>NW_026453180.1:928004-1237339 GCF_025200985.1 Drosophila gunungcola | reverse complement strand
GCATAAGCCTAAGAGCTCGAATGAGTACATTTTGTCCGCAGTATAGAGTGTTCGCCATAATGCAAATGTTGTGAATTATATTTCTTACAGGTCCCGAACACGCCATTAAGAAAGCTAAGGCAATTACCACTGCTCGAAATTGGTAGCTAGCTAGGCTTGAAAAGCATAGAGCCGCAATGCATCTGCGAAAAAAAGTCGTGAGTTGATAAACCTAGTTATTCTAAACCAACCCACCTAGCTGGACGTCTTTGAATTAATATGAGCAGTAAAAGAAACAGCAACACAGCGAAAACCCATTTTTCATTTAAATCAATGCACGCCTTTTGGGGATTTCTGTAGTACCAGAATAGAACCAATAATATTCCAACAATATAACCCGCGATAATATAGGGCAAAGGATTGCCTAAACCATTTGAATGTGATTTTAGACCACGATCTGCAGGATTACATTCCGGTTGGGGATCCCTTGTATCCTCCGGCGAATTAAAAGGATAAATGGGAGCATCTCCCTCGGGACTTTGGTTTCGGTTTTTACTATATTCTGCCTGTTCCCGATCCAGGTCATAGTTGCTATTTCTTTGCAACTGCCCTTGGGTATGGGAAGAACTATTTTTATATGAGTTGTTAACTGCTTTACCAGTCTGAAGCACTGAACTATTTTCACTTATATTTTCCTCATCGCCTTCATTCGGATGTTTCCAACGTTGTCGTTCAAGTTTATTACTTTTTTTATACATAATATTTATTACAAAGTTGGTTTTATTTGAGATATATATGAATATTGCTGTAAGCGACAGGAAAGTTAAAGAATACTAAGACAACCCAAATTTGTTTAAAAAATAAGGTTTTCTATATTTTGTTTGGTACTTAAAAAAAATTGTTGTAACCATATTTCCCATACCGGGAATTGAACCCGGGCCTTCCGGGTGAGAGCCGGATATCCTAACCACTAGACAATATGGGACTTATAACCCCCAGAAATACAGTGCTGTCCAATGGTAATAACGTTATAAACCAATTTTAAAATAAAACATTTTTTCAAAAATTTCTACAAATTATTTTTGTTACCCAGAATTAGAAAAGTAATTATTTAGACAACATTCTTAAAATAACTTCTTCATAATTATTTCATTTATTTTTCGTTGACTTAAGTAAAAAAACTTTTTCGTAAAAAATCTCAACCATACTTCCCATACCGGGAATTGAACCCGGGCCTTCCGGGTGAGAGCCGGATATCCTAACCACTAGACAATATGGGATATGAGATCTTTAGAAAGGTAGTGTTGCCAAACGATTAAATTGACTTGGAAAATGTTATAAATACATTTTAAAATACAACATTATTTTTCAATAACTTGGAACAAAAAGTTGATTCATATTTCCCATACCGGGAATTGAACCCGGGCCTTTCGGGTGAGAGCCGGATATCCTAACCACTAGACAATATGGGATCTGAGATCCTTAGAAAGGTAGTGTTGGCAAACGATTAATTTGACTTTATATATGTTATAAATACATTTTAAAATAAACGTTCTACCCGTAACTTGTACTTAATTCGTTAAATTATTTTCCAATGACTATAGTTTGAAACATAGTTATTACCAAACAAAAAAGTTGACCATATTTCCCATACCGGGAATTGAACCCGGGCCTTCCGGGTGAGAGCCGGATATCCTAACCAATAGACAATATGGGATATGAGATCTTTAGAAAGGTAGTGTTGGCAAACGAATAATTTGATTTTAAAAATGTTATAAATACATTTTAAAATAAACGTTCTATCCGTAATTTTTACTTAATTCGCTAAATTATTTGTCAATGACTTTAATTTGAAACATAATTAACCCTACAAAAAAATTGAACCATATTTCCCATACCGGGAATTGAACCCGGGCCTTCCGGGTGAGAGCCGGATATCCTAACCACTAGACAATATGGGATGTGGTAAGGTCGACGGCAGAGATTCTTGGCAAGCTTTCTCGAAAACCATTTGATCTGGGCCAGTGTTCTTGTTTATCAGGCTTAACGACTGTCAATATTCATTATTAAATCAGCTCCTCGCGGAAGACCCACGCAGCTTTTCAAATTTACTGTAACGAGGGGTCAACTTCATATAACCTTTTTCGGAATTAATTAAAAACCATTCAACACTCGGCACTGGCAGTTGCATTCGTCGATGCCCACAACTCAACGGACTCCAGTGGCTGGGAATGGGGCACATAATCATCAATTATTCGCACAATTACCGCAAACAAATAAATATTCTTAATTTATTGTGTTTTCGGATCGGGCTTGGCCGCCCACAATGGCAACAGGCGGCGGTAAATGCAGACGAAAAATCGCTACGAAAAAATATTAAAAATAAATTTTCAACCCAAAACAACAAACACACAAATTTTGGAGGAGAGCAGACGAATTGGGATGAGGGGCGATGGCGATGGGCTTGTTGGATACTGCGGTATTGAGATTGATGTCCATAAATTAATTCCTCGCCGCTCGGTCTCCTGGCGTAGCTTTCCTGCCGCTTTCATTGTTTCTTTTTAGTCAGTCTGGGTGTCGTGCGATAAATTTCATAGATGCATTTGGTAATTTCAATTTGTTTTAATGTGTCGCCGCTATTCTATATATAAAGCACATATAGCACATATCATTTGAGGTTTATTGGCCGTGCCGTGGCTTTGCTTTGCTATTTTTGGCTGGCCTCGTGGGATGTTCTAAAGGCAGCAGCCCCACCGCAACAATTGTCGCTGCTTATCAGAGGGTGAAATAGCATGAGAAGAGCTGTAAAGCTTTCAAATTTGTCCAAGGGCGGAAATGTATCTCATAGATTTCTTGAAAGATCAATAAGCTTGCATTGATGTGCACTCGGAAAAAAGTCACATTAAAGGCAAAATATGAAAACTGTTTAATTTAACAGTTTGCAAAATCAGCTTCATAATCAAGTGTTCTTCAGGCTATTATAAAGTTACTCATTTAGCTGATTTGAGTTTGATTAGTTTAAATTTCCGTCTTATAAGATATTTTATCAGAGATACTGACAAGTTTCCAATGTTCAGTCTTCAATGTTAACTAATTGTTACACTCATAATGTATAAAAGTTGTATTTAAACTGGCAAAGTATGCAAATCGGTTTAAATATTAGTTTGCCAAAGTAACTTTTAATCCAGCCTTTACCGCGTTGATCATTTAGCTGACTAGATTTTGATTACTTTATATTTTGAATATTTATGATTGTTTGGACAGCTCTTGTTAATATTTTGGCCAAGTGTTGAAAAAATAGGACAGCCTTTAGCTTATACACTATAAATCAATTTCCGCCTATGGCACGTTTTCGGACAAGCATTTCCTGAATATCCACCAAGGGATTTTGGGGAGCTTAAGCCCCGTGGCGCCATCACTTCGTTTGAAGGGATTAGAGCATGGGGCTTTCCATCATAATTAATAAACTGTCGCTAGCCGTATTTATTTGTATCTGTCCGTGATGTATCGTGTTTTATTTCCACATAAATTCGGGGCTTCCACATGTAGCAGTCGTAAAATAAAGTTATTTCGGTTCTGTCATCAGCGTAGCTCTCACCTCACCTGAACCTGAACCTGACCCTCAACCTGAACACAAACCCAAACCCCCCGTGGTAATCGCCGTTTAGAGCTGGCTTCCTCTCCACTTGGGTGTCCGAAATTTGTCGCGCGATGAGGGAAATTTCTTTTGAATGGTTTCCGCAATGAAGCGACAAAAGTGACAGCCATGTCGTAGTTATTGCTCTTCGACTTGCAACGCATTTCCCGAGAAAATGCGGCCCATAAACTGCGGGAAAACCATGGCCAGCAGCCAAAAGGGGAGCTGTTTCCCAATCTCTTCACGTTTTGAGAACTTCCTCTGCCGCAACTATAAACTGCAACTGGTCTTCGGTCTTCGGTCTCGGACTTCATTTCTTTTCATTAGCCGCCCGCAATGCCGGCCATCTACGGACTGACCAGGTCATAAAACGTAACTGGTTACTCCGCGTAACTCTCGCGCTTGTACTGTAGACGGTATACAACTCACTTGATTACTTGCCTGCTGGCCAGGTCTATTACTATGTAATATATGTGTTACTGGCACAGACGGACGAGCGGACAGACAGCGGCACTTTATTAATGAAAAGCGCAAAAGTTCTTTTTATTTTCCCAGCCCTTTTACGTGTGTGGCCTGCATCGAGGTCAGGCGGAGATTTGTTAGCCGAAAGTGAGCGGTTTCTGCAACGGGCCAAATGAAATGGCCAGAAGACTGGGCACGACCGACAGTCGCGATTATGAGGAAAGTGCGGCAATTAGAGATTTTTTTTTTTGGTTCTAAACGGTGTTTTTTTGGGGATAGCCAGTCTAGTTAGCATGGGAAACAAACTCATTAAGAAGTTGCGCGTACTAATAAGTAGGATAATGTCACGTAGAATAGTTCCGAGAATAATATTATTTAGTGAAAGTATACTAGACATGAACTAAAATTAACATTAATCAGCAATTTTACATTTGGATTGTGAAAGTACTCATCAAACTGAGATGAAATCTATTTCTTAATTTTTGCCAAATTAAGTTTTTAGAATAATATTTTTAAGTGAAAGTAATGTATTTCCCAGACATTATTTTAAAAAGTATAGTGCAGCAAACAGAACCAATCAGAAATTTCGAAAGTAATTATCAAAAAGATTTTATAATTTATAATAAACGTCGTTTTCATAAATTTAGATTCGGGGTAAAAGAAATCAAAGTTGATAATAACAAGAATAAATCTTAATCTAAATTGGGTTTTTATTATAATCATCATTACCTTTGAGTGCTTCTTTAAATACATTTTTTAAATGCATGGTTTTAGAGGCTTAGGCCATAAGGCTTTGAAGATATACCACATTGAAATCGGATGGCGGAAAGAAAAGTTATGGGTTTAAAACTGCAGGTTTTTGGTCATCTTTCCGCGTTTTTCGTAAGTTTTGAAAGGGGTTACATCATTAAAATTGCGAAAAATTGACCGAATTTACAAACCAAGTTTTTAATACAGTTTTTTAGAAAACTAAGCACCAAGGCATTACAGATATACCACTTTGAAATCGGATACTCAATAGAAAAGTTATGGACTTAAAACTGCCGGATTTTGGGTACTTTTCTGCAAAGCTATTTTTCGGAAATTAGTTAAGGTTTAATTGCGTAACATATAACAACTCTTAATTTTAAAGCAATATTTAAATGCATGTTTTTAGAGGGTTAAGCCATAAGACTTTGAAGATATACCACATTGAAATCGGATGGCGGAAAGAAAAGTTATGGATTTAAAACTGCAGTTTTGTGGTCACTTTTCATTTCATCGGACATTTTAAAAGGGGTTACATCATTAAAATGGCGAAAAATTGACCCGAATTTACAAACCCATATTTTAATGCAGTTTTTTAGAAAACTAAGCATCAAGGCAGTAATGGTATACCACTTTGAAATCGGATACTCTTAATTTTAAAACAAAATTTAAATACAGGTTTTTAGAGAATTAAGCCATAAGACTTTTAAGATATTCCACTTGGAAATCGGATGGCGAAAAGAAAAGTTATGGATTTAAAACCGCAGGTTTTTGGTCTCTTTTCTGCAAAGACGATTTTTTCGGAAATTTTTAAAGGGGTAACATCATTAAAATGGCGAAAAATCGACCCGAATTTACAAACCAACTTTTAAATGCAGTTTTTTAGAAAACTAAGCATCAAGGCAGTAAAGATATACCACTTTGAAATCGGATACTCTTAATTTTAAAACAAAATTTAAATACAGGTTTTTAGAGAATTAAGCCATAAGACTTTTAAGATATTCCACTTGGAAATCGGATGGCGAAAAGAAAAGTTATGGATTTAAAACCGCAGGTTTTTGGTCTCTTTTCTGCAAAGACGATTTTTTCGGAAATTTTTAAAGGGGTAACATCATTAAAATGGCGAAAAATCGGCCCGAATCCACAAACCAAGTTTTTAATGCAGTTTTTTAGAAAACTAAGCACCAAGACATTCAAGATATACCACTTTGAAATCGGATACTCAATAGAAAAGTTATGGACTTAAATCTGCCGGATTTTGGGTACTTTTCTGCAAAGCTATTTTTCGGGAATTAGTTAAGGTTTTATTGCGTAATACATAACAACTCATAATTTTAAAACAACATTTAAATGCAGGTTTTTAGAGGGTTAAGCCATAAGACTTTGAAGATATTCCACTTAGAAATCGGATGGCGGAAAGAAAAGTTATGGATTTAAAACTGCAGGTTTTTCTAATTTGATCAGAGTTCTTTTGCCTCAATGTTTATGTTTAACGCTCAGCTATGGACCAACCACACAAGACTGCAGAAATCATAAAATAACTCACGCATGGGCTAATCGGCAGATCTCCTCGAGGGGTAAGAAATCTGGAACCCCTGCATGGAGTCTCGGGCAAGTGCATTGTAACTAGAAACTGAAATACGAAATACCCAAGGAAACCGAATAAAATGGATCCATTGGTGGAGATTATTTCAAGACACCCACCAGCGAGGGAATTTTTTGCCTTTGTTTGCCGGGACTTATTCGGTTTTTTTTTTGTTTTGTTCCCGGCTGACAAGTCGTTGGCATCTCTGGCGCATGTTAATTATGCCAGCGGACTACCTATTATCCGCGGATTCCCCCTTTTGCGTTCAAAAAGCCAAGATGTGGGCCGTGGCCACGCCGAAAAGACCTTGACTCTCGCCAAGATCTTGATACGATTTATACAATTTTTGATTCATGGCGTCTCCGCTGTCGCTTGGTCGCTTTGGTCGCTTGGTCGCTATCTTTGGCGACTCGCAAACCGAATTAATTTCGTAGGCAAGGCGTGTTGCCATATTTGTCGGCGCGAGAATTTCGAGTTCGAAAATTTGAATTCAATCAGCAATTTGCATAAATTTGCAGGCCGCGCAAAAAGAAGCTGCTTAGGCCCTAAAAGGTGGGATTAGCTGGTCGCCCACGGAATTCCCTCCCACCACAAAATTGGCCCCCAAAAAAACATAAGACTCCGTTTTGGGCCGGTGACCCAGCCAAAGTGTGGCGGCTAATGGGACAGCCAAGTGACAGACTGGCCAAGAAACAGCATTGCTTAGTGTGGGCCGCTAATTGACTGACTGATTGACTGATTGACTGACTGACTGACTGATGGACTAAATAGGGCTCCCATTCCCCGCCCATCTTATCAGGCAAAACAACAGACTGGTCCAAACATTTGCAAATTGTTTCGGTTTTGGCTTTTGTCGCACGGGCCACCAAAATAGATTGGCCAAATGGGGGAGGTGGGCAAAACGCATCTGTCTGAGATATCGTACGATTTTGTATATATAAAACAAGATATATTTTTGTATTTCAAAACTATGAAAGTTTAAATGCTCTACAGAAACAATCATTTATTGTATATAATTTAGTCAATAACAAAGTAAGTTAACATCACTTTACAAGGTCTCATTTGTCTTTGCAGCTAAAATGCTACGATTTCAATGTAATGTGATGACTCACATTTTTCTTTTAGTTGCAATTATTTCAAATCAATATTAACAAAAAATTAAATTTTATGAGCAGCACTAATCAAATGCATATTATTTTCAGTTAAACTTAATTGATTATAATTATTGATTTGTTAAAGATTTTACAGTAAAACTTAATTTACAAATTGTATTATTGAACTTTTTTCTTATACATTTTCAAATCAGTATTTACAGATAGTTATATTTTATGAGATGCAGTTAACAAATGCCTATTGTTTTCAGTAAACCGTTGATAATTGTTTAGTCAAAGTAATATTCGTATAATTAAATTTGTAAATATTACTATTCAATGACAATTTCTTTGCAATTTAATCATTTTTTATTTCTTTTTAATTTTTTAATCCATATTAACAGCTCGTTTATGGTATTTTATGGTATGCAATCAAATGCCTATCATTTTCAGTTAAACTTCCATTGGTAGTTGTTTAGTAAATGTGAATAAATACCATTGAAAACTTTGAACATAATTTTCAATAAGTTTTTTGGTATATTCCTTAGCAACCTGATGGACTTAACCGATCATACTACCACCGATTAGGGTATCCCTATAAATATCGTGCTGCTGCCACTGCCGCCGCTTTATTTCAGTTTCTATTTCGGGCTGATTCATTCTCGTCCCATTCTCGTTCAGTGGGCTGATGCTTGATGGCGATTCTTAATGCTGGTGATCGTCGCCTCGTCGTGGTGGCTGCTAAATTTAAATGCCCAAACATCCATAACAACATTCATGAGGATCGGCTGGGTGCACCTTCCTCCTTACCTCCCTCCCACCCTCGATTTTCACAATTCCCAGAATTTATTCGTATTAATTTCCCCGCATTAGTTTTTAATGCGTCGACGCTAGAATTAAAGCCATCGTAAAGCTGACAAATATTTTATGGCGAATGCGAGTGTGAAAAAAAGCGCGACAAATTAATGAATTTATGGGACACTTTAGGGGGTCTCTTCTGGCATTATGGCCACCTGTCTGTTCTGTTCTTGTCTGGTCTGGTCTGCTGTGGAATATGTTCCCCTCTTGCGTTTTGGATTTAAATCGTTTTGAGTGTCGCCGGGCGCCAATTGGTCACCCCATTCCCCATTCCCATTCCCCAATTTTGCGTGGGCGATTTTCAATTCGTTTTCCGAGCCAAAAACCTAAAGAGCTCTCGTACTTTATACGTTATTCACAAAACAAAGAATGAATGTTTCTTGGAATTTGGTTTTATTTTCGAGCAGATGAAAGCGATTCGCAAAGTGTTTTGTTTGTTGTCACACATCGAGTGCATGATAGGGAGTAGGAAAACGCAGGAATACCAGTACAGTGGGGACTGCCCACGTGGCTGGCTGGGCTGGGTGGCGTCCCTTCGATCGCATTCCTCGACTCCAGCGAAGAAGACGTCGAAACGACATCCTGGGAAACTGTGTGGGCGTTCTCGGAGGTGTGTGTAGGATCTCCAGCACCAAGGAACTCCAGTCCAAGGCAGCCAGATCAACTAAATCAAATCGAGAACCGGCCCGACCTGAACACCAAACTAGTTCTCGCCCGGGCGCCAATTTAGCTGGGGATGCATCACATTATTTCTCGACCTGTCGCCGTGTGATCTACAATCTTTATTGGCCAGCCTTTGATCATATTAATTGTATTAGCATTTTATGGAAAGTTTTGTTGAAAACAAATTGAAAACAACATGCCAAAAGTACAATTTTTAAGGTTTTGAAAATTTGGCCTTTAGACATTTTATTCTCATACTTGATCATTTTTTGTCCTTTTTAAAAAATATAAGTTTTATTTTACTAACCAATTAAAGTATATTTGAAGTTTTAAAAAAATTATTCTTATTTATATTTATCTTATACTTACAAGCTGTAAAAATCTTGAAAGATTCAAACAAGCAAATAACTCAGTTATTGACTCAAACTTGCAACCCCATTTATTAGCCATCTTTTCATGTGTTAATTTTGCCGTCTCAATATTGCTGCTGTTGTTGACCGCACGCGTTTCCATAAACAAAACACCAAAAACTTGAGGCAAGCCAAACCAAAAGCCAAACAAACAAAATGCAGTACACAACCAAACGCGTGGCAGTCACAAGTTTTCCAAAAAACAGGTGCGGTTTGATGATAACAAGGGGTTAATTTCAACAAGATAAAATTGAGATAAAAAAATAAATTAAATTCTGGAATTTGTTGTGAAATAAGTATTAAACACTTATAATTACTTGATGTTAATCTATAGATGTTTATTTAACTTTGTTAAAGAGCTGGAGACGAAGTGACTAATTTATTTTGCAACTCACCCTTTTGGCCCACTCCTGTTTTTGGCACCATCTTCTGGGATACGCTGCATCTTCTAGAGGAGTTCGTCTATTTGTTTTCCAAACAAACCTCTTTCGCAGACAGGCAGGCGGGCAGATGCAGCTCCACAGCCTCATTCCCCTCTTCCTGCCATTCAAGTGCGTTCAATTTTCAATAAATCCATAAAATTTAGTTTCTTTCCCCGCAGCCAAGAGAAACCACAGCAGCCCCAGCTCACTTTTCCAGCTCCTCATCGCCTGAGTTACTCGGATGTCTGGGCCAGTCCATGGCTGCATTTTTGTTTTGGTCTGTGTGGAGTAAACAATGCACCAACAGCAGTCGAGCTGGAGGAGCATATGCAGGAGGGGCAGGAGAGGATGGGGGCCAAAAGTTGGATCCACCACATGCCAGATGAGTCATGGGACCATGGATATAAAAGCAAAAGCAATTGGAATTCTAATTTTAAGCAAGCTTAAATTTTAAATACGTGTTTGTTGTTAAGAAAATGGATTGCTTTATACAAAGTATACAAATCGGCCATAGTTTTTCTAACTTATATATTTAACATAATAATGTTAATCGGGTTAAAAATGAATTGAAGAATTTATCATCAAAAAGAAGAAAGAAATTGGCGTTGTACTCCCTATTTTGTAATTTTCTTGATTTGTATTATTTATTCATGGTTTTCTAGTGCTACAAGCATATAACTTATTCTTGTTGAATGAATTTAGTTTATTTATATTTAAGTTTACATTTATTCTATGAACTTCTAAGTGGGCTTTAAATTTTGAAAAATTCCTTACATAGAGTAAACAAAGAAATGCCTGTCTAACTAGAAGATTTTTACCATTAAAAAAATCCGCAATTGGATAATTCAGACTTCTTTTAATTTATGTTAATGAAATAACATAAAAAAAATAAAAAAATTTAAATTTAATTAAAGGAATCATTCTTTGACCTGTGTTATTATATTCAATCACATCCACTGTGCCAATGACAAGATTGTTGTGCTAGTCGGAAGTTTTGTGAAGTTTCCACATTCTATTCGCAGACTTTTTCCGCTCGCTCTGGACCATCGAAGACTGTGAATATTATGCATCTGTTGATTCTGCGGTCCCTGGGCAGCGTCATCTGCAACTCATCATTTTGTGAAATATTGCTCTTTTGCATACCTGCAGCCAGCCGTCTGCGTCCATTTCAGCAATTGTTGTTTTTCTGCCGGGTTAACAGAACTTAATTCCGACCGATCAGACGGAGTCAGAAAAATGATGAAAAAAGTAGAGTTTTGAGAGGATTTCAATCAACCGGCGGACGCCACCGCAGACATAATTTATTGCCACTTTTCGCAAAGACTTTCATTTCTCGCATTGATGTTTTCCTTAAGTGTGTTCCCTGTTTTCAGGGGAGGTATCAGCGGAGATATCGCAGGGCGGGACTAATTGATTGTGGGATGCTCCCGTGGATGCTAAAGGAACTGCTCACCTCGTCGGGCGAAAGTTAATTGGCCTGGTCCAGACAGTCGGACACGGAACACAGGTACTTGCCACTTAAGTGCGCTTAATTAATGCAAACCAAATCCCCTCGATGGAACGAGGGGCAATCGCATTGGCTGACAGGATTTCGGGTCGCATTAGATTCGCATCGGGGGTAACAAGCGCGTCGCCTGTTCTTGGCCAAGTACTGGCAAGCAAACCACTTAATCCACATCGCAAATGGCCAAGAGTTGTGCAATTTCCAACTGTTTTGGCTAACTCCGCGGGGTGTGAATAGTAGAATATACACCGAGAAAAGAATTTTAACTTAAAACGCCAAAAATTAACTTAAAATAATTTTATAATGCCTACAATTTGCCAACAATTAGAATTGTCTTGCCAATAGCCAATTTTGAGCCAATTATAGCTATTTAAGGTAATCCAATCTATAACTTCTTAAATTCACCACATTTCTGTTGAGTGTAGTAATTCAATAAACGTGAAATCATATATTATAACTTCAAACAGCTATTATTATGTAAGAAATAGTAAATGTAATATATTTAATTGATTAGCTCTACAATCTAGCGCTTAATCTATTATTATTTGAAATATTTTAATTTAAAATGTTTAGGCAAACATAAAGAAGCAAATTGAAGTCTTACCTTACTTTTCATAACCTGTGCGGTCGGGGCATTTAACCTTCGGTCAAAAGCATTTATTTTCCTGCGTGGGTTGTTCTCTCGCTGGCTGAATGTTGTTGTCAACTGACACCGTCAGTGACTTTTGGTGGCCAAAGTGGGTGCAGTTTGGAGCGGAGGAGCCGCCAGTCTGGATTATCCTTTGTTGGGCATCGACAAGCAGCCAGCGAGAAGAAACTAAACATGGAACCGCTTCGTGTTGTGTTGAGTTGTGTTGGATTTCTTGTTTTCACTCCACCCGCACTTATCCACGCACTTTTCCGCGCCCGCAGAGCTTAATTGCGAGGTGTTCAAGTGAACTCTGATTGCCGCTGCTCCGAATCTGCCTTTTACCCTGCTAAACTCCTCTGCTCCACCAGATTCCTTTCCAGCTTTTTGGCGATGGCGTTAATTGGGCAGCCAGAGCAGCAGCAGCAGCAGCAGCAGGCGAAACATTTGCTGCCACTTTGATGCCCTGCCGATGATACTCGCCAACAAACTGCAGTCGCAGTCCCGAAAATTTGCATTTCAAGCAGCCCGCGATTTATGGCCCAGTCCGTTGGATACGGCAGATATTTGGGGGGAACTGCTGTGACGAATCCAATTATGAGACGCGCCAGCTGAAGGATTGGGGGTAGACTATAGTATTTTGATGGGAATGGGGATCCAAGAGGAGGCAACCGTGATGGGTGCCATGTGCCTGATGCGATAATGCGCCATCAAATGGCCATAAATAAAGCGCACAAAGCGGATTAAGCGTTTTGTTAACAGATTTATATTGAGCTGAATTATGAGCCAGCGGCGAGGCTGAGATTAAATGAGTCTCTCCCCCGAGAAGGCAATGAGATCGGGATCAATGAAATTAACTCCAGCTTATTGTCCCCTCGGGATGTAGAGTGAAATTATTAAGGGAAAGTCTTTCCTTAATATTATGTAATGCCTGGAATACACCCATACTAACAAGCAAAAGTTGTAAAAATAAAATGTATCTACAAAATAAAAGGAATACCATTTAGCCCTAAGCCAGACATTGTGAAAAATATACTAGTAGCTATTAAATAAAACCAAGCAGCGTATATGAAAACCCTGTTAAAGTTTCTGTCACTTTCATTCTGTTTTAGTAGTTTCCATAGTTACTGATAGCTTTGCATACCGACCCGGAGGAGAACATGAATTAGAATTGATGGCAAATACCAAACAAGACTTTATGCAGATATTTTTTTGATAAATTCATGAGAACTTCGGATGGGAAACAAAATAAATGAACACACTGAAAGTTGCAGCACACAAATGCTGCTGAGCTTCATAGTTTTGCTACTGCCAAAAAATATTTATGCTGGAAATTCGAGCTGCTATCGATTGGGAGAGGTCATGCATATTGTGTTTGTTTCTTTTTCCCACCATTTGTTTATCGAATTTAAGTGCTCCCCAAGGGGGGCGTATGGAAAAAACTGTGACATTCTGGGATATGTTTGTCTATGTTTCGAAGGGGAAAGGAGGAAAGATGCCATTCCCGGTTGGGATGGTCGCTTAAAACCTGACCAAAAATTACAGCCACCGAAAAGTAAGGCAACCAGCAACAAAAACATATATTCGAAAAAAACGAAAACACATAAAAACTCAGTTGCAAATTGCCCCCGAGGGCAGGCAATGGCAAATTGAGGCTGCCGCTGAAGAAGCCGCCTCACCTGGCCAAGGAGGAGGTACCCGGAGTATCTGCCGGAGTATCTGGAGTACCTGGAGTAGCTGGGAGGTGGGGCGGATCATCCTCATCAGTCGATCGACGAGTGGCAGCCGCGTGCTGAGCTCCAAAGCCAACGAAAGGTGGAGATTCCAGACTGAGCGTCGAATTAAGCAAATTATGGTGGGCCCCAATGATCGATCCGAATTGTGGCCTGTTTGCCCCTCGTGAGCCCTCCCTACCACCGCCCCTGTCTCTTCGGCAGATGCTGCAATTTGCCTTAATGCCCAGGATTATGTTCGACGCGACTGCGAAAGCTGCAAACTGTTGACTCTTTTTTGCCGTATCCCCTCAAATTGGCGCATGTAAATTTTTGGGTCTGCTCAAGTCGCTGACCTGTAAGGTTAGGCATATGGATTGATTAGGGGAGTTAGCAAAGGTTTCCAAACAAAATTTATTAAAAAATACTTGTACCTTTCAAACAATTTATGAAATTCAAAAATTTTAAGTATACATCTTTCCTATAAGGAATTTCTAAAACTTCAGATTGGTTGATATCTTTAAAAAAGGATTAATTTGAGTTTTTCAAAGATAACTGAGAATATAAGCATATTCTGCAATAAAAGCATTGGTTCTTGAACACCAAAAAAACATAGTTTATAACTTTAAAAAACCATAAATTTTTTTGTAAAATTGTTGTAAATTATTGGATCTTTAAAGTAAACTGTATAGTATTAGAGGATACAAAAATTGTTTTAAAATGGCGACAAAAAATTATTTTAAAAATAAGTACGTGATCATAAAAAAAAAATTCAATTTAGTTTTTAAAATCAATATATTCCAATATTTTGTTTTTCATCATCAAATCAAAAGTAGGGACTCTCGGATAACCTTCTTTTAGGCATATACTTTCGATTCTCATTCCGTCCTGCTTCTGGTATTTTGTCTCCTCCTTGTGCTCTTTATTTTGCCTGACGCTGACATTTGTGTGTGCGCTGAAATATTTTTTGAATGCAGATTTTTCACTTAAAATTATTTCAATTACGCCAAGTGCAGGCCATGGAGCCAAGGAGCCAGGAAGGAGCCCGAGGATTGGGACTTGACTCGACTTTTTTGTCGACTTGTCCACTTCTCCGAATGGCAGCTGCTGCTGCTGCTTCTGATGCTGCTGCAGTTCAGTTGTCGCTTTCGGAACTTCAGCTGCAAGTAGATTAAATGCCACAACCGCAAACAGACAAACTTGGTCAATTATTTTCAACGGCGGACACAAATTATTGATGCAGGCCCATCCCGTCCCGCCCCCTGGCCCCCGAAAAGGCGGGACGAGGGGATCGGGGGACTCGGGTTGAAGGAGCCAGGAGTGGAGTTTTAAAAGCTGCCCGACCAAACCGCATCATCAATCTGAGGAAGACTCCATCGTCGTCGTCTCCTCTCGAGTGAGAGAAATGGAGAAACGGAGACAATGGGCTCACCTCCCTACCCCGCTTTTCTCGCAAAGGTCTTCATTAAATTAGTGAAATGAGCACGTCGGCGAGGATTCAGCTGCAATTCAACTGAAGGTGACACACTTCGAAAAATATAGTCAGTTTAGGTACTTCTATACAAAAAACCCCTTTGTTATTGTTTGTTCTTCTTACTCTTTAATGATTCACCTTTTGCCTTCAGGAAAAAAGTTTAAGACAACATTAAAAAATTAACTACGGACTTAAATAATTTTAAAATTTTTAAATAGAAATTTAAAAGATTTATCATTTCGTATTTATATTTCCACGCTGAAGATGATAATGTCTGGCAATTTTAACACATTGTTATTACGCTTTGCCCAAAGTTATGCCAAACAGATTTGATCTACTAAATCAACTGCAAGCCAATCTGAACATTGGCCTATTTTTGAATTATTATAATTTAAATTTTAATGACTAAAATAATTTAAAATAATAAGGGATAGTTTATAAACTGTTCTCTTTGTTACACATTTTCTTTATCAATGACTTATTGTTATACAATCAAAACATTTATGCAGTTCACATTATTTACCATATTTTACCTTCAAAATAACTAAAATTGTGTTGAGTGCACGATCTTGATGGTGCTTAAACCTCTGAAGAGGTTGTTTCATTGAGGAACTCCTGAAGGTTCGCATCTTCGAGCAGCCGCATTTAATGTCACAAATATTTGTTGTCAACTGTCAATTGAGTTGGACGCAGTACGAGACTCGCGATAGCTGGTGACGACTTAACGAGAACTCGAGGTGATCCTCTATGCTCATCCGCGATCACAGATCCCCCGAGCTCTTCGATTCCGAATCGACGATCCACGTCGATTGAGGAATCGCAAATGGCTTGCTAAATTGGCTCAACTGGCTGGGTGGGTCGAATGTTTGATTGAACCATCAATGTCTCATCAAAATGCGCTCGTTTTGGGTGGTGGCTAGCAGTTCGGGGAGTCAGAAACGTAGCTTGCAGCTATTGAATTACCAACACATCCAGTACAAGTTTACAATTTCATTTTCGGCCAATGCGAAATCCAAAACCCAAATAATAATGCCCCCCCCCTAGCACCTTTTCAACCAAATGGCAAATGGGGCCACCACACGATGGGGCAATGCAATGCCAGAACAGAACAATGTCCAAAGCTGATGGCTAATTTCTGTTTTTGTTTGTTATTAATTTCTGGCACTACCCCTCAAAATGTTGGTCTATTGATTGCAACAGCTTTAGCTGATTGGGGAATTAGCATGTGTTTTTGGCGTAGTTTTTACCTCAGATTGGAATGCAAATGAAGTGGTTTGTCCGTGGGCCTGATGCCATTGTTCTCTTAAAAATACATTTAACATTTTTGTTTGCATAACAACACTGTTTCAAAGCTTTCACGGAAAATATTCACCAATAACAAACATTTAAAAGTGCTCTTTAGTTTGGTAATTTATTAAGTTTGAAATTCTTTTTAGAAATTCTTTTAATAATTCGATTTTGGATATATAATATGACTTTAAGCTATGGTTTGGCATTAAAAACTAAATAGGCAATTCAATGGAGGAGTCCGTGTCCATCGTTTAGATACCCACCCAAACCCGATCCTAAGTCTTTGATGTGAGCCAGGCTCAGTTCTTGAAAGGCCCATCTCCACTCCTTTGGCATTGGCATAAGATAAATGTTGGGGCTTACGAGCTGAGAGTATTTTGAGCGATCCCCTCTTGAATTGGGAGCCAGGATATCCGATAGATATAGTAGATATGTCATTTGAGCACACTGTGTCCTGGGGAAAGTCTTACCGACTAGTGACTAGAGACTAAGACATAAAAGGAAACATATGAGCATGGGGATGCAGTCTTTGGCTCCTTCTGTCTCGGATCATCCCATTCCGAGGTCGTTCATAAGGTGCTGCCTGATCACCTGACCCTCCTCCTCGGCCAGCAGTTGGGCCGTGATCGTGTTGACCAGGTTAAAGGCGATTCCAAAGGCGCTGAATAAGCACCATACGCCCAGGGCTAGCCAGCGTAGGGGGCGTGGTCGCAGTTCACCATCAAGCTGCCGGAGGAGCAACAAACCCACACTGATCCCGGCCAGAGCTCCGGTCATGTGGGCAATGTAAGAGACCGAGGGAGGCGTCTGAAGATGCTGCATTGCAAGTTCACGAGAGTAAAAGGCGTAGCCCAGATCGCAGAAGACTGAGAATGACAAAAAATAATTATATAATTTGACTAAGCTGTCGAAAATTGGTACTCTGTAGGATAAAAAGTTTACTCACCAAACAGAACAACAGCCAAAAGCTGGAAAACTCCATGTCGCATCTGGCCAAAATTGAGCAAAATGCTAGCCAGTTGGGCAGCCAGTAGAGCATAGACTCCGCCACTGGCACCCACCAGATAAACCTCCGAGTCCACCACAGAAGTTCCCAAAGAGCCAGCCAAAACCCCGGCCATATAAATGACCCCTGTCCTCAGTGACCCATGTACCAACTCCAAGGGTACTCCAAATAGCAGTTGGGTAAGTACATTATAGCCCAGATGAAGCCAACTGGCGTGGAGCAGGGCATAGCTAAGGAATCTCCAGAGCTGAAGGCGCTGGTCCGGACGGTAAACCAGCAGCGAATCTTCGGGTGGATCTGCACTCACCCATAGAAACACAAGGATCTGTGAGTAAAAATCATGTATATGGTATTTTAAAAATAAAATTTGTAAGAACAGTCATCATATCAAAAACAAGAAAAAAAAACAATATTTGGTCTCATTTCTCAGTCACAAAAAGGTAATATTTAATTAATTCTTGTATCCTTTTATTTGCTTTATATAAGAAACAACCTGTTTCATAAATATCCTTTATCCCGAACTAGTTCCAGATTAGCACTCTTAATAAGTTAAGGAGGCATAAGGATTTCACCCTTAGCAATGTATGAGCTTACAAATAGAGATTTTATGTACGAAACAACCTTTTCCATAAATCTCTTTTATCCCGAACTAGTTTTGAGCCCCTTGAAAAGCATTGGTTTCAAGGGGAACCCCCGTACCCATTCCCATACCCATACGCACTCGAGGCAAAAGGAAGGTAGTAATAAAATCATCAAACCCGCACAGCCGAGAAAGCTTTCAGGGGAAGAGGTGGAAAAAGCAACCCCCAAAGGCGCAGACTGCCAGCAGACAGCGACGAGACGTCGCCATCAATTCCCCCCTTGAGCCCTGGACTTCCATTTCTTCCCTTTTTCCCTCTGTGTATGCCCCATTATTCCCTCCCTAAATTCCCTTTTTTCTGTGGCCTGGCGGCGTCCAGTCTGTGTGGTGGGCAAAAAGCCAGACGCGGAAAACAAATCGTAGACGTGTTGGATTTTTCGCACGCACTCTGTATCCCTTCTTCTATCCAAAGGCCCCCTTCTACCCTCCTCCCTTTATGCTACTCGTATATCCTTTAACGGGAAGCCAACATCCATTTACAAATGCATTGGACTGGGTGTTTGAGGGTCTCTAAGTTGTATTCTGTGTGTGTGTGTGTGTGTGTGTGTGGTGGCCCTGTCGGCAATTTGTTTGCCTCAAAAGTCAATTGCTCGACCAGATCTCAGATGTGCGGGAGAAATGTAAGAAATACTTGGGGGGCGGCCTTTTATCTGAAGGTTGGGGCTGAAATATGATACAGCATTTTTGTTATGGCCAAACAAACAACCCTCTTCGCTGGCCATCTCGTTTAACTTGAGATACAAGACGCGCGGCAGACGTGACTGCAAGATGCTGGCCATTGCGGCTTTAAATACTTGAAGATGGGGCTAGGAACACTAATGGTGAATGGACTAAAGCAGCATCAAATAAGTAAAAACACTATAAATATTTGTTAAAAACTATTTCCTCACTGATTACTTTTTATTTTCAAAGGGCATATATTTATAAATACCCTTACATATGTAAAAAAGATTGAAGAACCAAAGTATTATTGACTTAAAACTTCTTAAAGTCTTAAAAATATACATAGATACTTTATGATGACCCTGTTCCATCATAAAGCTTTGCCATACCCAGGAAAAAGTAATGAAGATTAAAGACTTATCGTAATAAGTAATTGCCTAGACAGCCATCAGACACAAAATATCAGGGGTTAGATGTGAGCCGAATCCAATATGTTGGCTATCCCAAGGGTTGTGCAGTGCAGCTTGTAATGCCAACAATTAAACCGAACCAGAATGTGGCCAGAATGTTGTGCTTTTATATGCGATGTCATGGCAACCTTACCCCACATGGCCATCCCCCAATTTGAGGCCACCCCCCAAATGTGGCTTTTATGACCCGCAATCAACCCTCGAGAAGGGTAATCGCATTAAAAAGCGGTCACATTTGGCGCCCAACGTGGGGCCTCTACTCACCTCCAAGAGCGAGGCGAGGATAATGAAAAAGGGTGGAACCCACTTGGAAGTTTTGGGTTCCCCCTCAAGATGTTTCGCCCTGTGATTACCCCAATCCGGGTTACTTTTGGTCGCCGGTGCTCCGGATTCCCGCTGCACCACCGGCTGCACCGCCATCAGCTGGTCACAGCAAACGCCCAGCACCAGACCGGATTTCGACGAGGACGGAGCCGGCGGCATTTGCACAACGACGGTACTGGGCGACATCTCCTCCTGCTTCCCCTGCTTCGTCTATTTTTGGGGCGTCTGCCTTGTGACGGTGCCCCACTTAAATGTAGCAGGAGCAGCTGAATCAACGGCGGAGGCGACGCCGGAGACGGCTTCTGTCATGGTGAGATGAGCGGAATGCTGTCTGGCCCCGGCGGCGGCCTGCTGGAAGGAAGAGCAAAAAATATCACCTTAGAAAATATTTTTAGGCATTGTGTTAAACGGAAAGGCTTTGGAAAAGACAATTTAAATACTAGCGTTATATATAATTGTTTTTGATTGTAGACTGTCTTTAGTAAATAGCCTATTGAATGCAAAGTGGTATTAATAAACTTTACAAATATATTTTCTTTTAATTGTTTTTAATAACCGTAACTAAAGAATTGAATACTGTGTCATATGAAAAGGCTTTGAAAAATCCTGTAAGTTTTTATTTCTAGAAGCAATAAGGTAATCTTATTATTTTTTGATTATAAAGTTTTTTTTAGCAAACTAAGATCAAACTGGTAAAATCCTAAACAATATTTTTTTAAGGTTGTTTTTTTCTACATCTATTAAATAAAACTTTAGCTTAAACTAGAGAATTGTACTATATATCTTCAAGGTCTTAAAAGTATCTATAAAACACCATGTTATTACGCTCAAAATAATATTTCTTGCAAGATAGTAAATATAGATATTCGAAAAAAATTCATATCAAAATCAAACGAAAACAAATTTAAAGAACACGTTTCCATTTTGAGTTAATCTTTTTGACTCAGCAATTAAATCTATGTTATTTTTAACTCTGTTTTTTCGACCAGTGTAGCAGAGGATTACGCGGTGCTGACTATGGCCAAATTAGCTCAAGGTTGTCTCTCTTTCTGCGCCTGTCTCCGGCTTTGACGACAAGTGCAGCGCAATTTCTCCCCGGCGCGTCTCGATTTGGCAGACGACGATATTCGACATCGCCAGAGGCGCCATCATTCAGGTCTACATATCCCCCGGGCTCCCCCCGACCATCCCCTCGCCGTTCCCCCTTTTAATGGCCCTAGACGACCATAAAAGAGTCAAGAATTTATTTCTTTTTTTGCACTCACAAGAAATTTATTTCCGCTGCGGCAGCACCAAAGAAAAGAAGGCCAAAATGCAACCCCGAAAGTGCTCAAACTTGAGATTAAGACGGAATTCGGAATTCTTACCCGGAGAAAGCAGTCAAAGGAAATGGCCAAAAGGCGTTTTATGCAATAGGCCAGGGGACTTTGGAGGAATAAGAAACCAGTCAAACCTATGATCGTAAATCTTGAAGCTAAATGTTGCATAAAAAAGTAATGTAGCTATTGTAAAATCCAATAAAGTGGGCTATCTATCATATGTCAGATGGGTAGGATATATTTATGTCTGAGCAAAAACTTTTTACATTTTATTTATGAAATGTCTTACAAATTATTTAAAATATTTTGTAACAGATTTATGCTAATGCTTTAACTATTAAAAGATCACCATATGTAGATACATGTTAAGTTTTAAACATACAACTTCAAAACCGATTGTGTATCTCAAGGATTAATTAAATTTTATGTGTTCCCTGTTTTAAGCGAAAGGTAAATAACTCGTACGCAGACTAATCTAAAAGAAACTGTGTGCTTTTTCCGGAGGGTTAACTATTTAATGTGCATGTTATGGTCTTGCCTAGTTTATGTTTTGGTTTATTCTGTACGGCTTTCAGCTCAGAGGTCCCATAGCGTGTACTGTTCCCTTCTGGCGTGTCCTTTTCGGCTCTGTTCTGTTGTGGTGCGGTGCAGTTGCTCTTGGTAATGAGTTTTAATGGTGATTACCTTTGGCCCAAAAGAACAGGGATAGTAGTGGAAGGTCCTGTCGTGTTGTCCTACCCTGCCTGTCCTGCACTTCGGTTCTCTGTTTCCCAAAAACTTGTTTCGCAGACGGAAGTGTTGCTCTTGGTCTTCCCCTTAACGATCCTGGCGCACAACTGGCAAACCGGTTAATGGATCCCGATATGGGGACCAAAGGGGCAGGCGCATGCCAAAAACTGTAAAAATATCGACAGGTGTATCCTTAATGTCCTTAAACATCGATTCCTGGTAGCTTCGAGCTCCGGCTCCTTGTTGCTCAACTTGGTCTGCCGCTTTTTCTGCCGTTGTCCTTGGCACGCAACTTGTTCGTGTGCACAGGACACTGAAACGCACAATATCCTTGAAACAAACATCCAACTTCCTCTGTGCCACCTCGTACTCCTCGCTTTTTTGCCCTCTGTTTGCCTTCCTGCTTGGCTCATTTGGCAAAGGCAAAAATCGAAGTTCAACTCGCCGTTGAAGTTGATTATGCAAGCCAACCTCCTACGGTGCTCTACCAACATTTTACCTCTCCCCTCCTTACACAGAAAATAATATTTAAGAAAAGGCAGGTTATATTTTTTTTTATCAATTTATTAAAAAACATGTAATTCAAAAAATATCAGACTTTTAACCTTTTTTTGATCAATGTTCTTAAATCGAGACCATATGGTGTTCCATAATATGAAAACAAAATAACAACAATAGAAAATAATATGTAATAATAAAAAGATTGTACTTTATAAATGTTTTATCAAATTATTTTAAAATTATTAAAGTAAAAAACAAAATTAGAGAAAATTATTTTTTGAATTCCCTCATTGTGTTGCTCAAAAGGCTGAAATAATGAGGTTTCCAAATCTAATTTTATGATTTAATAAATGTAGGATGTGTTGCCCCCAATCTCCTATCTTTAATCTTTCCATATTATTTTTAGTTGGTTTCTAATTTTCAATTTAATACCAATATCTCCTAAACATATCGCTATGATTTGCATAAAATTGGGTGGGTAATCGGTTTTATCAATCTAGTTTTCCAGTGTCCTGCTCCTTGAGCTGCTGTTCTAGATTTCCTTACTCGACCGCATTTTGTGTTTGCATTGGGCAAACATTTCATTTACATAATGCTGACTATTTGTGTTTGCATTATTTGCTCGCCATTCCTTTCCTCCAAGTACTTTTCTAAGGTTATCAAATATGCAAGCGTATTGCCACCCATTTTTTAGGTATTTTCTTTTATTGATTTATGAGGCTCAATGGGCGTACAAAATTGGCTCGAAATACATTCGAAATTATTTTACAATTCCTGGGAAATTGCACGGCAAGAAGAGATTTCACCTGCTGAATAAATACGGTTAGTTGCATTTGGCAGCGAAAGGGCAAAAGACAAAAACAAATTTAATTACTGAAGCCGCAGGGTGCAACGCCACCCAAAAGAAATAGTAAGAGAAAGAAATGTAAGGAAAAAAATACATAATTACAACGCGGCTTAAATGCCTTTGGGTCGAGAGCAAAAGTTATGGAAAACGAGTTGGCAGCTCCCTCAATCCACACAGTCAGTGGGCGGGTCGAAAAGTGAAAGAATAACGAAGAAAGTTACGTTAACAAAACGCAACAACAAATGAACTGCAAGCAAACGCAACTACAACAAGACGATGAACATGAACTACCAACAATGACGAGAAAATTATTATAAAACTATAATTGAAAAATGTTTACTAGGTGGGTGGCTCTTATGTAGGGTGATGGTGGGATCAAAGAAAAAGTTACGGGAGCTTACACAGAGGAAATTGATATCTACACTTTTGTAAAATCGTTTGTTTATTGGAGCTATTTAAAATTTAATAATATAAAACGTAAGAAGATCCTGAAGCTTAAAAGAATAGGGGTATAAAAGTACAGGTTTTGTTGTTTTTATTTTTCTTTTCATTTAGTTATTATTTTTAAGAAAAGGATTTAGCCTCTGAAAAAATTCCCACATTGCAGTACATTAAAGGTCACCAATAGGAGCTTTCACTGTAACCCAACTCTGGGAATGGTTTTCACTTTTATACATTTTTTCCAAAAGGTTTCTTTTCGCATTTTTGTATGAGACGATAATGAAGCGTTATGAAAGATGTACATAAAAAGCGAAATGGGGGGTTGGGTGAGTTAGTTGGGAAAGGGGGTGGCAGGGAGGCTTTGACGCCCAAAGTCTTAGCTGGTTTCACAATAAAATTCCGACAATTGAAACGAATGCGATTAAAAGTCGCGCACGCCATCCGAGAAGAAATGCGAAAAGGGGCGGGGGGCTACGGAAAAGTGAGAGGGGGGCAAGTGGAGCATCGCGATAGCCGGCGTCTTGGAATTCTCAAGCCGAGAAACTGGGAAACCGTCGACCCACGCAGGCTTCAAAGTTCATTTCCATTTGGGTTGCATGTCAAGCTGCAGTGCCACAGGAGTGAGGAGAGGCGAATGTGGGAAGCAGGCTAGCCCTGTCCCACTCACTCCATCCCATACCCCTCTCCCTTACTCGCACTCCGATGGATGGTCTTTCTCTTTGCTTTCAATTTAATTGTAATTTCTTTTGTGTTTATTGCGTTTTTGTGTGTCTGCTGCTTACGTTTTAATTTCATTAACTTGTGTTTACTGTGTGAAACACTTGCCCTTACTCGGACCCCCCTTTTCCCTCCTTCGGACCGCCTCTGGGCCATAAAACGCTTCACATAAAACTAAACCACAAGAGCTTGCCTCTGATTCTGTTGTTGTTTGCACAATTTCAACAGAAGAATGAAGCCGAGAAGCTGCTCTTGATGTCGAGTCCAGATTTCGGAGATTTAGAACGGCCAACGGAAAGAAATTTTTAAGCTGCCCAATTCGTTGGTGGTCTAAAAGTCAAAACGACCCATAATTATATTGGAAAGTAAAGAAATAAAAACGAAAAGCTGCTGTAAATAAGTTTAGAATGTTTCCCACATTAAACATTTGTAGCAATACATATATTCCAACTATAGACTAGACAGCATTCCTACCTATTTATTTATTTACTATCCTAGTGCGATAAGATTAAGCTTATATAATTGAAATAGCGCACAACTTTGTTAATAAACAAAATAAAAATTGCGACCATATTTCCCATACCGGGAATTGAACCCGGGCCTTCCGGGTGAGAGCCGGATATCCTAACCACTAGACAATATGGGATTTCACTTGCCATGATAAGAAGTATTAGAAAAGCAAAACATATTAGTTTTGATATAAACATTTTTGAACTTTTCTTATTGAAAACATAGAATTTTATAAATTTTTTAAAAGCAAATATTAAAATAAACTGTTGTACAAAAATGCTTCTATTGGATCAAAAATACCTTATCAAAAACATTTATCGACAAGCAAGGTATAAAACAAAAACAAAGCAAAAACAAAATTAAAAAAAGTCAAAGCCATATTTCCCATACCGGGAATTGAACCCGGGCCTCCCGGGTGAGAGCCGGGTATCCTAACCACTAGACAATATGGGAGTCAAGATTTCTCATGCTGGATGTGAATAAGAATTCTGGTAGTACTTATTTATAGAGATCAGGTCTTTCATTATCATCAGATTATAGCCTGTTTGTATTGAATGATATTGAACAAAAATGATTTAGGTTTTATGTTAATTATTAAAAACAAGTAAAATCTGTTGAATAAGCACATAACTTTGCTTTTTTTTTAGATGTCTTAAAAGAATTAAAAAAAAAAACAAAAAAAAAAAAAAAGAACCATATTTCCCATACCGGGAATTGAACCCGGGCCTCCCGGGTGAGAGCCGGGTATCCTAACCACTAGACAATATGGGATATGAATACGTGGCGCGCCAAACGCCAGTTTGAGTCAAGCGGCAAGCAAGATCGTTTTTCGTGCGCCGCTTGAACGTTTGCTTTTGTTTTTGGAGATTTATTTTGACCGACATTAAAAATAGCCCCTAAATCACAAATTTCTACGTAGAAAATCCAAAGATGATGACGAATGTAAATAACCTATGTATTGGGTTGGATTGGCTTGAAATGGAATGCAAAGCGTTGGCATATGCTTATAACTCTCCAGTTGGATCTGTGGAAAACCGCAATTTTACCCTTTTCCTTTCTTGTTCCGTCTCCCTGCTTAAGTATTTATGTCTTTTCGTATATTTCTACGACTTCGCATCAATGCACAAATCAGTTAACGTCCGGCAGACGACAACGGACGGTGGATGGTGCACAATGGAGGATGGACGGCAGACGGCGGACAGACTTAATCACCTGCTGCGACAAAGACACCACCGACTGAACCAACTGAACCACCTGACCACTATTGTTTTTGCTGCCTAAACAAGTGCAGCGGGTATCCATGTTTATTTTACGGTTCAACGATTATTACCAGTTATTGTCTAATGCAACCGTAAAAGGGGCCACCGAGGGGGGAAGGTAGGAGAGGTCACACGCCCCACCGCCACTCCACCACCACACCACCACACCACCAACAAAATACCACCTCGTCGGCAGACAGCGAACAGCAACCACAAGCAGACTACCGACAGACAGAATCGGGGAGCGAGGGGGAAAAGTGGCTCTGGACAACTTTGGGACTGCAGTAGGTGTTGCCTGCAACCACCGATGGTGCAAGGTCCAAGTGGGTGAGAGTGCACCGAAAAAAAAACGATCTCTTTTTACACGGCTTAAAGTTTTTTTTTTATAAGTACATATACAACATTTTTTTTACAGATTTTTATTTTGGCAAATCTAGATAATAGTGACATGGTATTTTTATTTATTAAACAATTTTTTACTTTTTTTGTTTAAAGTTAAAAGGTTTATAGTTCCATAAAATACCATTATGTTATTCTCTCTGCAGTTGGCTAGTATGTGAGTTGGTTGTTCTTGTGGTCCCTGCTCATTTCGCTATCAATATTTCAAACACGTTCCAAACTTTTGCCTTTTTCAGAAGGGAGTAGAGTCCAGTGCAGAGAGAGAAAGAGGGGGGCGGGTCAAAACGGAAGTTCACACGGAAATATATGAAAATACAAGAATAATAATAAAACGAAAAACAAAACATAAAAGACGGCCAGACAGGCATAATGCTCGTACATATAATCAAAACGGAACAGCCAAAAAAATGTGGAAAAATGAATCACGCAAACACAGTCTGTGCAGATCGAATCGGGGTGGCTAAAGTTTCATATCGTTGGGGAATTGAACATTCCCAGATATATATCCAGCCCAAAAAGGGGACGCCAATTTCGTAATATGGCAACTAAAACGAAAATGAAAATGAAAACGAAAACTACAGTCGAAATCCAAAGACATAGAGCCAAGTATTTGCGGAATGCCAGGGAGGAAATGACGAACACTTTGGCATAAGGCCACAGTTGAGATTGTCAAGGAGAATCTAAATAAAGGGGAATTAATGTGGAAGTGGATGTGGTTGCTGGGCAGACGATGACATATCAATAAATTAAGCACGCAGCCGATTAAAGAGCGTGGCCCAACGAGACAAAGTCTAGACGAAGGAGAATCCAATAAACCACCCACATACATACGAAAAAATTTGTTACAAATATAAACATGTGCTGGTTTTATATATTTGTATTATTTTTCAAAGCTTAAGGTTTGCACGTGCAGCACAAAAGTTCTTAATTTGTAAAGAGCTTTTGTGTTGTGCACATATTCCAAAAAAAACTCAAAAATATATAAATACTTATTCGTATGGCCAGCAGATGGCATTCTGAGATCACTCGATGAGCTTGATTTATGGCTTGAGAATTTCGCCCGAGTCCGATCTAATAAATATCTATGGAAATTGCAGCACGAACTCTGCGAGGCACTGTGATAATTAACTTCCATGCTTAAGATACAGAGATACAAGTAGCGCCGAGCGGGTCAATTGCTGCCTCTTTCTCCATCAAACCCAACCCAAAGCCCCCTCTTTCTTTCTGCTTCTCTGCTGATTGTGCCGAGTGAAGCAATTTAATGCAAAAGCCATCAATTAACCCGCTTTTACCGCCAGATACAAAAGTATCTTTCGCCGCTCGCTCGAACTGTTCGATGCGAGATGCAACGATTTGCACGTAGTTCCGTTAGCTAATTGGATGCTGATGGCTCACAGCCGCCGATTCAGTTTCAGATTCCGATTCCGACTTCGATTTGGTGGCCAGGAAGGATGAATGGAAGGAAACTGGGCGGAAATTGCCCTGCCAGCCAATGGAACATTGACCCAGGGCAGGAATTTGCCAAGCGCAGCCAAGTCCGCTTGTTTGTTGCCCCATGAATAATTAATTTATGATTTTTCTCATTGTAAATCATAACAATTAATGTGGCATTAAATGGTCAGAAAGGAGGAGCAGCGGTTGGAGGCCGACATGACCACTGCCAAAGGCGAGCAGCAACATCAAAAGGCAATTATGCTACCCCAATCCGCAGTGTGGTTGAGCAGTGAAAAATGTTAATAAGAAAACACAGCGAAAGAAAAGTATTTCGCGGGTTTGGGGGCAAAAAGGGGCGGAATTCGCACGCTAATGGAAATGAAAATGGAAATGGCTTGACAAGCCTTTTGTTCTTGCGTTTTTCTTCTCTGGGAGCCAAAGACAACCAAAAGAAGCGAACCACAGATTGCTCAGAAAGGAAGATAGGAAGGAAACAGTTGGGGGAACACAAAAAGTCAAGAGACAGCTTAAATTGCCCCTTAAATAGTTCTTAAATAAACAAGCTACCTTAAAGATGTCAGAAGCCTCGGTTAAATGGGGGGATTCGTGAATTTATTCTATGGGATCCAAAAGCATAAACTCATGTCATAGCGTTTTGAAAAGAAAATTTCTCGTTACATTTTAAGAAATTAATTGAAAAGTGAACTTTCGATTATTAACCAAAACTTCAACCAAAAACATAATTTTCCCAGAAACTATTTTAAATTGTCTAAAGAAATTATTTTAAAATGTATTGATTGAACTTTCTTTTGTTATTAAGATGCTACTAGTCTTTTAGGGCTTTTCCAAAAAATATTTTCATCCGATTTCCAACATGATTTCACCTGTGGTCAAGTTTTCTCAAGCTCCGTGTACCGAGTAGCTAATGTGCGATCCATTTTTCGTGCGACTTTCCACAGGCCAAGAAAATCGCGGGCATAAAGCAAAAGCGGCGTCATTAATGGGTTCGATAGCTGAGCAAAGTCGGTGCAAATGCGGTTCACACCCCGATTTCCCCTTTGTCGCCCTTTTGGAGCTCAATGAACTGGTATGTGCCCCGCCCCGATTATCACATTTCGATTAGCGACGACTCCAAAGCAATATATAGTGGAGTGGAGCTGCGCTGACCCGCCAACTGGCGTTCATAACCACATTAGCACCGCTGGCGCTGCCCTCGACCTCCTCCGATGACCCACCTGCCCCGCCCCTTCCCCCTGCTCAGATCCATATACTAAAGTATATATCCCCGATCTACATTCGCTACCTCGACATTCACTGCGCAACATTGTTGCCGCAGTCTGTGGGCCCCCTTTTCCGTTCCCGTTCCGCCCCCTTGGACCGCCTCTTCTTCTTTGGACGAAAGCGGCGCCTACCTGTACCCCTCCCCCCCTTCACCTGCCCCTCCCCCTTTCTTGGCGTGGTAATTATTCGCGCTCAGGTGAATACGCGAGTCTGCAAAGCGTAACTTGTAGCTTGTAGATACATCCACGTATCTCTGCGCACGCATCTACATATGGAAAGCCATGGGCATGGGCCGAGGCTGGAAACTGTGAAAAGCCATAGAGATGAGCAGGTGCACTCCAAGGTGGGTTAGAAGAAAGCACTACTTGTTACATAAATGTCATAAGTTTTGTTCTAAAATCTTAAAATAAGGATTTATTTTAGATTTTGACTATACTTTTTATGAACAATAATTAGTTTTAAGCAAAAAAGAATACTAAATAAAAAATAATCTTTGTTTTTATTAAGTAAGAATAAAACTTAAAATTAAAATCTTTGATTTTATTTTGGTACTCTAAAATTACCATATCGGCAAAATAAAAAAAAATATATTTATTATACACGTGCCCTTGCAGACTTTATTAAAAATTTGGTCAAATATTTGTAAGGTCATAAGAAGAAATTTTTGACCCGATAAAGAATATATATTCCTAATCAGCATCATGAGCCCATAAAAGAATTCCAATAAATCCTTACCATGCATAATTTTTAGATCCTAATGTTTTTATTGAATTTTCTCATAAAAGGTAAGTTATATGGATGGCAATGCAGACAACTTTTCATTTACATTCAGCAAACCTTAAGTTGATCAATTTTTTATGAAACTGGGTGACACTAAGGCTATTAAAAAAGGCTTGGGAACATTTTAGGGAGCAAATTCTGCACTATTTTAGTTAGGAATTATAGGTACAACGCTTCCAATAATTTAAATAAACCTTTATTTAGATTTGAATTATTTTAATAAAATTTAATGAAATTTTATGCCAACTTTAACTTTAGGTACCAACACAGTACAGTAACGTATATGTTAACAGGTGGTTCGCAAAACGTATTCACTTTAATAAAATGGTTCAAGTAAATAAAGTTGGCAGTATAAAATCAAATGGGATTTTTAAAAATTCAGCTAAATTATGTTCGGCATTTCCCCGATAGACTTTTGTATCTCATCTGGTCTCGTGAGTCACGGGACCATCGCTTCGGTAGATGGACAACGTTAATCACCGTTGCCGTTTAGCTCACTGAGCTTGTTGTTGGGGCTCCGCTTGGGGATCTCGTCTGGAAGTTGGAGCTCTACTATAGCTGTTGGCTCGCATAGTTTACATTTTATAAGTTAATTGAGTTAACTGTGAAACGCTCTCACTTTGTGATCATTTACAGATGCAGATTGGCTGGGTATCCGCCAGATACTACATATATAATATATATCTGCAAGTGCATCGCATCTATCAGATGCAGTACTGATCATCGGGAACAACTATTAATGGGTGGTCAATTCACATCCCTCACGCGGAGTACTGTTGCTTTAATTATAAATACTTTCCACCTTTTTGTCGGCGTTTGTAAATCTGCATAATTCGTGTTGCGGTTGAAAACATTAAAATTAAACAAAAACAGAAAGAATAAAATAAAAAAAACAAACACGCGGGCGACCAACAATTTCATCTGTTTGCTATTTAATTGCCATGTATGGGTATTCCATGCATTTTTTCATTTTGTTCTATTTCACTGGACATTTCTGGGTTTTACTCGATTTTGGTTTTTCATCTCTGCTGTTTTTTAATTTTTTTTTCTACCATTTCGTTGTGATTCACATTCTGTCAATGCATAATAATAACCTAAATAGCTGTGATAACCCTTTGTAAACGATTTGCTTTCGGTTTGTCCGGGATTTTTGCTTAATTCTATTATAAATACTACATGAGGACAGTGCGTAGCATTGGATCAAAGGGCTTTCGACTGTAAAAAAAATAACAGAATGGGATAATTAAATTTATTTAAATCAATTTGGTACGTATAAAAAATCTTGTATTTAAAAATGTATGCATGTTTTAATATTCATTATACCTATTTTAACTTATTTGAGGGACTGTTTTGGAAACTGAATCTATATTACCCACTCAGCTTGAGTTTATTGAGTTTTGTAATTGGACCTTATTTAATTAAATAGTTGAATAATCTTCCGCTGGCAAATAGTTGTCACATGAGAGTCACACTTTTTTGCTAATGCAAATATGAAATACCTCTTATCCGTGACACCCTCGTCATATTCCTCTCGCAAAGCAAAACCATTTATACGAATTGTGTCAATAGCTTGGCTTTGATAGTTGTCAACCAACTTCAATTGCTGACGTCAAAGACTTGGCCCACGCTTCGTGAGAAACTGGTTTTTGGGACCCCCACAACCGAATCCCCCTTTCAAAGCCCTCGAATATTTTCTTATCGATGCGGATTTCAGGTGTTCGCATTGCGTGGGCCTGACTCACCTGAACTCACCTCAACGCAGTTCGTATTGGTCTGGTTCGGTGCAGTGCGGTGCGGTGCGGTTTTCTAATAGAATTCGACCCTGGCGGGGTTCCGTTTCACTTTTCGCCAGATTTTTGAGTTTTGGATTTTTTTCTTTTCGACTGCAGTATCAACAGAATTTGTTGAGACGGTTTAGTGTCGTTTCACACGTAAGTTGTAGGCCTACAGTGGTCCCTCAACATAACATAAACCTCAAAGGTTTTGTGAATTTATAGTCACTTATAGTTAGTTATATATAACTTATTACTTTGAGTGCTTATATTTCCCCTAAAGCTATACATTTAACAATTCGAATCATGTAAACATTTTTATTGTTGACCCATTTAAATTTTTTTTTTATCATTATCAGTTAATGGTCTTTGAGAAAGGACAAATCTTTTTTGGCAAAAGTATCTCAAATCCTCTTTATTTTCTAACAATGGAACTTCTAATTTTGGTGCAGCCACTGTATCTGTATCTGTGGGATGCATTCTTAGCATGTTTGTTTGTTGTTTGCATTGCAGTATTCACTTTTTTTTCAACCATTTGTTTGCTTTGTTTTTGTTTATCGCCAGCCAGCTCGCGAATCTTTGTTGTCTTATCTTCGACTGCTCTTCTTTATTTTCTGAATTTCTGCTCTTTTTCTTTTGTTTTAGTCGCGCGCACGAAATTTTCACCTCCGTCGGACAGCATTGATGAATGAAAAGGGGGCGGGGCGGAGAAGACAGGTGAAAAAGGGGGAAATCGACGATAAGCGATGAGTGTGCTGTGGAGTTCCCTTGGTGGCTGAGCTTTTTGTTGCTGCCGTTGATTCTTGTGATTCATATTCCGCAGTCGCAGTCGCAGTCGAATTCGCATTTGCATTTGAACATTGCGCTGGTTAGGCATTTTTTCCGGCTAACCCCCCGCAGCTACGGCTCTGTACTGCCCTTTTTTGAGAAGGCCCCCCCTGTTGATGTTTGGTGTGAAATATTTACGTGTAGACAACATTCTTCCAACTGCAGTTGCAATGGCAACTTAAAATCCCAGACTTCAAGAAGCAAACATACATAGCAAACTTATGCAAGTTTACCGCTTTCCTTGGCATTTTTACCCATGTTTATTTTCGGTGCATTTCCGTCTGCCATTTGCCAGAGCACCTTATCCTACACCTCACCCATTTTCCTATATATCACTCCACCCATCCTGAGCTTAAAGAAAATAAATCTTAGGAAAAAAGGTTAGCAACGATTGTGTACCCTGTTACTTAAAGTATATTTAATACAGTATCTGTTTAAATGAAATCAATTAATTAAAAATAATTAATTTTTATTTGAAATATAATTTTATTAATTGGAGGTATTTATTTTTTCCTTTTACAAATCTTTAAAGATCATTTTTAACACAAATCTAATTTATTGTAATGAAAATATTCTATATTCTTTTACAATTTTACAAAAGTAATCAAAACAATTTCAAAAACGGAAAAAGAAGAAAAATGTTGCTATTAAATAATTAAAGCTTTTACAAACAAACTTCGATTGCAGTTTTTCGAGACAGTAAACCCTATTTCTTGGCAATCAAACACCAGAACCGATTTTGCACCACTCAACTCCATCAAGGGTATTTTACTGAAAAAAGAGTTTCCTTCGCTATTCATCTGCGCTTTACTTTTGGCATAAACATTTCCTAAACTTTTATCTAATTCAACAAACTGCAGCAACAACAGGCGACAGCAACAACAGGCCACTACAACAACAACAACGTCGTCAGTTTCATCCATTTTGCAAGGTTCCCAAGACATTTCCACATTTTCCAAGTCATTGTTCTTGTTGTTATTATGGTGGGCTCCATCTTTGAGCTTTTGTTTTTCTTTATTTATTTTTCTTATTTTCTGTTGTTCTTTTTTTTAGTTTTTTTTTTCGCATTTTCAGCGTGTTTCAACTTGTTAGGCATTCAACTTTTCACATCGTTGCTCTGCTTATTTTTTGTTTTTCCGCCGCGAAGGTTTTTCCTTCAGCTGAGTGTGTTTGTTTTTTCGGACATTTCGGTTCGGTTTGGTTTTGTGCAACACACGCCACTTGAATTCTTTGTTTGCGTCGCCCTGAGACTTTGGGGCGCCTCCGTAAAGGGGGCGTGGCTGGTTGGAGGGTGGGGGTGTAACTTCTGGTGGTGTTGTGACTTCAAATAGTTGCATAATCTGGCAGTTTTTGTGGAATTTATTTCATTTCTTAAATTGGTAAATTAAATTAGATCGAACTACCAAAATTTCTGAAGGCGTTTCCACTTTAAATAATTGCCTAATCTTTTTTAAATTTATTGCGCTTCACGGGCATAAACTGCACTAATTTATTAGCTCTGATTTGTATGCGTTTCGGTGAGTATCTCATAGATACGATCTGTATCTGAATCTGTAGTGTGCGTGTGCACCTTGGCCGACAAGACAAACTACAAAACTGTTGGAGCCATTGTCTTTGCAACTCAACTTGAAATGTCTGCTTAGATTAATGCGAATGCGAGAGGGTCTGACACTAATGAAGGTCAAAGGTGGTCCAAAAAGGGCGGAAAGGGGGTGGTGGGGGAGTTGAAGACAGCTTAAGAATGATTAAATACTATAAACTGTTGACTTTTAGTTGAAGCTGCCTTGAAAAAAGGGGGGAGAACACAAATCAGTTGCTGAACTTAATAGCAGTCACAAGAAGTTTTGGCCAAATTAAGTTCAGAGGAAATGGGGGAGAACATAAATAGTAATTAAAGTTTTACGAGTTGGATAGTAAATTTAATACGTAGAGCTTAAACTTTCGTATTCCTTTGATCCAATTTAACTTAGAAAACTTTTTCGCATATCTTTTCATAACTTTTCCACTTCTGCACACACAATAACAAAAGAAAAGTAACCCAAAAATTGAGTAAACAAAACTAAGCCATTCAGAAATCAGGTCTTTAGATTTTTTTCCCTTTTTTGTTTGTTTTGCTGTTTTGTTTTAATTTGGCTGTGCGTCTTTCGCTCTGATCTGTAAAAAAGCAAACTTGACATATTTAAAAAATATATATTTACAAACAAAAAACGAACAAGAGCCAAGAAAAATTAAAATGCATTGCGTATGATTTTTTTAAAAATAGCCAACGCATTAATTTTTTTGTATCTTGCATGCACTCAACAATAAACAAAAACTTAACCAGAGACAAAAGCCCAAGGCAGCCGACTACCCAGTGATTGAGTCTTTGATTTATGTATCTGAATCTGAATTTGATTATGAATCTTCTGCACTTGTTTGCAACTTGCCGCCTTTTGATTGAGCACAAGTTTCCCAGGCAAACAAAGAATTGATATTGATGCGTTTGAACGAAATACTTTTTAAGACTGCGTAAATAAATCAAAGTTCAAACAAAAGTAAGCCAAATGTGGAAGCGTCTTCCCCTGAAAATAGTTTGGTGGCAATATGGATGTCCAAACTGGGAGTTTGAGGCCCGCCCACATGGAACTTGGCACACTGGCAGTGCCACTTCATAGACCACTCCATCGATCGTTGGCCACTCCTGCCTACACGCACTCACGTCTGCCATTCACGTCCATTCCGTCCGATTCCATTCGAATTAGACAATAGAAATCGAACAGCCAACCAGTAGCTGGCCAAGAAGTTGGCCAGAAGTAGCACTTGTCCGAGATCCCACAAAAGATATCGAAAAAATGGAGCAGGGCAGTCAGCCCACATGAAAAGTGGAGGGACTCCAGCGGAGAATTCAACGGAAAGTGGTTACCATTTGCTGACAGCTCCAGCTTTGGCGCAAAAACAGTATTCACTTTAACCCGCGTTTAACTCAACGCCGCTCCACATTGCGTATACGCAATGTGTGACTAGTGGGTGGGCTCTAAAGGAAATGCAGTTAGCCCATTCCGTATACGGCAACAAATACGGATGCCGAACGACAAGCACAGATGTTTTCACAACCCAAAAGATACAAAGCAGCCACAGATACTGATGCTGAAGCTGCTGCTGCACTGACACATGCAGATTTACATGCACTGAGATAAAAATAGGACGTGCAATTAAAGGCATATTTGAGTTTAAGAATAAAGTAACTGATGAAGCTTAAAAAAAAGTTTTTAAAAATGGTACAGATACATTTAGTACAGATTAAATAAAAATAATTTTCAACTTGGTTATTAAAAAAAATGATTAGCCCAGCATTTTATGGCAATTTAAATAATAAAGTTTGTAAGAATGGTTAGTTTTTTATTTATTTCAAAATTAATAAAAATAATTTTCAATTAAATTGTCTTCTTTTTATTTTAAACAAATAAATCAAAGGTTTCTTGATAAATGCTTGCAAACATTGTACATTTTTTGTTAGCCCTATGGTGGATATAATTAGTTTGTTTTTATTGTTTTCTCAAAATGATGTGAAAGTCAATTATTTTTTTCGCAGTGATCACTCTACTCAAATAAGTTCAACTCAGCTTGGTTCAGTTTGGAGTTGAGTTTTGTCAAGTTTTAAGCCGATGGATTTATTTTTTTGGGGTTTTGTATGGATCTTGGAGGGTGAGATACAGAAGTAGATGGGATTTTAGAGTGGTGCGATCCAAGGTGGTGGGGGTGTTATGACTTACCGAAGGGGGTAAGAAATGTGTTGACTTTTTTCTCAGGCCATCCGGGGAGGTGGAGGATTTTGTGTACTATGTTAGATGGTGTGATTCGGCTTCTTTTCCTACTTCTTCTCTGGAGCGGATGAGCGACAAGTTACTGCGGCAGTAGATCCGAGCAGTAAATTGTTTGGCAGTACGAATGCTACAGGGCTTTCCACACGGTTTTCCCTTGAGTTTTTCACTATTTTCCCGTAAACCGTTAGTGGCGCGTGCTGCCGCCGGTTGCCGTTACAAAGTACCGTTCACAACTGAGCTCGTTTTTTATGCGACCCGATACTTTTATAGATTCGCAAAGTGCCGGGCCTGGCCAAAAACAAAAAAAAGGGGTAGAGGCTCTTACCGGAGGGTTTACACACGACTGTGTTAGTTGCCCGTTGTTGTTTGTTTGTTTGTTGTGTGTGTTTTTTATTTTTGTATTTTTCACCCCTTTCGAAAAGCCGGCTCTTTCTGGCCAAGGTAAGGCCCCTGCCCCTTAGCCGCCGCCCCCTTTTTGAACAATAAAGCCAGGTGCAGCAAACATGTTCGAAGTTCGAACGCGTTGCCAAGTTTTCCTTTGTCGTGCCTTTTTGCCTTTGCCCGCCATCCGGTGAACGGTAAACCCACAAGGAGTCGCGTGAGGAAGCGAGAGGGGGGAGTGTGCGACAGGGAGAGGACGAAAAAGGAGCCGGCTGCCTTTTAGCAGCAGCCGCAGGTGGGACAGAGAAGAAGGCAGTTGCAGATGCAGCCGCCGACTGATAATCAACAAGCTACTCCTCAAAACTGCCCCCCTTTGCAATCATCATGGACTTAACATATTTCTTAACTACTAGCAATTTTTTAATTTTGCATTTGCCTAAAGTACATATTTTTATTTTATAAGTGGTTTATGCATTTAAAGATTATTCGACCTTTTCATAATGCTTACCTTTTATCTACAGCACTGAACTCGAAGAATTTAAAATAACAATTTATTGTTATTTTTTGAAAACATTTATTTTGCACTTACTTTTTCTTTAACAAACTCTCTTTAAAGACATACAAATCAAATGTCTCTCCCTTGGCAAAATAAATAAAATTACTTCGCTCTCAGCTGCTGTTTCGCCTTGTTTATTGGGTGTCAAAAGGTGCATCCATCAGATACAAGATACGAGCCACCAGCTACGATAAACTTATTTATGTGGGCTATCTCTGGCATCTCTTGGGACTCATCTCTTTTGTGTCTCGCGACTTGTTAACATATCGAATACAATTCTGATATGTTTGTGGCCTCCCCATTTGTTGAATCTTCTCCCTACTCAAATAGCAAACATCGAAAGAGCAAGATACCAATACATTAACAATTGGCAGAAACATCTTCGTCAAAGATGCCTCTGTAGCAGCGAATGCCGCTGACAGCTGATGAGGGCGCCGACCCTTCGTACCGCTTTCACTCCCTCTCACTCTCACTCCCACACAGCCACACTACCCCTATCTCATTCGCTCCCTTTGCAAATCCGCTTCAATTCGCGCAGATTGGATTCAAACTGATTTCGGGTGCAGAATTAAGTGGCAGTTGAACGAGGGTCCATGTATTTCAGCTCTAGAAAGAAGGGGCACGAAGATCCTTACGAAAGGAGATATTTCGCTGATTATCTTATAGATATGAGGGTACTATCAGCGATGCGAAAAAGGAGTTAAATCACTTGCTAATTAAACCCGTTACTAGGGTATGCATTCAGATCCTTTAAAATCTTAAGTATATAAATGTCGTTAAAATTTAAAAGCAATATTTTAAATTCATTTAAATGGTCCGAATCGAGTCTCTTCGTTTAAAATTTATTTGGTCAAGTGAGTTTAAGTACCTTTTTTTCAAACGAAGTCCAAGCTGCATTAAAAAAAAGCTTGAAATTAATTCCTTGCGCCGTTAATGAAAACATTTCCGATCCAATCAAAAAAAAAAGAAAACACAAGAAAAACATTTGCTCATAAAAATTGCATTGGCTAAAAAGACAATTTTTTAAGTTGTTATTGTTTCGTGTTTTGTATATTTTTTCGGCGCTCATTTCCACTCTCGCCCATTTATATTTTTTTTCCAACGTGTTTAATTGCCGTCCCTCGGAGCCGCAAAAAAAATAAAGAAAATGAAACGAAAACAAAGAAAACATCATAAAAGCCAAAAATACTACATACAAAAACAAGGTGAAAATATTGCGCAAAGCAAAAATAAAAAATAACAAAAGAGGCTAAAACAAAAATCAAACAAATTCAAACAGAGGCGAAAGCAAAAGGCAAAAAGCGATTTATGCAAAATACAGATAAGCCGAAAAAAAGCAAAGACGATTAGGCGATTTAACGCACGCAAAATAAAATCCAATAAAATGCGATTACTATAGGGGACTGAGCAGGGACGGGGCGAAATAAAACAGATGTGCGACACGGGCAAAAATAACAGTAACAACCAGTGGAGCAGGGAGGGTCACTTTGGGGCTCAAACACTTAATCGACATTTTTTTTTTAAATGTACTATTTTAAACAATACAAGTTCAACTTAAATTTTGGAATTTTGGTTTAAGGAAAGAATGAGTTAAGCTCCTCATTATTACAATTTCAATTTCAAATTATGAAAAGAAAGAATATCGTTATATCTGACCTAAACAAAAACAAATGTATCTTAACGTATCTTAACGTATTTTATGTCATTTGTACATTAGTATCTTGGAATAGAAATAATGAAATTTTTTTTTCTATTTAAGCATTTATTATATTGTGGCTTAAAATATTAAAGTTTTTTCTAATAAACCTCCTCTACCTCTTAACAAAGTCCTGTCTACGCCACTGGAACCAAAAACATTTTGAGAAGCTTGTTTCCTCAGGGGTTTGTTGTTTATTTTGTTTGCATCTCGTGCCAACGAAAGAGATGTGTAGTTATAGAGCGAAAGACATAGCCTCAGTAGAATATCCATTGACAGGAAGAGAGCGAGGAAATCAAGGATTTCAGTCAACTAGTTTTTCGGGCCTCACCTGCCTCTGCCACATGCCGCTGCTCAAATTACGCTCCCTTTCCCTTGCATCATTATTTTCGCACTGCTTCCTTTTTATCCCTCTATCGACTATGGTTCTTATAAAACATAATAATTATTATGACTTGCTCCGTCCCCTCAAACCTCCGTAATACTCGCCTTGTGTCTGCTTCCGTCGCAGACAGCAGAAAAGAGATGGCAGATAGAAGGAGAAAAATAAGGATATATGTATAGTATGAATAGTTGCACTCTTACTAAAGAATATGAAAACAAAAAAAAGAATGAAGATTGAATGACAGTAACATCAGTATCTTAATTCATTTTTAACATTTTTTATCAAGATAACAACTAAGTGAATTAAATTAATTAAATACTCTTTCTTTAAATCAATTATTTAAACTGAACTCTTTAGAAACCACAAAATAATAAAAAATATAAAAAAGAAATTGCATAAGAAAATCGTCATCAGCCCGACAAAAATAATCTTCTTCCACTTCCTAAAAATATAATGTTCTAGATTTCTATAAATATAAGTAAACAAAAACACCAGTTTATAAAACACTTTCATCGATTATACTTTGTTTATTGAGGCACCCAAACAGATATTATGAAAGCAAGAACTATGCAAAAGATAAAATTGCCTACGTTAATAAATATTTAGCTTACTGCTAGAGTTTTGGAAATAGAAATGACACATTCGACTGTCGAGTGACCACTGTATTAAAAGGGAGTGAGTAGGAGAGGGACAGAGATACACACGACAGAGACAGAGGACACAGTCTGCTGCAGCTGCGAGTATCGCCAATGTCAATGTGCGATTCATTCTGCAAAACATTTCGAGACATCGGGCAAAGCAGTGTGCCCCTCCCGAAAACCTCTTTTTTAATACACTCCGCGCATACAAATAAGTAGGTGGAGGGGAAAGGGTGGGAGGGGACTGCTCTCGGGCAAACGGAAAACGGAAAGTGGCTGGTCGTCATTTTATTGAGAAATCCGAAAGGAAGAAGGCACAAGCCAAGAAGTGGTTGGCAGAGGGGCACCAGCGGCGGGTTAAGGGGGCACGGACATGGGGTTAAGGAATGCGACGCCTGCCGCATAATAACAAAACAACAGTGAGTATCTTAGTATCTTAGGATTCGAGTGTCTGGGTGTCTAAAAGAAACGCAGCCAAATGCATCCGCACAGTGGGCACAACAAAGTTGCTCCCATAAAAGCGGCGGAAAAGCAAAGCAAACCAAGGCAAACAAAACAAAAAACAACACAAGAAACCAAACCACAACACCTTGCCAAAAAGAGTGAGATTGTATCTCAAAGATACTCACTCTTATACGCTCGAACATGTTCGCATAACCGCTCTCTCAACTGTTGCAACAGCTGTTCGAACGTGCTGCGTATAAGAGAAGGTGTGCCACACACAACATGTTGTATAGAAGAGATGTGAGGACAAGTGCTTTGAGGTTCGATGGTTTGTATTTCTTGGTTTATAAAGCGGAAAATGGAAAGAGGAAGTGCAAGGGGGAAGGGGAAGTGCAAGAAAGATGAATGAGTGGGAGATCGAAACAAGATCGTTCATGATCGGTGGTGAAATAGAGCCAGATATTTGTGCAATATGACATTTTTTGGGTTATGTAGCAACAATATCAAACTAAACCTTACATGTAGATGTAGCCAGTAGACATTGTTTGGCGAATAAATAATAAATAAATAATTAATTCTTTATTTACCTATTCCTTTTTTTTGTTTTGTGATTACGGATTTTACAAAACAAATAAGAATTTATTTTAAGAATGGTGCTATTTAATAATTGTTATACATATAATATATACATACATATATATATAATTCTTTAGTAATTTCCGTCATAGTAAATTTAGAAAAATCCATCAATGGGCTACTTTTCCATTCAAATACATACATATGTAAGTGCGAAAACAGAATAGAAACCGAAAAGTGGAAAAGAACTACCGGTTCCTAATAGTTTATTAAAGCAATTAATTTGTGTGTTTAAGTAAACAATTGGGTTTCCTTCCTAAACACGCATTCAAAACAAACAATTACGAATTCTGCATATTTTTAACATCAGAAAGTTGGAACTTCCCCGAGTTTTTTTTTTCTAGAGCTCCCATCCATCACCTGGTTAAATTCAAACTTTACCATTCAGGAGCTTCATCTCTTTCTCCTGGCACATCTCGAACTCTTTCTCGCATCGTAAAGCCATCTCTTTTCTTTGGGGAAACTTCGGCAGTGGCAACTGTGCCTTGTCCATTAATTCAATGTAAACCATTCAAATGAAATCCATTAGAGTTTATATTTCAGCCATGAAACGTTGGGGGCGTTTTGGGTAGTTGGCAGATCCAATGGGCCACTATATGGCCTCCTCTATATCCTCTTTATCCCACCGTTCCCCTTTCCTACACATGGATAACGAAGCCCACAAGGCTCAATTTAAAACCAACTCTCGTCCTTTTCCTCAGCACACAATGGCCTCCTTTACCCGGCCAATGCCAGTTTGAAAAGCTTAGCCGAAAAATATTTGCATAAGATTCAAACTGCAGGCAAGAAACGTTTTAGAACCCCCTTTCCCCGCATTCTTCCCCTTTGCCCACCCACATTGCAGGCCAAAATAAAATGCAATTTACCCGAAATGAAACAAAATAACTAAACCTAAACCTAAAAACCCCCCTATTTCCACTTGTGAGTGGCTTGGTCGAAAGTTTTGTTCAAGTTTTCGGCAGTCAAATGTGGAGTTCATATTTGCGTTGGAATTACCCCCAGCCCCATTTCCGTCCCCACTGCCTAATTGTATGAAAATACTTGGATCCTTTGCTTTCTGGTCCGGGCCAAATGGGAATTTAAGCCCGGCAGGAGAACAGAACGCCGAGCGACCGCCAAAAACTAAATGAAAATGAAAATGAAAACGAAAACGGAGTGCAAAAGGAAGTCAAGGTGTCGCCGCCGCTCGATTTCTTGACTTCTATTGGGATCGAGGGAGAAATTGGCCTTTAAATTACTTAAATTGTCTTAAAAGTCACTGGAAATGGTATCTATAAAAATATATTTTTTTAACGAATATAAAATAATAAAATACAGGGAGAAAAAAAAGTTAAAAGTCTTGAATATGCAGAATTAAAAATGCAAAATATTTGGCTTAAAATGGTGCCTAAAAATATATATTTGTGAGAAATGCAATAATAGATTACCTAATTTTCTGAAATTTAGGTTAATAAATTATAATAAACAATATTCGACAAATAAAATTAAGCCATATATTTAAAGAAAATAAACTTAAATCTTATAAGTCAACTCTCTAAATGGCTGCAGGCGTTTTAAAACAAATTAACATATTTTTTTCTCACGGGGAAAGTAAAATTAAACCTAGCAAAATAGTTTTCTTAAACTTCTGACATTTCAGTGCCAAATACTTACTTTTTTTTGTATGACTCCGAGAAGAAAATAAGAAATGGGGACAGCAATGTGTTTTAGGGATTAGGAGAATGTCACTGTGGGTTGGATTCAAGCCATGGCTAGAATCAGAGAATCTGTGACGTCAACCGGGTATTGACTGGGCAAAAACATCTCGGGAAATTGGCTGGATGACCAAAAATAGTGGGGGGAACTGAAGCATTGAGTGGGTGGTCAGGAGATTTGTTTCTGTAGCAGCTCCAAGTGCAGCCGAGCATTTGACAGCCCTGGCATATGCAAAATTTACATTTGAATTAAATATTTGGCACCCTCCCTTGCACACTGGCGATATATGTACTATGTATATATCCATATCCAAACCACAAATGTCTGACATCTCTGGATTTCAGGCTGTCTGCTTTTCCCACCCACTCTCCACCCGCTGGGCTGCAATTTCGGCAGATTAACTTTATCCTTTTTAATGGGGTTCTGCTACCCTCTTGAGCCCCTCATTTAAGTGTGGTTTCTTGGGACACCAGAAAGGTGTTTGGTAATAGGGATTATAGCACTGGAAAACGGATTGAAACAATTACAAAGTTTTGATATTTTAGCAAAACAATTAACTAAAGAGATGGAATTATTGTACATATATTGTTCTTCCTTATTATCAAAATGCGGCTAATAAATACAATATTATCCAAGATATCATAAGCAAAAGCAGGGATGTTAATTGTTTAACTCCCTATGCTTATAAAAGTAAATTCTCAAATTAAAAAAAATATTTAATAATTGATGAAAGGTAATATATATGTAACAAATTGTATAACAAGTTCTGGAGACTCCAACTCATAAATGGGTTTTTAGCTTACACTAACACTTTTTCTTATTATACATATATGCCTGGACTTACTTTTCATCACTTTCTTTATTTTCCAGGATATTCCTCAGTTCAGTAACATATTTTCACCATTTCTGACTTCCCTCTAATACACAAAACACAAAGTTGCAAGTGCCTCCTGTAGTTTTCCCATCCCCTCCATGCCCCCTTTTTCCATTCATTCAATTTTCTAGTTTCCTCTCGTTCTGCATAGTTTTTAATTAAATCAAAATATGTTGCACCAGCCAGTGTACTATATGGCCGAATGACCAAAAAAAAAAGCAATAGGAGTGGGCGTGGCTTCTCCGATCGGAGCAATGGCGATTGCCACATGGGTCCAGGGAGGTGCCCATCATCCAGCATCCAGTCTTCGGGTCAGAAAGAGGCAGCATCTGTGGATGACCAAGGCTTTGTGGGTCAGGTTACGAAACCCGTTTCTCGGTTCTGGTCTCCCTTCTCTCTCGCTCACTCGCCGATGATTGGAAGAGTCCAAAAAACAAGATACAGATGCGAAGGGTGTTCAAGATGCCTGTGCTACCTGCCATTTGCCCTGTCCATTGAGCGTAGAGGCCCACAGAGTCATCAAGTTGCAACCGCATCATTAATAAGCCTCTACAAATGAAGATGGTTAAGGGTAGGTGCTATACAAATAAAAGGGTGGATCTAAGGTAGCAAATCTATGGCCTAATGGTTAACACATCCTGGCTAATGAGGCGCAACCGAGAGAATTTTAAAGTTATAGGACCTATTGTAAGGGAAAAGTTGACAGTCAGACTGATTAATCTCTGGGAATACTTGTATTCTCAAGGGGTTTCTTGAATTGTTTGTTTTACCCTTCCAAATAGTTTTATAATTGTGGGCAGAAGTTTGTTATGTCAAAAAAATAGTAAAAATCCAGTTGTCCGTAAATAAAGATACAATTCTTCATTTAATTCCTTTAATTTTTCAATCCGGTTGTCAGTTAGGTATTTTTTATACAATACTATGGAAGAACTAATTATAGTTACAATACCTTTATGGCTAACAAATACCATTTCTGTATTGTAGTTAAATTTATAGAAGCTTTGAACTATTGGATGTCAGTCCATGGTCTTTTAATATTTGAAATTCTTAACAATGTTTGAAAACTGAAAAGCCCACCTCAGACTAAGCGGATTGTGGCACCTCTTAGAATACATTGATATATTTTACAGAAAGTTTTCAATTTGCATTTCATTGCACCTGCCCCGGAAAATCTCAGCTCTGCTCTTCTGAACTCCAGCTGCAGTTTTTTTTCCGAGCAGTAAGAGAAAACTTCAAAGGAGGGAGCCTCAGTTCAGAGTTCATTTTCCGAGCACACTCAACGTAATCGCCGCCCAGATGATTTCCCGTTTTTTGTTCAGGGACAGAAACACTTGTCGACTGAGATTCTCCACTCGGCAGAGAAGGCACAGAAGACAGAGATACTGAGAGAAGTCGCAATTAAACTGCACTCGAGGGAGCTGGTACCGAAAATAGAAAAGTAATAACAAGGAACTTATGCTAATAGCGCGTACCAAAAGAGCCAAAAGAAAACAAACAACCGACAACAACAGGCGGCAGACAATTCATAAAAAATGTACTTGGGGAAAACCGAGGAAAAGCGGGGAAAGGAAAGAGGCCACGACCTCAGGGTGCAATAAAAATTAGAGTGCGCAGGCGCAGCCGGAACAGAATATGTAGGAAAATATGTTTATTAAACGTTCACAGAGGGTAGCCGCGGAAGCTGCAGGAGTTGGGGAACCTTTTAGGCACCATCATCAGTCACTAAGTGTGAGGCAGCCAAAAAGTGGCAATAGATCTTCCTCCTTCTGCGGTTTCTGGAGGCGGACTTCATAAATCATCTTATAATTGACTGGGTATTTTAGTGGTATTCCAGGAAAAGAACTTAAAGACTCCACTAAAGATGATCTATTATAAGGGGGGATGAGTGGCTGATAAGGACACCTAAGCATAAGTTGGCGTAGGTTGCATTACATGAAAATTAAATGTTATGTAGGGTGTGGAAAGTATTTCGAGTGTTTTTAATAATATTAAATATATAAGATAGCTCAGTGATGGCAATAAAACTATGGTGAGAATTTGTATAGATATACATTATATTAAAAACTATCCTATTCGTTACTAAAATGTGTCAGTTAGAACTGTAATTGCTCAGCCCAATTCATTTAGCAAAGTTTACTTAGCAAAGTTCTTTTAGCACAGTTGATTTAGCAAAGTTCATTTAGCAAAGCTATATTTAAAGTAGATATTTCCCTAGCAAACAAACTCCTTGAATTGGTGTAATTTATAATCTATTTTCGATTGGCGAGATCGTTGCCCAGATAACCTCTAACCCAATTCCGGTTGCCAAGTGGAAAGTTTTCACCCAGTGCAACGCCTCTCATTCCACTTCATTTCCTTTAAATATCTCTTCGGGCGGTGCATAAACAAATTCCGGATTCGAGCAGCTGCGAATGATGATGATGCAGAGGATTTTCGACTAAATCATTTTGCCCAGCTTTGGGATTTTTCTTGCCATAACTTGCCCCTTCCAAAAACCCCTGACCCTCCAATAGTTATAGGTGAGCTCTGTAGGGAGCTAGGGCAATTTATTACCTGCCATTTACCGTTCCTCATTATTAATTGCAAGGCAATTAATCAGTTTTACTTGCGTTCAACGAGGCGTATACGCAACCCTCTCTCTCGCTTCTCGGGCAAAATGGATAGAAAATTTGAATGAATTGAAATGCAAATTGTTCGAGTAAATAAACATTCACCTGGAAATTGGGGATGACTTTAAGACACAGAAAGCAACGCAGTGTGAAATCGGAAATTCGTGTCTCCTTCACGTGTCCGCTCTGCTTTTGGTTTTCCTTCCAATTTTGGCTGCATATTTGTCCGCAGGACGTGGCAATAAAATGCATCGACAGTTTCCCCTGTTTGCGACTCTCTTTTTCCCTTGTTCAACGATATATTTCTATTCGATTTCCAAGTTTCAGCTGCATAAGTACAGCCTCCTCGTCCCAGGAAAAAAACCCCCCACCCACCAAGGCCACTGTCCCTTACTCAATAAAACTTTTTGATTTCCGCTCGAATAGACGAAACTTTTTAATGCGGATGTTCTGTGCCAGCAGCAGGAAAGCAGAAAAGAGCGAAATAAAAAGCGAAAAGTGAAAAACGAAAACGAAATCAAATCAAACCAAATTGAATCGAATCCAAGGCAAAACAAAAGGCATTGGAATGGTGGGGGTCTGTTGGGTCTGTCAGTAAAAAACAGAAATTTAAATGTAGAATCAGAATCAATACCAAGAAGACTAAACACCTGCCAAATCGCCCTCAGTTCCATTTTAATTCAATTGGATTACTTTCCATTGCAGCACCACTCGCGTGCTGAAAGGGGTAGGGTTTTTTTTTGTTTTTGAAGAGGGGCTTAGAATGGCTGGAGGTACGACAATCGCCACACCAGGGACAGTTTCCACCATTGAGGGGCTAAATTTCCCCACTCTTCCGCGTGGGGCTTCTTTATCGCTTTTTGTAAACTCGCGATTAATGCACTCTCGGCTGCAAAAGGCCCCATCATACAGCCCAACACCTCTGGCGCTTCGTTTATTGCCTTTGGCAATCACTCAAATGGCACAAGAATTCTAAACAAAAAGTAAAATAGACTTAAATAAAAGCAAACAAAGTATAAATGAATAGAAGGAATTGTGAATGGAATATACATAGTTGAATGGGACGTAAGAAATTGACTAATGTGAATAATATGTAGGAGAACAAAGGAATCACAATTTCCAAGGCATTTAAATTTGTGAGTTAAGGGGTTTTTTTATGAATAAAACAAAGGTAGGTGAACCTTGTAAACAAAGTTGAATTACTTTATTTGTTTCTTACAGAATTTACCTTCTTGGCTTATGTAAAGAGTGACTTGGAAGTAAACTCCAAGTCTATTTCCTCTCATAACTCAAATGTGTATCTGGAAACTACTCAAAGTACTGCTGCCATAACAAAACCTTCGATGAACCCCAGTTTGGAAGAGAATAAGCACCGAAAGCGAGCCATTAGCAACCTCAACTGCACTTAAGACCGGAACACGAGACGCCAACCAAGTGGGGGAGCATCCACATCCAGTATCCAGCATTCAGCATTCAGCATCCAGCATCTCTATATCTTAGCCGAAGAATAATGGATGAACTGGCATCGCTCGTGCCAACTCCTCGAGAGGAGTCCTCATTCAGGAGCAGGAGGAGAAGGAGCAGGAGCAGGAGCAGGGGCATTACCAGATGAAACCGAAACCCAAGCCGAAAACGGAGACAAAGCCAAACGGCAGCAGCGAGCAGTAAGGAAGGGCACAATCACCGGAATGAAATGTGGAGGGGCTGCAGCTGGAATCTGATAGCAACATCATCTCGAGCATATCCGGCAAGTGCAAGTGCGTGGAGGTGGATTCTGCAGGGGATTATGATGATGACTGGGGCAGGGGGTTGGACGGAGTGAAAGCGAGTGTTGACGCTTCCAGCTGCGGGGTTAATAAGCGATATAAGCGATGCGATAACAAGTTGTGGAGTACACGAAGTGCTCTTCTTTTCGTGCCCCACTCCCGAAACTCCACTTCTGATACAAGTTCCTCAATGGGGATTAAGCTGATGCCTCGACACACTGCGGGAAAATTAAACAAACAGCCAACATAGCTTGTAATATCAATGTTAGGAAAGGCAATTTGCCCTAATTTCCTCTCCTGTTTTTAGCTTCTTAAATGTATCCGATTGAACTAACGATTTATCCCACATACATTATTTTGCAATGACTGACAATGGCATTACTTATAAACAAGTTCCTTAAAATCCATAAATATATTTCTCCAGCGAACATGATTAAAAAAAAAAAGTGAAAAGCATTTTGCATTTTTGTTTGGTCTTTGATTGTATTCAATAAAAATTAAACATTTGTTTAAAGACGAATATTTTCGACGACCAAAAAAAGCTGTTAATAAATTGGCTCATGTTTTATGCATTTTTAAGCTATACAGTTTTAATAAAAAATTGAAGATATTAACTGTACAATAAATAAACATTATTTTTAATAAGTGTAAAAGAAAATTAAGTTCTTGGAATGTATATATAATAATAATTTTAACTCTTTGTACAAAGGCCAACTATTTATAAATAAAAAGTTTGGTCCACGTTTAATGCACATTTGAGCATAACATAACATGTTTAGAAGTATTTAGAAGTATTTTTTCGAGTGCTAAATTCTTAAACCTCTTTTCCCGCCTGCCCCCTTTCAATGCCTTTGTCCTTGCCTGCTAATGGATGCGACAAGGCATGTCCTGGCTAATCCTGCGACGTTCCTGATTAAGTGCAACTTTGACGTGGAACGGTTTAATTGGTGGAACACCCAGGCAGCAGCTGCCCCCTGCCCCCTGTTTCCTTTCCCTAGTACCTTGTACTCCATTAATGAGCTATAAATTTGGCATTCATCCCTGGCCTCCTTTGAAATCCTTTGACTCGAGCCTGCCAGACTTCTAGGCAGGGACTGCGATTCGATCTCCGCCCGATCCATGTGCAAATTCGATCATTTCAATCTGCTTTCCATGTCCTTTGGCCTGGCATCTGCCGTCGTCGGCAGCACGCGCATCCTTTTTGTAAACACTAGGACAAAGGACAAAGGACTTGCCCGAGCACACACACATGTTGTACCGACAGGAAGCGCACTGATTGAGGGGCAAATCTCTGGCCCTCACCCTCCATTTCTCCTTCGAATTCTTGGCCTGGGGACAGATGTTTTTATAGAGGACGAGGACGATAGGACAGAAACGCGTGTCCTGCCAGCAAATCGGAAGTGCATCCCCCCGCCCTCGCTCCATTATTCCCGATCCTGCTCCTCTTTGATCTCTCCTGGCATTTAACCTACGAAATAGTTTTGGTTTTCGGTACCACAAGATTTATTATTATTATTCCTCATGGTGTGCTTCCATTGAATCCAATTGTTTTGCATCCCAATTATGGAACTGAGGTTTTGACCCTCGACAAGTGAGGAATTTGGGGTCGGGGGCTACAAACCATTTCCCTATGTAATTACAAAAATAAACCCAACAAGACCAAAGACAATTAGCGGACATGGAATAATTATCCAAAATTTCTATATTTATTCATTTCATACTTTAAATGAATATTTAAATAAAAATAAATCAAAAGAATAAAGGTCTTAAAAAAATTATTTCAATAAGCAATTTTCGATATTTTTTTCGGAAACATTCTTAAAAATTAAACATTTAGATCTGTGAACTCTTTTCGTTTATAAATTTGAAAGCGAATTTAACAATGTAAGACTTTATAACTTTCAACCATTACGTATTTTTTGAGATTTTGGGAGAATTTTTAAAAATAAACACATTTCTTAAGAGTCTTTTTGTTGTAACTTGGCAAAAATATGAAGCACAGCCATGAAAGTAACTACATATTCTATAAAAATTATTTTTTAACCAATTTTCTCTTTTTTGATTAGGGGTTTCATTACAATTTATGGCAAAAATTTGCAAACAGTCCAAATTTTCTTCATGTTTTGTTTAACAAAAAAATAATAAAATATATTTTACTTTAAGATAATATTCCTTTTAAAAAAAATTACCGAAGTAAACTATTTTTGCGCTGCAACTGTGGGAAACCTCTTAAGCATTATTAAAAACGTATCTAATTTCTGCTGGCCAGCGAATTCCGTTACCTTGTGCTCACTGGGCAAGGCAAAGTGAATCCTTTTCCATTTAGCTCACTGACCTGTTAGGACGCTGATAAGTTCTTGGCCAGGATCGTGCTCCTGCTCCTGCTCCTGCTCCTGCCTCGACCTGCAACCATATCAAGTAATTAGATTTTAGAGCCAACTCGTGCACTTTCTCTGTGTGTTTGCATCGTGGCCAGGTAAACAGCTTTTTTGGTGGTTAGGCCGGGGGATGGTGGGTGGGGTCAGTGGGTGGGAGCGTTTTCTAATTAGTGCACCGCAAAATATGAGCCTGACCACCATTAGATACTGCTGCCGATGCTGCTGCTTCTGCTGTCGTCTGGCCTCATAAATTCACCGACCAGGCAGCCGGAGGTTCAATTAAATTTCAAATTGCGAATCAATAAACTAGCAACATTTTCAACACAATTCATTTAGCGTTCGCTGGTGGATGGGTTCGTTTGGCAGGAGGATTAGAAGCGAAAGGACAGCACAGGACAGGACAAGCCAGGAGCAGGATCAGGAGCAGATGTGTGCACCTGGAGGAAATCAAAGTGCCGAGGAGCAGCGAGGGGCGCAGGGGGGACGACGCGTGTGCAACTCGACACCGGAACAAGTGGCAGCCAGAGGGATGGGATGGGATGGGGTGGGGGATGGGGAAGAGCCGAGCTGGAGGAGAAGGGAATTCAGTTCCACAGTCTTACCTCAGAAATAAAGTAGAGCAAAAGCATGGATTAGTTGTAGGAATAGTAACAGCAAACATTGAAAAACAGACAGATATTTGTAATAAACCAAACAATAAAATATTATAAAAAAAATTAATTTAAAGATTAAAATCTACAAAATCGTTTAGTTAAGAAAACTTAAAGCTAAAACTTAACTTGTATACACTCATATAAATATTTTTCCAAATACTAGAAAATCGATTATTTTTCGTAGCGATTTTAACGTTTAACGTTAAGAGCATTAATTAAATTTGGTATGTCCAGCGAAGGTGAAAATTTAGTAATAAATTTAAAACCTTAAAATACGTTAAACGTTATTGTTTTCAAGCAACATTAAATAAAAGCTTACTTTTAAAATTAAGTCAATGAATATTGTGTTTTAAAAATCTGCAAGGTAAACCAACCTAACCAGCAAAATGATATATATAATGATAATGATGTTGATATTGTTAATATAGTTGATATTTTATATTTAATATAAAACTGAATAAATTTTTTTATTAAGTAGAAAGAAGTATCTTCCTCGGGCTCTTTTTAGTATTTGTCTACTATACGTTTCCAAATGAAGCGCTGCGGTTTTAGTGCGCAACGATGAAAACATTTGGCAGTAGTCAGTGTGAAGGAGTCAGGTGAAAGGTGGAGAAAGGAACTACGAGAAAGGAGCCAAAAGAAAGGAATTATAAGCCAGGAGGCACGCGCAAGGGGAAAACATTTACTGAAATTGGGACAACAACAGGAACCAGGAACGTGGAAAAGGGGAAAGGGGAAAGGGGGAAAGGAAAAGGTAACCACACGGACAATGAGCTCGACATCCTGTCGTTGGACAAGGGCAACATCGGCAAATCGGCGCACTGCATTAATTGGTTCAGTGATTTTTTTATGGCCAACTGGTAGCGTTTCAGTGGGGAAAACATGAAAACTGGCACAGGAATTACTCGAACTTCGAACCTCGAACGGAGGACCTGTCGACCGCAGGCACAGGATAATCGAAGTGCAGTTGCAGAGGCGAAAGGAGAAAGAAGAAAGGAGAAAGGGAATGTGGAACAGGATTGCAGCCTGTCACATGTTTGTAACAAAGATGCAGCCGTGCTGATAAACAGAGAAACCAAGAATGCACCACAAGATATAAAGGCACTGAGAAAAAACAACTTGGAAAAAACAATTTGGAAATTTTAATATAAAAATCAACGCACTACCGATTTTTCACTTAATTTAGATAGAAGGTAATTTTTATGACATTAAGTGTTACCTTATTAAAAAGTAATTGTTACTCAAAAAAATTGTTTTTCGCTTTAATTTGTATCCACTGCGGTTTTTTGTTAGTTAAGTTATATCTGTTAATTTTATTTAAATTTATACCATAAACCTAAAAACAAAAAGGAACCAACTTAAATATATTATTCCGTTTGACTAGCGCTTTACGATAGAATACAATAAAATACAAATACAAACCAATATAAACTTTTTAAAATCCCTAGAAACTTACATTTTTGATACAAATTAAAAAAAATGTTTAAGTATTCCACTAAAGTTTAAAAAACATATTAATATTGTTTCGACACCGCCACAATAATGATTTTTAAAGGTCTCACAAAAAAAAGGCAAGTTCAGTTTTAATAAGTGTGTCTTAATACTGACCGTATTAAAGTATATGTATTAATTCTAAATAATATTATCACTACTCCTTTTAGTTTTATTTGTATACCGAATGGTCTAAAAATGTAATAACACTCATCTTATTGAGAATTTTTCAAACTCTATAGCTTAAAATTCTAGTACCAATAGTTCGTTTTTTTTGTGCGGATCAATAAGCCATACTATTAATTTCATGAAACCCTTTTATTGTCGCAGTGTAGTTATCCTTGGCCCAAACAAGTATCAGCTGCGGTATAAAGTTAAGAAAGAAGCTGGGCTAACGAGCGGAAAACACAATATTACAAGCCCATGCCCATAACTCGTGGCTCAGAAGCAAGGACCTCGAACCCCGAACCCCAGGCTCAGAGCCAGGACCTTTGGCACGCTCCTTCCCATCCTGGCAGCAGTCGGCAGATGGGAATGGGAATGGATGAGGAGCTGGCAACGGCGGCGGCGGCGACAAATCTCATTAAAACTGAATCGAAATGGTAATTCGAGTTGTTCACAAACAGATCCCGATGCAACTGCGATTCCGATTGCGATTCCGTTTGCGATTGAGTTGATAGCGCCGGGACCCATGTGTGTTTGTGTGTCCCTGTTCCTTATTCCTCTTGCATCCCTGCATCCCTGCATCCCAGCATCGCAGCATCCTTATCCTTCGAAGACTTTGTTTGCCAAGATGTCTGGGGAGGGATTTCCACACGGTGGGGCGGTGGGGGGGAGTGGAACTCGGGGCAAGGTGTGATTTGGCTGCTGCCATTGTCTGCAGGATGTGCTGCCTGTGTTTGCCGCTCGGTTTTCAATGCGGGCAGGTGGTTTTGAGCGGTACCGAATGGCTCTGCATGTGCCAGCGATGCGGGGCGAGGGGGGTGGTCGATATGCCCGGGGTATAAATCGGACAAACTCCCCTGTCTACTTCAGCCTAATTGCAATCTAAGTACTCGGCTGGCTGTTGTTGGTCCCCGAGTGTCGAAATACCTTAAATGACGTTTATAGTTTCCATTTCAAATACTAGATAAGCGCTGTGCAATTTACATTCATATTTTTAACAAATATACAACTAAGATAATAATGATTTAAATTTCAGAATGAATCCAAAAGAATCTAAAACACCTGCAGAATCTGGGTTCAAATAATTTATATCTTTAAAAACTGTGCATGGATTGACTTGTTTCCGGAGTTATGTCTAATGCGTATAACTAAACATCTCTAATTCTTTTAAATACTCATCAACAAATTAAAAATTAAATCTAAAATAATTAATGTAAGTATTAATAAAAAACCATTTGAGCATAGAATAGTTTTTTATTAGCCGCAAAACGAAAATATTCACTACCTTTTTTCTTTCTCAACAAAAACATCATGGTCACAGAAAGCTGCTAGAAACCAAGGCTTTACTCAAACAATAAGCTAAAAAATCTCGAGGCCATAGATTGCAATGCAGACATAATAGACTGTAGCTGTGAGAATCAAACATTGGCCACAGGCTATTACAAAATTATAAATTTCCCAGCATTTTTCAATTTCGTCCCGCACTTTGTGGTGCTGTCATCTTGATTTGATTTTGGCATCAGGCATCAACTTTTCATGTATTTCAATTAACATACTCGCAATGCAACCAGTTTAGTCCCTCAGATTGTGACATGCGGATTAGGAGTGATTATGAAAAATTACATTTCAATTTGTGGCAAAGTGAATATATTCATAAACCGCAGCCCGCATAAAGGATTGAGGGGTTGAGTGGGGCAGTGATTGCGTGATTGATGGATGGTTGGATGGATGGATGGATGGACACTGGCAGGAATTAAATTAAATGCAGCGCGAGTGTCACTTTTAATTAGCCCCGAAACCCGTGAACCCCTCATTCCACGGAATCGGGATTAGTGCATGTCCAGCGCTGAAAATTACGCAGAAACTGAGCAGCAGCATTTCCACTCTGCTACTCCCTTTTACAACTTTTCGCGATTGTTTTCCATTAAGCTGAATAATTAGCATTCCTCTTCGCAAAAGAAGGTAAAGGTGTGTGCGCGTAACTACGGACAAGTTTCCTTTTCCTTCCTCCTCTCAGCTTTTTATCGCAGCTCCGAAATTGATTTTGACACCTGAAAACTGCACAAACTTCTGGGCTAAAAACTTTCTGCCAAAGAAAGTTTTTTCCGGGTGCAGCGAAATGGATGAGGTGCCTAACAAAAACAGAATTAAACATAAAGAGCAGGCGATTCAAGGGTGGGCGCAGATAGCTGAGCAAATCGCAGTGAGTTCCATTTGAGCAAATAACTTTTTGTCTCGAAGATTACACGAGCATTACACGACTTTCGGAACGACCTGCAAGAGAAGTCGAAATTGCAGTCGAGGTTGATGGGGAATTATGTCAGCCCAGAGGTTGAACATAGTTCCCTGGTTGCCTCACTGTCTTCTATAAGCCCTGGAAATACTTTTACACGCAGATAAATAATATTTCGAAATTAAAATAAATTAATTGCAAGCGTCATAAAATAGAAGCATCAGGCGATCAGAGAATCTGAACTAATTAAAACCATTCAAAATTTAAAATGCTTTTGGAAGAAATTTAGATTTCTTTGCTCTTTTAAAATAAAATTCGCATCAAACTAAAAATAATTTAAATTATTCGATAATGATTTTGGTCTTTTTGTAGACGACCATCTCATCTTAATTAAGCTTTCTTTGATCTTTGAAATACAAATTAATAAATAATTAAAAACTATTAAATTCATTCGTTGAATATTTTATTTCTTTTGTGGGCTGACTTTTTATTTACAAGTTTTAATCTTACTTTTATTGATATGGTATTTCTTGATTTTTCATTGTCAATAATTTAATTTTTTATGTTTTTCTCAAGAGTTTCATAGACGTTTAAATACAGACAATTAGACCGCAATTTATTTTCTAAATATTATTATTTTTACTGACAATTAAGCTCCTATTAATTTTGTACGCCTTAAACCTTTCTAGTATGTTTCTTAATATAAATGCTATGTTTTTTATTTTAAATGGTCAAATTTCTTTAAAATTCACCCATGTCTTGCGGTGTATGCACTTTTAAATTGATGTGCATATGAGGGCGGCATATGTATGTGTGGTTAGGTGGGCGGGGCAGCCGCAATTGATGTGGCAATATTTGCTGCACCTTGTTGGCTTCGCCTTCCAACCGCCCACTTTTCACCCAGTTCCCAACCCCCCACCCCTCTGCTCCTCAGTTTCCTCTTAAGGGAACACGCATCGTATGCGCAACTTGTGCAGTTTATTGAAAAACTTGCCTAATTTATGGTGTAAAGGCGGTAAAAGGTACGGAGTGAAATGGGCGGGGCTTCCATCTACTTGGTAGTTGTTCTTTGACTTTTCTAAGCAACGACTGACAGGCAATCAAATTATGCAAAGAATGCGCACAGTGAAAAGCCGTAAACAATCCAAGGGAAACGAACTCCAACTAAACGCAATTGAGTTAAAAGTGAGGCGAAACAATTTAATTGGGGGAAATGTACCCATTCTGAATTGGAATTGAAATTGGAATTGAATGCAAAACGAATTACCAAAGTGATTTACCCTGGCTGCTGATCCATTTAACAAGTTCATATGGCAACTGGGACATCAACCGGCCAGGGGATTCTGAAATGAATGCGAAAAACGAGCAGGGTCATGGCCAAACCCCAGTTTCAAAACGGCAAAAAGGGGAGAAAATCAAACAGATGTACGAGCAGCAGGACAAACAGTCGTTCGAATTCAAGAGAGCGCTTAATGGCGCAGTAATCAAAAGTCATTATGTGGAAGCAGCAGCCAAGGACGCACCACAACACATCCTGACAAAAGGCGAAATTACGCATATTATGACCACAAGCAGAGTTGGCCAAGAAAATGGTTGGGAGGGGATGGAAAACTGAGGCGTTCTCGGGGGGGTTGGAAATCTGAATCACCAGCCAAAAAGGGGCGCGTCTCAAAGGCCCAGCCCTCGTTTTTCCCCGCTCTTAATTTGTTTGTCGAGCAAGGAAACTGAATATTCGCCACATCACGGTGACCGGCCATTAAGTTTGGAGGGGGTTCACAGGAGTTCCCCAGCAACAGGGGTTTGGCTCTTGAATCGGCCACTAACCCACGGATTAGGCCCAAATGCACGCACCGCCCGGAAAAGCGGAAAATCGTTGGGCGGAGAATTTGAATCCAAATGCATGGCATATATATGCCTGCGAATATATCCTGGAATGAGATGCCAGGACACGTGCTGCGGCACAAGAAACGAGATTAGATTCTCCAGCAGAAGGAAATTCCTGAATTGAGCTGGGGGAAAAACTAAAACAAGAAGGTGGACACATCGAAATGGGCTTGGGGATCATCTAAGGGTGAATTAAGAAGCCACCAAGTTGGAATCGGAAAAGCAAACAGAACTACCATTCAAGAAAATACATTTGTTTCCCTCCATTATTTACTTGAAAACCACTTTTAATACAGTAGAAGTTTTACCAAAGCCCTTTTTAGAATAACAGCCATATAGAACAAATATTGATCTGAAATGTTACTTGTTTTTATGAAATTTCGTAACGATAATAAATGAAATTCCAATTTGGTTTTAAATTTGGTGTTACAATTTAAATAAGACAAATAAAACGATCATAAAGCAAGTGCTTAACTAAAATATAAAAAAAAATTGGAGCGACCCAAATCGACAGAATTTCTTTAAATTCATTCGAGTACTGCCTTAATCATAATTTACTTGATAGATCCATTAATTAACTCGTAGAAAATGAGTTCAAGGAACTTATGATCAATGGAAACATCCCCATGATTCGAGACCAAGTTCTGCAGAAAGTTGATTTGAAATATTATTTCAACAGAAAGCTGAATTGTTTTGTAATAAATTGCCAATCACTCAGGAACCATTTAGAGGAAACCATCGACCCACTCGATTACAGTCTGTATAGTCTGTGGAAGCTCCTCTTCGTCACGGCATCAAGTATAGAACATTATTAAGTGATCCCCTGGTCTTTTGGGGATGTTGTTTGTTTACCTGGCCGGCGATTGAAATAAACTCTCGTGCAATCCACCGAAAATAGAATTGAGTTCTCTGTTGCCTGGCAGTGGAGGGCCCCAAAGAAAGCAGACAAATGCAAATTTATAATCAAAACTTTCGTGGGCACACGACGCCACTGATGACGTGGCGCTAACGTCACTGAATTTTCACTCACGCGCTAAAATATCTTTATTTATTTATTATTTTCAGCCGGGGGGAATTACTTATCTGGTTTTGTGGTCCATGGGATTTTAGTGACTGCATCATCGCCACCTTAGTGACGTCACTTGGATCGCTCAACTGATTTCTTTCAAACCGCCTGTCTTCAGATCAGTGGGTGGTAATCAGAATTCTGCGAAGAATTCTCTATGGCCTGGCTGATTGACTAGGAACTGGGTCTCTCTGGGGGATTGCTTTTGTCTGCTCTTCGGCGGGATTTATTTATTTGTATTTAATGGAAATTGCGCCTTGTTTTCGCCAAACGCCTCCACATACGGCAAAAAAGAGTCTAAAGTTTTGGGCACTAAATTCGACACTTGGTGAAATGTTATAGTTCGGTGGTTCCCTATAAACGCGCTTTTGATCTTTAAGTTTCAATCGATAAACTGACCAGTTTTCTTCTTTATCTTATGATCAAATGGTGGAATAAATTAATTATTTTGTGTACAACTTTGATGGAAAAATACCAAGTTTTTTAAAGAAAAAAATGTAGTGTTTGCTTTTACCGATAAATAGATTTAACATTAATGGCTTCGTTCCTAAGGACAAACACATTTCATAGCAATTTGTACCTTAACAGGTTTTTAAATCTCTAACCAACCATCAAGTTAGGTTTTTCTAGCGTCAAATCATGTGTTTACTTAATATATCCTATTCTTTTATTAAATTTGAAATTGATTTGAGTTTAGAAGCAGTAAAGTATTAAATTCTTTCTATCAATTTACATTTACTTACACCAATATTTAAGAAACTAACGTTTGCTTATTACCACTTCGTAGTAATTCCTATAGAAAATAGGATGAGCTCACTTAGATTTAAGTAATGAACATTGAATTATTAATACTTCAGTTGTTTAAATCGATTTTTCGGCCTTCACCACACTTGATATCCAATTACATGTTATGTGGGCAAACTGATGAAGGCAGCACTCAACAAATGCTGACCACTTTAAGGAAATTAAAGCATATTTAATCGACTTAATGTTCCGCTTCCAATTGCTGCCAAAGCCTCGTGATGAGATGTGAAATCAACACATCCTCTAGCTCACCTCTGACCCATTGGAGTGATCCAGCCATGGATTTGTTTTTCAACCCATCGATTCACCGATTATGGGCTGATTATGGACACGCAAAATCCTCAACGGAAAGTTCCTCCATATCACATGCTCAAGTGGTGGCTATCCATGGAAAATCTAACCCGTAGCCCACACTTCTTTCCTCCATCATTCCTGATTGACGTCGACAAATTGTATTAAAACCATGTTAATTGGCATTTCGAGATTTTCAACAATTTCATAAAATTTTACGCCTATCATGTGTCGGCCAATTGGTGTCTGTCCCGTTGTCCGATCGTCTGGCTGGCTGGCTGGCTGGCCATTGTTTGTTTTTATAAACACACAGATAACTTATTTTCGAGCACGTATTTTTGAATTATTAAGTTTTCGGTCTTCTTCAGACCCTCGTGACGCAAAGTAGTAAATTCTGACGCTAAACTCGAGCTCTGATGGCCTGCGAACAAATGATTTCCATATGCAAACGTCAGGGAAAGACCTCTTTTCAGAGCAAAGATGGCAAAAACAGGAGGGCCACCTTACCCTAATTCTCAGATTTTGCAAATTTCATTCAGCATTTCGCTCGCCGGTGCAAACACACAAATCAATTCGGGCCAAACAGGCATCATCGCATTTATAATCATCTTCACACCTCGCTCGATGACTATAAAAACACAATGAACCTCATTGAGTGGGCTTATTTATATTGTGGGCAAACAGTCGTTAAAAAACACCACAGGATGTGAGCCATCAGACATGAGTTAAATGGCCGCCTTGCTTCAATCACTGAAAAATTTGGTTGGGAACTGCAGAATCGTTGGGGTACTTCGCTGATCAGTTTTCAAATATCTTGCTGTAAGATACACCATATTCTTTAGATGCATTAGAGACGTTCAAGCTCTTTAGTCATAATGACTTATCTTTCTTTTTTAACTTCATTTAATTATGTCTATTGTTAAAACATATTTTTTGTTTATTAATTTTCAGGTTAAAGGCTCTCTCTTGTAGTTCATGCGTTTCATGTTCACACTTATTTTATAAAATAAAATAAATAGGATCCTTTCATTTTGTTTGTCCAACACTTAACACTTGCCCTTTATTTGGTGACTTCATTTAGGAAAAGTTTCAAAGTTTAAACACAATGGTAGGCTGTGAAATGCATTTTTGTGAAATCCTTATGCTAGAAAGTGTAGCATACTTTTGGGAGCCGATCTTCGCAAAGATCGTAACATAGATGGCGCCTGAGCTGCTCACAGTTTTTTAAGAAAGTCATTTGGAAATGTTTCAGGCTGCTGAAGACCTAAAGTGAATTCCATTTCAAGCTTGAAACCGTCAGTACTTGGCCAAAAACCAGAGAAAACCGTTCCAAAGTTGATGAACTCGTGAAATGATACTCTATCAAATCTGGAAGATAAAACCTTTGCCGTTGTATAGTCTTTCCCAATCCATAGAACTTTAACAAAAATATCTCGACAAGGTCTAGTGATTGATGGTTATTATATTAAACTAGTAAAGCGAAATCATTTCACGTCTCATGCTTTGCATTTTCCACAACAGTAAGAGGAGTTTGGGCCAAGAAAATATCGTTATAGGAATCGTTTGGTTTTTGGCTCTCGCGATCGTACTGAGAGCCAATGGCCCACAGCGACTCTAAGTCGTATTCCTCCCGAGCCCTAGGTGAAAATATATGCAGGGCAATGTTGCCTATTGAATAGAATGGCAGTTAGAGCAACTTTAAATTAATGATGTTCCTGTTAGTACTTACCCAAATCCATGGCCATCCAATCCCGGCTCTTGTCGCCCTCAATGCGGGGAAGAATGTCGCCCTTGGTCCGCTTGATTTTAAAAATCCGACGTACAAACTCCGCCGTGGTCAGCATGTGACGGTAGCTGCGACCACTACAAACTACCAGGTGATCCACATATTTCAAGTTCTCTGGCACATAGCAAACGAAAATATCGTCCACATTCTCTTTGCGCAGCAAATCCACCAGATCCCCAACATCGAACACTCCGCGAACCCCACCTGTAAAGAGGGAATAAATCTTAAGTTTCGGTTCATTCCTGGTTACTCTCTAGCTTACGCTTTAAATTCAGGCCATAGTATTGATCCTGCTCCGGTTCCGAATCCTCTGGCAGCTGCTGCTCCTGACTTCGGGCCTCCTCAACATCAAAAATCTCGGTGGCCTCCTCGTCACGGAATATTTTGTATTTGTCCTGAACGCCGGCAACCAAATTCTTGCCGGGGTTAGCTTCCTTTTCCAGGCTTTTCTCAGGCACAGTTGGCGGTTTGGAGAACTCGTGGTGAAAGCAGCGCAGAAAAGGCACACTTAGACGCCTATCGTGCACCAAACGAAACACGCGGGTTAGCATTTTGTTCAAGTTTATTTTATTGAGTAACAAGTGAAATAAACATCTGCGCCTCCGAAAAACGATTGTTGGCAGTGTGACCCTCTAGTGGATAATGGGTTTTTAGTATTTGGTATTTTAAAAGATGTTAGTAAAAAGTATTTTTATAATTTTTTGTTAAATTTGTTTAGTTACGTATATTTTTAAATGTTTTTAAAATTTTTGTATATAATTGTAAATCGAATTTGAAATAAATTTACGAATAAAAAGATTTCTACTGTCTCTGTGGCATAACTTGAAAAAGAATGGTACTTCAAGCATATATCAATAAAAACCTTAAACATTGTATTTCATTCATTCACTTAAAAATCATTTTACTTAAAAAATTAATAAAATTTAGACCACAATATATAATCTTAGTAGTAGAATCTTATTTTTTTAATTTAACTTGTTTTTTCCAACTTGTAATTTATTTTTAATTAAACATCCAGTGTGAGCACGGTATTTTTTTGATAGTATAAATAAAGCGTTAACCCTGACAGCTTGGTGCAATCACTGTGCTGCCGCCTGGTCACTCTGAATAGTTTTCCAGCTCTAGTCAACGCCGCCTGATTAATTCCAAATTAAAAGTTATTAAATCGCAACAAAACGCAGCAGCAAAGTGTGCACAATGAGCGAGCAGAAAACGAGTGGGCTGTCGGCCCTTCAGCAAATCGCGGCGGAATACAAGGACAAACGGCCACAATGGCACTCCTTTTACAAGGTAAATGGCAAGAACAACAACTACGACGGCTGCAATTGCACAAAAAAAGCACGAAAAAATGGATAAACTGTTATGGCAAAGGTTAAAGTCGCGGAGGATTCGCAACGGATGCGGGTACACACCTTTTCGGAGCTCCTTTGGCGGTTTGATTTCCACGAAAATGTGATGAGTGCGCAAAAGGCTTTCTGCAGATGCCTCCACCACCAATACACGGGAACAAGCTTTCTGTGTGTGTGTGTGTGTTTGTGGGGCCCCAGTGCGCTAGTGTTGTTGCTTTTGCTTCACCAGCCAGGCTTTGACCAAAAACAAAAAACACTGAAAAAGAATGTACAAACAGATTCACACCAACACACACATGCATAGTTGCTCACCTGCTGCATTTCGCTTTGCATTCTCTATTATGGCCGTGTCTGTGTGTGCGTGTGTCTGTATTTGGCATATCTATGCTTGGCTATTGCTACCTTTCCCCAAAAACGTTCTCCTTTGACTATCAATAGAGCTTTGAGCTATTCCGCGAAATCTCGTTTGGCCAAATAAAATTGGAAGCAATTTCTGGGAACACTGTTGTTGTGATTGCCATTGCCCCCCCCCCGAAAAAAAAAAACAAAATAAATGGACGAGGGGTGACAGTGTGGTAGCCACTTAAGAACTCCACATACACACACACACTGGCGGGCAGAGAGGCTCACGCACACAGGGGCACAAAGGGCATGCGTCTGGTTTTTTGAGTCTCGCTTTGGGTTTCTTGTTGCCTGTCGGAATCCTCTCTTTGCCTCCTCCTCCTCTCCTTCTGCTTTATAGCCAGTTCCGGCGAACTGTGTCTTCAGCTGCTCCTCTCTCTTCCACCTCTTCCACTCACTTGAATTGGGATTTCACGGAATTCCACTCCGCAGTTAGGATGACACAGTATGGGCTGTGTATCTCGGTTTCTGGACCCGTTCCTCGGGCATCCTTTGTGCTGTGTCCGCGCGGTGAGGATAATCTAATTTTCCAGCTAACTGAAAGGAGCCCGTTCGCAATTATGCGTCGCAACTGGTTGGAAAAATTGCTGCCAGCCATTTCCATTAAAATACAGTTCAGCTTGGCTATGTCGAATTTCTATGAAAAAAAAATTAGAACCGGGAGGAAGAACTTGGAGATAACTAAACTTTCGCTTTTTCCTGAAATTTTCTTACTCATTTAAGTCCCAACATTTTTCACTTTAAAGAGTTGCTTAACCAAAATTCCATAAACGAATTTGGTTGAAATTTGATCTTTCAAGAAACTTCCCCATATTTTTATAGTATTGCAATTTATAAGTTGATAAACACAGTCATATTTGTATAACAAGAAAAGATACAGTTTCGCTATGCCTAGCTTTCTTTTCCATAAATAATACTTTAAATTTTCATAAAATTCCTCGTAATGTTTTAATGTCTCTAAGTCTTACAGTAAGCACTATTGTGCTATTTTTATTTATTTATGCAACATTCTGGAAATACTTACCATTGTTTTTAATAAGAAAATTCCAGAAATAATTTAAAATTATGTGTAAATAGGTTGGAGCAAATTTTATATTAGACATGTTCCAAGAATTTAAAAAATACAAATTATTAACATAAAGACTATAATGTTTGAAAGCAGCTTTAAAGTCAATTAAGATGAGTTTAAAGGTCGCTATTAAGCTAACATTACTTGAATGGAATAATTATTAGGTGTAAATTAATTTTGTTTATGACTAGGTATGATGGAATTTTCGTCTGGTTTTAAATCATTGAGTAATAAAAAAACGTTAAAGATTATCAAATAAATTTAAAAATAACAGAATAAGTTTTTCTTTTCAAAAAACAAAACATATGATGAAAAGAATGACAGCTTTATATTACTGTTTTTAAAATGTAATGTATAATAGCGTCACTTCCGTGGTTTGACTGTATGCCGAAAACGCGATGACGCATTCGGATCGTATTGTTTTGTTATGCTTTTTGCACACTTTATGCATATTCGTTTCCATTGAACGCACTCCCGTTACTGGGTCTGCTCCTCTCGCCGCCCCCATTTTCCCGCTTATCAGCTTACACCTAAAGCTTTTCTTGATCCATCCTTTTCATCTTACAAACCATTCCATTCCGCCCCATTATGACAACCTCCATCGACTGTGACGAAGCTTTTTCTTGATGCTCTGCAAATGGGTCGACCAAACTTTAATTCTCTAATGTATATAACCAAAAAAATCGTTTCAACCTATTTAAATTTTTTATATTTTTTTGGACTCAAAACGAAATGTTTATAAGTTTATTTTATTTATTTAATTTTTTTTTAAAACTATTAGGGTATATAAAATTCGACTTAATAGGAATTTTACTTCCGTACTAGCTGCAATTATGCTCCGCGTGCATGCATTGTTTTTGTTTCAGTTTCTTGCCTTTCCTTGAGCACTGCAACACAAAGCAGAAAAATAATAATTAAACTGTTTGTACGACACGCTTTAGAAATCCAAGCCCCCGCCCGCTGAGATTTTGCAATTCTGTTTAGAAGGGTCACCTGGATAGCCATAGAGCATAAAATAACAGTTTGTAGCTGCGGTAAACGGCCCAAGACTTAATGATTAATGGAGCTGAAGAACTGATTTCTGTTTGTTACAAAATCAGGTCGAATATAGATGCATGTATGTACATATATCAGTTAAATTTAAATATCAAAGCTACAATTCGGCTTATGTTGTCCAAATAAATAAATACTAACAGATATTTCTTTTGAAAAGGAATAAATTACCCTCATAAATGATTTGCGTGCAACAGATGGCAAATATGTATGTTTTCTAAGAAATACAACAAAATTCGTTATCACTGGCAAACATTTGAATAAAATACCCCAATTATATGCGTATATTTTCACGTGACATGATGATAATCAAACGTCAAATAATTGATAATAGCGAATACTGTGGATGTGATGAATAGTTCTGCGAAATATTTTATGCAACCCAAGTTTACTTTCCGTTTCTAAAGAATTATCAATTATTTCGATAGCGATACGAAACGTAAAAGGTGTGCAAGTAATTTTTCCTCTCTAAAAATGTACGTTATCGGACATTGCCCTTCATCAATCTGAAGATTACGTAAGAATTTGGCACTTCAAAGTGATTTCATAACTGAAAAATACGGGTATTTTCAAGCTCTGCAGCTGATTCACTTTCGAAACATGACAAACTGATAATTAACAACTGATTTTTCGAGCTGTAATCAACGAAAGCTGCAGGAGAAACAGTATAAATCGCTTTGTCTGGGTTACTCATCATCAACGTATGCATGTGATTAAACTTATCCGGTGGCCAAAAAAAAAAAAACGGTGTTTGCCTTTGAGCCGAGTTTGAGGCACACACTTGTCATCGTCGTCAGGTTGGCGCCATTGACCTTGTTTGGTGTTTGGTTGTTGGATGGTTCGATTGTCCATGGCAGCATTTTACAGCTGCGCCAGCAATTATATGTACATACATTCGGCTGATAAAGCCGGCAAACGGTCATGCCCAAGATAATGCCATTAACGACAGCCAGCCTGCGTTGCCGCCTGGCTAATTAGTCACGCCCGGTTTGTTAGCTGGGTGGGCTTTTGCTTCGGTACTTCAATTCAGTTCAGTTCGGTTCGGCTCGGCTCCCTTCCACTCCAAGTCCCCGTATCCATTCATATCTGTCTATTGCAGCAGGGATTGGCCAAGAAGAGAAGCCCGTGTGAGTCAGGGGCAAATGGGGCAACCCCCATGACAAAAGACATTCGATTTCTGGGTGCAAATTGCAAAATGAAATTCCTGCCTGTTGATATTAAGCACAGACAAGAATGGAATATACCATATACCCGGTCTTATCAACTTGAGTACGGAACTTGGAAAATCAGAATTCTGAGGGTATAATATAGATCCCCCTCATTGGTAATGGTTTTTTGTTTACAATATTTTTACAGAGAATTTCAGTGAGCCAAAATGTTTCATGTCTGTTTATCAAAGCATTATGAATATGTCATTTTAATTTTGTTTTCAGAATTCAATGAATCCTAATTGCTTGTGACACAGATTTAATTTCTTTGAGAACTGATAAATTAATTATCCATTAAGGTTACATTTTCTATTGCTATATTTTTATATCTCTGCTGCCCATTTCTTAAGGAATGTGTTGAGTCATTTGTATGTATGTATCAATGCGTATGCAAATGTATATTTAAATAACTTTGACTTAAGGACTTACCAAATAAGCTTTAATGATAGAGTACCCAGAAAACGAAAATTTTCCTCAAAAATCAACTGCCAAATAGTAAAGCGTTAAGTGTCCAATTAGCTTTTTAAATATGTGCAAAACGTATTTATTCGCAGTAAACTAATTCCTAGAAAAAATAAACATTAAAGCTGTATTTGAATGGGCCGTGCGTTTTAAGAACTTGCTGATTATATGTAGGCCTAGCCTTTTAAAAATGTAGAACACAATTTCAAATAGCGTAAACGACTGAAAACTTGAAAGCTAAATATAATTTTTTGAAATCAAAAGATTTTCCATTTTTAAAGAAGAATTCTAAAAAAAAATATCGGTATTTTGGACCCTTAAATTGATTAAAGAAAACAACCATTTAAAAAATTTTTGAATGGCAGATCTCATGATGTGATTTGCACTTTCTGGAAATGTTTTTAATTTTGGATGACAGAGAACGGAAACCTCCCCCCTTAATCACTTGTTGTTATGAGCCATTCCGATTTGACTAATCAAGTTTTTGGAATTTCAGGAAATTTGCGAGACCTGTGACCGGGAAGCGAAGGAACAACAATTCAGCACTTCGGAATCGGAACGTCACACAAACCGCGGGCTGAATCGTTATCGGGATGTTAATCCGTATGACCATTCCCGCATTGTTTTGAAGCGCGGCAGTGTGGACTACATCAATGCCAACCTGGTTAAGGTGGGTCCCCTATTTTAATGCTTCCGCTGTCCCCCATTTTAATGCATATTCTTCCACTTTTATTAGCTGGAGCGCGCCGAGCGTCAGTACATCCTGACCCAGGGACCGCTGGTGGACACAGTGGGCCACTTCTGGCTAATGGTCTGGGAGCAGAATTCCAGCGCCATTCTCATGCTCAACAAGATAATGGAGAAGAAGCAGATCAAGTGCCACCTCTACTGGCCCAACGAGATGGGAGCTGACAAGGCCCTAAAGTTATCCAATGTCAAGCTCACAGTGGAGCTGATCCGCTGCCAGACCTACCAGAACTTTGTGCGACGGTGGTTCAAGTAAGTTATGCTTTTCCAAAAGTTTCTTTCCAATAACACTAAGTGTATACGAGCCGAATCCGACGAGTATTTCATATTGCTCATAAATGATTCGCATGCGTCAGTTGGCAAATATGTATTCTAAGAATACGACAAAATTCGTTATCACTACTGGAAAACATTTAAATAAAATACCCCAATTATATGCGCATATTCTCACGTGACATGATGATAACCAAACGTCAAATAATTGATAATAACGAGTACCATTTAAGTTATGAAGTAATGAGGAAATTAACTTTCCGTTTCTTAAGAACTAACAATTATACCGATAATTGTAATTGTTCTCTCGACATTTAACACAGCTTTAGTTTATTGAAATATTCAATTTTTCTATTAACTGCAAGGGTATATTAATTTCAGCTTGCTTTCTTCTTTTAATTGCAATTGAAATATCTTTAAAACAATTATTTTGTTTCCCAAATAAACTTAATATAACACCAACTAATTGAAATCCATAACTTTTATAGATTAACCGATCTCGAAACGCAGCAGAGCAGAGAGGTGATGCAGTTCCACTATACCACATGGCCGGACTTTGGCATACCCAGCTCGCCAAATGCATTCCTCAAGTTTTTGCAGCAGGTGCGCGACTCCGGCTGCCTGAGCCGCGACGTGGGTCCGGCGGTGGTGCACTGCAGCGCCGGAATCGGACGCTCGGGCACTTTCTGCCTGGTGGACTGCTGCCTGGTGCTGATCGACAAGTACGGCGAGTGCAATGTGTCCAAGGTGCTGTGTGAGCTGCGCAGCTATCGCATGGGTCTGATCCAGACCTCCGACCAGCTGGACTTTTCCTACCAGGCGATCATCGAGGGCATCAAGAAGCTGCACGATCCCGTATGTATGCGTGACCAGCGGCCGGCGTTTGGGGGTCCAAACCGAGGGCTGCCAAGCGCCGCCGTTTTAATTGGACAATTCGCTTTTTGTGGGGTGTCACAGGAGTGTCAAGTGACATTTCGCAAAAATTTTCTGCCTTGTCAGAGATTTCATAATTCAGTCTTTTGTTTTTGGTACAAATTTAATTTTAATCTAAAATCTTACTTCGCACAATTTGTTTAAACTTGTTTTTGCTATTAACAAGTTATTGTTTTACGTTTTCAATTGTGTATGCCAGCATCAGCTCTAAATTCAGTTCGTAAATAATAATGATAAAAATTATATACCCAAATTAATTTTCAATTTCATTGATGCGCAGGAGATGACATTGATTTTCGGTTGGTAGAGATTTCTGTGACATTCTTTCTTTTTATTCAAGACTAACGCTTTTTCTTTACTTCCTTCGCAGACCTTTCTCAACGCTGAGGAGCCAATTATTAGCAATGACACAGACACCCACACACTGGATGAACTGCCGCCGCCTTTGCCGCCTCGCGTTCAATCGCTAAACTTGCCACTGGCCCCCAATTCTGGTGGCGTTCTTTTGCTTAATATGCGCGCAGCCCAGGCCAATGGAGCTGATGATATCGCCGACCTGATTGGCGAAAAGTTAAGCAAGGATGCCCTGAACAACTTTATCAATCAGCATGATATAATCCACGATGCTGAGGTGGCCGACAGCCGTCCCTTGCCGCCGCTGCCCTCGAGGCCGCTGAGAGCTCTCAACGAGTCGGACAGCGATGAGGATTACTTGCTGGACGACGAGGAGGAGGATGACACCGATGAGGATGAGGAGTACGAGACCATTAACGAACACGAAGCAGAGCCAGTTAATGGTCATGTGACGACGGCACAGCCGCATGTCGACGATGTGAATGCCAACAACGAGAAGCCAACAGCGCCGGCCGGTGAACAAAATAAGGCCAACGGCATCGATACAATTCCAGATCAACTCGCAGCCAGGTAGAGATCTCTAGTCGATAGAAAACACCTTAAGATGGATTGCAAAAGATAGCCCATTTACACACAATTACTTTCCACTTTTTTGATAATTCTTATGATTTCTTATTAAGACCTAGTAACTAGTTTAAGTTTAATTTTTCAATTTTTATAATCATGTCAACATTTAACCTTTTCAGTCCGGAGAACGAGCTGAAGCGGCGAAAACGCAACGAATACCAGGCCAGCCTGGAACAGAAGGTCAACGACATAAAGCGGAAGCAGCGGGAGAACGAGGACAGCCAGCTGGCGGCAAAGAAACGAAGGTCATTACTCACATATATTGCCGCTGGTGTTGTGGTGGGCGTGATCTGCGCCTACGCATACACGAAGCTAGGATAAGTGCCCTAAGTAGCCACTAAGTAGTCGTAGGCCAGTAGTAGCAATAGCTGTATGACGTATTTAGTTGCCGTAGGAGACCGATTCCCCAGATACCCGATTTCCGACTACCGACCACCGACCGATCCCCACCAGCTCGTCCGCCTGGCCCGTCATCTAATGTGGGCACGAATCAAGGGCGAGGTACGGATCGGATGGGATAGGATAGGATCAGAGATCGGATGGAATCGCATCGCAATCATCAACGGATTGCGGATGGCGGATTGAGCTGAACGAACGATACACGATGCATAAATATTAGGGAATTTTTATATACGAAAAAGAAAAGAAACGGAAACGAGGAAATCTTGCAACTAAACTAAACGAGAGTCGGGTAGAAATCACGTCAAATGTAGATTTTGCGCAATAGACTGACATTTTAGATCAAATTTATTTTCTACACTTAAAAAAAAATATATATATTGATAAAACAGACCAGAGTACCCGAAACGCACCACACCAAAATCCAAATGCAAAACTTACCTTACTCGCTCGCTATGCAATAAAATTGATTATAAATACTATAATTATCAACGATTCAAGCACCCCCCCAAATCCACTCACACGCTTCACTTGTTGTTGTACAGCAATTTCTTATAGCATACGACCTATGTATATTTATTTATGAAGATTTACAAGAAACGAACACTTGTTGTAGTCCATGGCAAAAATATAAAGTGCAGCAATGTGCCAAAAAGAAGCGAAACGGAGCGGAGCATGAAAAAGCCCTTCATGACTTTTAATTTAACTTTGCCATCTTCCCGCCCCATACTCACTTTGAATTGTTGTGTTTAGAAATACTTTCATCTTTAAAGAGCACTCTATTAAATCAAACGAAATGCAGCGCCATTAAAGCAATATTATAAACAAAAGCAAAGTACTACACCTATATCTCGTTTAACGCTTTAAGGAGTTTTATAATCAACATTTTCAGTTTTAACACACGACCCGAACAGATCTGAAATCAAAATAAAGGGATTACTTTCCAAATCGTAATCTTTGACTTGTCTAGTTGCATATTATATTTAATGAGTGTATATTTTATGAAGTCGCTAAGCGAAGTATAGGTGTATGATTTAATGATTTATGATTTAATGAACATACAGGTTTTTGCCCTAGCAAAATCACTTTGTATTTAACAAACGAAGAGGGTGGAAGGCTATTCAATGGTTTTTCCAGTAGATTAAGTGCGTAACCCCAGCCCCCAAAAAAAAAATTTATATAAACGTGTAGCGTGAGAGGATGCAAAGATACGACATGAATTATTTTTTATATGTGTAATCCACAATTTAACGAAATTCAAGTAACCACCCACGAAAGCGAGGCAGTACTAAATGAAATCGGATGAGCCAAGGAGGATACCTAATAAACGAAAAAACATATTTATATTAATTTATCTAACAGTAACAACATGAACAATACCTATAGTAATGCCTAGTTAACTGAACGTCGGCTAAGTACACACACATCCATACACTGAAACAAATCGAACACCACACAACACAAACCAACACAAGTACTATATATAATGCCTATGAAAGAATGAAAAGAGAAGTGAGAGAAAGTATTCAAATAAAGCTATTCATATAAGACACAGCAAATGCAAACTGCTTGTACTTGGCGTATTTCTTACTGTCATTCATAACATGTTTTCATCTCTCTGTTTTCAGGCGCGAAAATCGTCACAAAAAGTCCAAGACAAAGTAGCGGCACAGCCCATCCAGTCCAGCACCAACACAAAGAAACAAATTCAACATATCAATATTGCATTATTGTAGCTTTTAATGCCAAAATAAATACTTTTTAATTACGAACTATGTTTGAAGTGTAGCGCTAATTTATCGATGATTTATCGATCTGTTATATAACAGAGCGGTAGCAGAATGTTGTGTTCTGTGTGGCCAAGTTGTGGAACTTTTATCTGTTTTGGAAAATAATGTTGGTTTTTTAAAAACCAATTTTGAAATATTTTATCTCGAACTCTTTTATATTAAAATCATTGCTATTCTTAAGTCAATAAATTTATATCTTTTTTAATGAGTCGTGCTATGGGTTTCATAGGAGCTGTTTATTTAAAAAAAATATATTTTCTCAAATTTTGTAAAGTCATTTTGCAAGTCAATCATATTATTATATATAAATGCGTTTTTGAAATTAACCGCGTAGCCTTGTACTGCTCATTTATTGTCTGGTCACACTACGGATGATATGGTGTTTACAGTATATTTTGAAAAGCTGGATATTTAATAAACTGTCCTGCGGTCACACTGGCTACAAAAAAAGGAAAACGTGCGCACAATTTGGTTCTGTCAATTTGATTTTTATTGAAAAAAACTGAGTGAAAAGATGGCAAGCAAGCCGAAAAAAGAGGTACTATGCGACTATTGCCACAGCAGCGACGAGGCAAAGAACATGTTCTCCGGCCAGAAGGTATTCGCCATGGGCCGCAAAATTGTGGGTCTGCTCGAGATCGTCACGCACAGCAACGTAAGTGGAAAAAGGCGGTATTCTGATTTCCCAATCTTACTTGACTGACCCCTTCCCCTCCCCCTCCGCCTTTCAGCACCCGGCCAACGCGGCCGTAAGGGTATGCTTCCATTGCGCCTCGAATTTGCTCTCAGTCACCCAGGTAATCGAGAAGTCCAAAAATATGGTGGCCAGAATAGCCCTCGGCCTGAAAAACGAGGAGCTGGATTTTAAATCCAGCGATGAAGAACGGCCAGTTTCAAAGCCAAATCGGAACACTACCATACGCCAGCGCAGCAAGTCGATTGCCGCGGTACCAGAAACACCACTATTTACAGGGTCTACAACTGCCAAGGGCTTTCATAAGAAACTTGATGGTTCCGCCAAATCCCGACTTCTCGAGGATTCCATAAAGATGACGCCCGCCAAGGAGGTGTCGCCAAAGAAGAAGGCTTTTAAGCAGCTCTTTGGCACCGGCGATGACGATGCTGCTGAACTGACATCCGAAAGCGAGGAGGGGGAAACCGAAGAGGGGGCTACAAAGACGATCACCTTCGAGACCAACAACTTCAAGTGCAATTATTGCGAATACGTTTCGAAGTATCCTAAACAGTTCAAGGAACATTTGCACACAGAACACGGTCAGCAGCGGCCACGCATTTACTCCTGCCCCCGCTGCCCCAAGAGCTTTGGAGTCCTCAAAACGATGAAAGATCATTTGTTATTGGTCCATTCGCTCGTAATCGAAAGCGGACCGAAGGCGACCAAGTCGAAGCAAAACAAATCAGAGGGCCAGCAAACAGTTGATGCAAATGATCCAAAGGAGCCAATGATTCAGGAGGAACCAAAGGCTCAGAACCGTAAGCCAAAGGAAGTTAAGCCTAAAGCTAAAAAGCCAGAGGAGGTTATGGAAATCAAGTCAAAGGATAGCCCAAAGAAAGCAAAGTCATTGGGTGAACAGGCTGTGAGCAAAGCCAAGAATGACAAGGACAACAACGAGCGCGATTTAGCCACTTTCAAAGCCCTTAACGACACATCGATTAAGAAGAAAATGTTCGATAAGCTGATCGATCCGGAATACACATTTGCCATTAACGGATCCAGTGCATCCACTCCCAGGGCAGAATCCTCAGATTTTCAGTGCGACATTTGCGACTGTGAGCTGACTACCGCTAAGCAGATGCAGGATCACATGAAGACCGCCCATGGCATCGACAAACCAAAGATCTTCAAGTGCAACGTTTGCGAGAAGAGTCTGACCACCAAACAGTCTCTAAATAAGCACATGAATCTGCACGGCGAGGGTGCTGAGCTGGCTAATTCCACCAAGCGAAAGATCCTGCAGGCCGAGGAGGAAATCGTTGAGATTGAGAGTAGTGTCGAATGGAACAAAATGGCTGATAATGACGAGATGCCTAAGGAAGAAAAGATCGAAAGGGAGCAATACCAGGTTGATGGAGCCATGCCCGCTCCTCAGTCGCCCCTTAAGAAGTTTAAAAAGAGCAAGTCCGGTTTGCTGGACACTTCTGTGGCCACAACCAATGGGGAATCGCCTTCAAAGGCTGAGAAACGTACGAAGCAGAACAAATCTGGGTACTTGTCCAGTGACCAGTGGATGGAAGAGATAAACCATAACGTTAAGCCGCACAAGAAGGCCCGCCTGGAGTCCGTTACGGACTCAACCGCCGACGAGTCCACGTCCAGCCTCAGCTGCAACCAGTGCGCAAAGCCATTCCACTCGGTGCAACGTTTACATGAGCACGTCCACAAGAAACACACCTCGTCTCTGAAGTGTCCAAACTGTTCTAACATTTTCAGCAGCCATCTCGATTACGTGGGCCACTTTTCCGAGTGCGGTGCCGTGGACGCACTTCCCTGCGGCGTGGCAAACTGCAAGAAGAGTTTCTCGGATGCCAACTACCTAAGCTCGCATCTGCGCAAGCGCCACCAGTATGCTTAGGGCCGCTTTTGTTTTTTTAATTCATCACTTTTTGACCTAATTAGTTTTATAGTTAGTTTATTGATTTACGTTTGAATTTTGGTAAACTTTTTACTTGTCTTTCATGATTTATAAGAACAACTTTAATTTGCAATGTATAAAATCATCTTTATCTTTTGACACACAATACCATTTCAAGAAATCTTAACTACGAAATGTAGTAGTAGATTAAGACTGGACATACCCTTTAATAGGAAATGAAGTACTCACCAAGAGTATGCAAATCAGTTTCGATTTTAGTAACTATTTTTGTACTGAAAATTAAACTGTTAATAAAAACGTCAAATGACTACGACATACGAACAAGTTTTTTACTCGCTCAAGAAAAAAAACTCCAACATTAGTTAAGTATTCTTATACATTTATTTGTCATATTCCCCAAACATAAACAAAACTAAAAGAGCGTGTACGCGGAAACCAACAATATGCGAGAGCCATTCGCCTAGAAGAGCACAAGGATTGAATACAGTACAGATGATAAATCTGGGGAAGCATGGGTATGGATTCTCCACACTAGTTTAACAACGAGGGAAAAATATAAACAGTATTGTCTAGTTACACTTTTCTACTTAATGTAAACAATGATATATCGATGAAGGGTGAACGGAGGTGGGAGAAGTTGGGTTCAAGATGCTGGTCTAGTACTCAAGACGTCGCCACCTTGCCGTGAATCTCGGCCTGGGCCACCTTCATAACATCCAGGGCTCCCCGCTTGATCAGGTCCTCGGCCAGCGTCTTGCCCAGCTGGTTGGCCCTCTCGTAGATCCCCCTACTGTGGCAGGCGTGCTGGTAGAGACCGCAGAACAGGTTCTGCACATCCTCAATGAGCACCGAGTGCTGCGGAGTCGGTTGCTCTTCGTCGGCGTAGTCGAACATTTGCACGGTTTTCTGCAGAAACGGGCACTTGGCTTGTGTTGTGTTGCCATTATCTTTTGTATTCGCCTCCAGACCGCTGCCCTGGTGCATCGCGGCAAATGGACACTTGGAGGAAGTGGCCACATTGTCCACTTCATCTCCAACGCTGCTGGCATTACTGGCTCTACTGCTTGGTGGCGTGGGCAGAATGGAAGCCGGTGCTGCGGCCACACCTCCCGTCACTGGACACTTGCCTGCCTGGGCATAGGATATCTTGGTCTCCTTGTTAACGTACGGACATTCGCCCATAAAGTCCTGGCCCACGGGCATCTGGAGCGGACAGTGGGCAGTGGTGACGGCTTCATTTTCGTTGCCATTGTTTGTGTTGGAAGAATCCCCGGAGGCAGCATGAGCCACTGGACACTTGGCGGGTGCCTTTGGCTGATTGTGCGCCACTGGACACTGGCCCATGACATCCTGACCGGCCACCAAACGCAGCGGACAATGCCGGGCAGTTGTATTGGCATTGCTGGTATCCGCATCGCCACCACCGGTGGCGGCTGGTCCCAGAGCACTGCTGGTGTTCAGCACTGGACACTGACTGGCCAGATCGGAGAGCTGGTGCACACTGTAACCGGCGAGAGCCTCGCAGGCGGCAATGTCCTCGCAGATAACCGGAGGACTGCCCTGCTGCCGAGGGCTACTCGAGTTGGAATCTGATCCGGAGCTATCGTTACCATTCCTAGCACGCTTCGTAGCTGGCGGGGAATCGCAACTGCTGCTGTTCTCCTCCTCTTGCTGGCCAGCGCTTTCCTGGGCTCCACGTTTTCGCTGCTCCACCTCCAATTTCTGCTCATTTAAGGCACAAGCCAGGTGATTTCGTATTTCTATGGCCCCGTCCAGACTCCAAACAGCGCCTGTGAGGGAGAGTCCAACCTCCTGGCTATTTCCATTTAAGGGTTCCCCCTTAAGGTTACTCCAGACAGCCACTGGTGCAGAGCAACCGCCTCCCAGGGTCTTCAGAAAGCTGCGTTCTGCCAAGATCCGGCACGTTGTGTTCAGGCACATCAGTTTCTGCAGCATGGCCAGCACTTGATCATCATTAGCCCGACATTCCACGGCTAGGGCTCCTTGTCCCACAGCATAGAGCAGATCTGTCGGCTCAAGCACCTGGCTGATACGACTCATCCAGCCCATTCTCACCAAGCCTGCCTGGGCGAGAATGATACCAGAAAACTTTGAATCGGCGGCATCCAGCTTGGCTAATCGAGTGTTTAGATTGCCACGAATATCGCACACGGTCAAATGGGGATACATCCTCCGGATCTGAGCCGTGCGGCGAAGAGATGAGGTTCCTAAGTAGATATTTATAGTTTTAATTAATTAATTCAATAAGAATATATAGGTTTGTATCCAAACTTACCAATTACACTGCCTTGGGGAAGTGAAGCTATCGTGTGACCCTTAAAGTTCTCCCGCAGGACCAGCGCATCTCGGGCATCTTCTCGTTCTAGAACGGCTCCAATGGCCATTCCTGTTGGCAGTGCCGTGGGCAAATCCTTAAGCGAGTGCACCACAAAGTCAACGCCGCCGTTGCGGAGTGCATCCTCAAGATCACGGGTAAACAAGCTCTTTTCACCAATCTTGGGCAGAGAAACGTTCAGCACACGATCACCAAAGGTCGACATGGTGTCTGTAATTTATAAATATATAGCATTATAATATATATTATAAATATCATTGTTACCAGGTAAATAAAAAAAATAAATGTTGATAGCAAAATTATTAAGTATTTTTATTTTCCATTAACTTCTTAAAAATATATGCTTAACATTAGGTACTATTTGATCATTACCCATCTATAGATGGGAAAACATCTTGAATTGATAATCTTGGGAACGTGTTTCTATTATTGCAGGCTGTTATGTCATCACCACCTGATAAGGGACCCCCAGTAGCACCCTAAGAATCTAAAATTAATGACGGCAATCAACAGAGACATGCAAACGAGATATTCAACTTCCCCTTCTTCCTTTTAAGACACGCAATGATAATGTTTTTTCCAATTGTTTTGCTTATCTGACCGGGAATTTGACTCGAATAAATATACATACATAACAAAAGAGGATATTGCGTGTGAGGTTTGGAACAAAAGCACTTGCTAAAATACATTTTAATTGAATTTCGATAAGCAAAGTGAGAAGCAACTAATCCAAGTATGATAACATTTGTTCGTGTTTGCTATGCAAAAACCATACATCAAACTGACTCATGCTTAATTCTTCTAAAAATATTTCAATAGCTGGCCAATCTTATCGAGTTCAAAGACACTCAACATGCCTGCTTAAATAAAATTTCAACAGATTTTACTGTTGTGTCGACAGAAAGTGTGAATCTAATCGAACATTTCTACTTTATCAGTGGCAGAAACGCAGCGATCAGATAAACCGGTGGGATCTGATATGATCCAAACATAATATCCACACGTAATGGTGGAGTGCACACCAATAGCACCTGTATTACTTTAATTCAATATGTTAAACAGAATATTTTAATATAAAGTCATTTTGATTGCTTGTATCTAAACTTATTTCAAATCCATAGTCCATAGGTTCGAAACATATTCTGTATTTAAATAGGATTTTTAAGGAATAGGAAATTTGTTATGAAATTTAAAATTAATAAAATGGTTTCAACTATGGGATAATATCAAATAAATTACTACCTTTTATCATAGTCTGTGATTCATATCCTAACTAACCAGTTCAGTAACTAATGGCAAGCATTTGAATGCCGAGTACTTCTTCACTACTCTCCGCTGTTTGTATGTACGTGTGTGTATGATATAACATTTTTCGGCATTCGCCCTAATCTCGACAGTAACAAAAACAACAAACAGACATTGACATTGAGAAAACTTTGCAAAATGGCACGTGAGCGGGAAAGAGATGACGAAAGAGCGAGAGAGCCGGTCAAATAAAACAACCGATTTTATTAAAACGATCGCAAAATTGGTTTTAACTACTATTAAAATATGAGATAAGCCTAAGGTTCCCCCGGCTGAAATTTCCACGAGTCATGCTTTGCTTTTAATTTCAATATCTCTTCATGCAGCATGAGCTTGTGGTTCGCTTGGAAGAGCTTCCGATTCCCGAGCCCCTTCCAGTTTTAATATCTCTGTACGCGGCATGAGTTTTCCCTTCCAGACGGTATCCCAATATTTGCCTCGACTTTCACTTACGGATCTCGAATTTCTGCTTTGGATATAGCTTCTGCAGTCGGCCGATGACATGTTTGGTCTGAATTAGAGCCAGCTGCAAAGAGGGGAGAGTTTAATCAATTAATTAAGTGCCTATTTAAATGCTAAATGTAAATGAACCGGGAGAAAAGGAGAGAGAGTGGGGCACTCAAGTCGCAAATAAGTCAAGTAATTTCAAATAAAAATGCCAACAGCACACAGATGGCCTTCGTTTCAAGCACGATCAAAGGTGGCTCAGCGCAATTACCACAAAAATTATTAAAAGGCTTAGCTTAAAATCAAGTTTTGAAATGGAGATCAAGAGAGCGGTGGCCTAATAAAAATCATCAAAAAAAAAACATATAAAGTACGGGCTCGATAATGTGAAGTTTCGAGGAAATAAATTAAAAAGATACATTATTTATTTTGTTTTTGCTGCTATCGAGCAGTTTTAAAATTTTTTAAACATGAAGGGCACAGTGCACCATAGACAATGTGAACTTTTGTAATAATATTTATTTACATATATGAATTATTTGGGTTTCGCTGCAAAAAAGCAGTTTCTTATTACTTAAACTGAAAATTTTTAGGAAATAATTTTTTTTCAAATAGTTCCTATTTCGGGTGTTCACTGTATAAGTTTTGCCTCTCTCTTCAGTGCAAAAGTGCGTGTTGTTGCTATTGCGAATTGTGTAACAGTAATCAAAAAGCAGGGCAAGTACAACAACTACGCCACGCGGAGAGCAACAAGTCTCAGTCTCTTGAATTAAAGGAAGAGAGGAGAAGGAGAAGTGGACAACCAACCAAATGTGATTGGAAATTCAAATGCAGCTAAAGCATTTTAATTCAAAGCGGATGTGCATATTTTGATTCTAGACGACCACTTACCTCACTCTTTCTCGATCCAACGCGTATAACCTTTTCCTGCAAAGACATTGTATCCGCCTTAAAGTTTCGCTAATCAGTATTGCACAATAATTGTTTATGCTAGGTTATTTGTTCGTTGTTGTTGCTGGGCCAAAGTGAAAGTGTGCGCGAGAAGGACAGCTTTCGGGGTCACGTTGGCAGCCACAAGAGACGAGAGTGCGAAAGAGAGGGGAAGCGGAGGAGCCTCGGTAATTGGTGAACGATGAATGAAAACGTAAATGCACGCACTAATCAAGACACATTGTTGAGTTGTAGTCACGTTGGCTTTGTACTAATCGGTGGCTTAACCCAATATTTCGAAATTTTGTGCTGCTGGCCGATACTACGACCGAGCAAAAAAGTGAATGACAAAGTGTGACCGCGGGCGGACCGTTAAAATATACAAAGCACGGCGGCCAGGGTTGCCAAGTGCTTGCCCACTATTTGGGGCTAGACGTAGCGCCACATTCCTAAAAATACTGTGGTCCAAAAATATATAAAATAAATAAAGTTAGTTATAGTTCTAAAATTATACAGATTTCCAAAAAAACCTATTACTTAAACGAAAGATTTATGGCAATTTTTGAATCTACATTATTATTATAACATTTGTAACTGATATAAACTTAATATAACAAATAAACAATTTACACGTAACACTTGGTTTAATTTACAATATATGTATCTTATATCTTTCCTTCTTCTTGGATAAATTTCCTAGTACTATCCTTCATGTTGGTCTAAATTTAAAAATAGAATGCATAATAAATTTAAAACATAATATTGAAATTAAAAAATAAAACACCAAAAAATACCACTTAGAAATGCAACTCTGAAGTCGATAGCAAGTGGTCTCGCGCCCAACCTATCGGTATCAGCTGTTCGGAAGCAAAGCAAAACAAAGAGGATGCCAAACTAACAACAAACGGATTAAAAAATGTTTCTGGTGAGAAAATAGCTATAATTAAGCAAATAAATAATATCTATTAAATCCTGCCTTACACCAGTTCATCAGTCGTCCCACGCGGACGCTGGGCAACCGCATGCAAGCGGTTCGCGAGCGTCTTGGCGCGGATTTAGCCGATCAACTGGACGCACTGCACCGGAATGTGATGCGGACCGGACTGGTGTCCACACAAGAGCTGGAGGAGGCGTTTCGAAAGACACGCGACATGGATCATAACCCGAACCGGTTGAATCTGTTCTGGCTGCTGGGCATAGTGTTTTTCATCATGGTGGCGACTCCGGTTTTCTATGAGACCATCTCGTTTCTGCTCGGCGTGCGCTGCTTCTTGCCCAACAATTATCTGGTTTGGGAGGCCACTCGACCTATCAGCGACTGCGAGTTCTGCAAAGGCGTGCGGGCGCCGCTGATCCTGGACAATCTCACCATGGAGCAGTTTGCCCCGCACGCCTACTCCTCGCTGCCCATAATTGTCAAGCGGGCAGTGGCACATTGGCCAGCCCAAAAGCACCTCAGCTACGCCCACATCAAGGATCTGTACGAGAGGGTCCCGGGCGCAATGGAGTCGGACTGCCAGTTCTCGCATTTCAACTCCGATCTAAAGACGCTGAAGGATGTGTTTGCCATGTCGGCAGACCGTTCGAATCTGAGCCAGGGCGTGTCATGGTTCGTGGGCTGGAGCGTCTGCCAGCCGGCTGTCCTGGCGGAGTTCAGGAAACTGTATCCCCGCCCTCATTTCCTGCCTGTCGACGCCGAAATGCCCCACGCGGATTTCATATTAATGGGCTACGAGCAGGGAGCTGTGATGCATGTAAGTCTGGCGGCCTGCGAAATCAAACAATTCAAGACTAATCTCCCGATTTTGTTAGCTGGATTACATCCCCCGCCTGATGTGGCAGGCTCAGCTGAAGGGAAACAAGAGCTGGTTTTTGGCCCCCGCCCCCGAGTGTGATCACCACTGTCAGCCCTTCTCCTTCTACGTGGAGCCCGGGGATGCTGTTTTGGTGGATACACGCATCTGGTACCATGCCAATACCATTCCCAAGGGACAGTTCTCACTAACCGTTCAGTCCGAGTATGGATGATTGCCCTGTGGAAAGTTTACGATTGGGAATAATAATAAATAACCTTATCTACTTAAGTAATTTTTAATGAACAGTACGAAGTATGTTTATAAAACTTTGTTAAGCCCCCTGTTGGATATTTAAAAGTCAGTTTTATACGTACATATAATAACAACAGTGGACCTTTGCCTTAAATTTGACTTCTGTATAAACTAATTTTTCTTAAAATTAAGACATTGCAAACATACTTAAATCATTTTTCAAATTGAACCGCCAACTTTAATGTTATCGATTTCCGATATTTTCGGCGGAAGACATTCAAAAGAAGTCATCAAAAAAGGGAAGCGTAAACAGCAACACACAAGAAATGGAAGTCAATGTGGATTTTAGCGAAATATCATCGAAGCTGCATCAGAAATACGCTCAGCATGTGAAGAACCTGAAGGAGCTGTGCGTGTCCAAGACGGTGATGAATCCGAGTGCCTTCTTCGACAGTATGCAGCAGATGATGGAGGAGGAGGCGGCCACCAGCACGCCAGCCGAGGATCTGGGCTCGGTGTCTGAGTATGCGGAGCTTTTCAGGACCCTGGAGGAGTACCCGGCCAACCTGCAGCGGATGCCCAAGAAGCGGGAGCTGCAGCGCACCAACTCGACGATGCTGCGAGGAGCGGATGAGTCTGTGGCCATCAACACCTCCAATGTTTCGCTCAGCCTGACGCGTCTGGAGGAGCAGAGCAGTGCCGTGGATGTGTACAACGACTTCAAGGCCTTCCAGCAAAAGCTGGCCAAGATCTACGACGAGGCCGCCGCCCTGGACACTACCGAATCCATATACAAACAGAAGTTGAGCCAGCTCCATGGCTTCGCGCAGCAGGTGGAGAAGTTGATGCCCAGCGGAGGTGAGTCCCCGCCGGATCCATTTACACTTGAGCAGCAGGAGAAGCTACTGACCATCGCCGCCAACATGGAGCAGCTGAACTACCTGCGCTCTAACAGCCTTCAGCTGCCCAATCCCAGCGAGATCCTGGCCAACGGGAGTCTGGCCGCCCGCCTGGAAATGTTCGTCGAGGTCCTCAACTATGCTCTTCTTCAAATCAGTAGCTATAATATGGCCTTGATTTGATGTAATTACCTAGCCAGTTAACTAAGACTTAACTATTTAGTGGTTTCATTTAATTATTGATTATTACAACACTCTCAAACTAATAATAAATGTTTTTAAAATGGTCTACTAGTTTTGTAAATAGTTCAGCGTTTCGACAAATTTAGATAAATTCGTTGATCTTACCACTAACCATTTAATTCCCTACTCAATTGAGACTTACAATGTTTATCAAACTCTAAATTTACTGTGATTTAAAGCCTACACTAGAACTACGACAAAGCATACGGTTGTTAAACAATTTCGGGTAATAAAGTAGCTCATTGGAACCAGGATTCTTTAATATTTAACAGACATTAAATGTAACCAACTGAAGTTATGGAATTACACTTATTAGCATACGTTTTATACTATTAATCATCATCTTAAGGCGAATCCTCGCCAGCATCCTGCTCCTCCTGGAGGTTGCTCATCTGGCCAACGGTTTCGTAGAGGGCCACCAGCTTGCGGACGGAGCTGCCGAGGTGCTCCACGCGATGCCGATAGGCCAGACAGCCCTCCAGGGCGCTGCAAGCCTCCTCCCGCTGGTCGCTGCTGCGCATGAGCAGCTTGAAGTTCTCCAGAATCTTGGACAGAGCCAGCTCACACTTCGGCGATATGTTGTACACCTTTTGGGACTCCGCGGGACATAGGTTCTTGCTATTGGACTCGATGTGGAGCAGTGTGTTGTTCGATCGCTCCATTATCTCGTCTATCTTAGCCAATTGTCTGTTCATGGTCTGCCGACAGGCAGCTGCAATGCATAGCCATCTTAGTATTTAGTTTTGGTTATTAATTAGATAATGTTTACCCATTCCCGCCAACATTTTGTCAACAGCGTCGCTCATTTCGAATTCGTTGTTTTGTTTTGCCGGAGAAACAGAGTGACCGTGGTTACAGAGCGATTAAAATACCACACTTATCGAAGGTGCTTCGTTATTATCGAAATTTAAATTAAGTTTAACGGTTATGATTGTTGAACTTCGAGATAAGACTTATTACATTTTACAATTTGAAAAATATTTTTAATGGACGTTAAATTGTTTATTATTTGTTTTATATACACACATGTCGATGCTTATTTAAGTTGAACCGCTTCTTACCTATATTTTAAATAGAGTTTTAATTTTTGCATTTGTTTTTACTAAGTCAACTTTTAAGCCCTTCTTACCCATTTGTTACACAAAAAGTTATTTTAACGTTTGGTTTATTCAGTTGTTCAAATTGTATTTGACTTGTTTTCTATTTAAATTTAAGTGTAATCCGTTTAATGGTTTTCATTTGCATTACAGTTACAATTTACTCATACACATCCTCCTTGTCGGCGACGTACTTAATAATGTCGGCAGGTTTAAGCAGCTTCTCGGCATCGGAGTCGGGGATCTCGAATCCAAACTCGTCCTCCATGGCCATGATGACCTCCACGTGGTCCAAGGAGTCCAGTCCCAAGTCGTTGATGAAGTGCGACTCAACGTTGAGCTGTAATGTCAAGCGATTAGCATTATGCATTGCACTTTCACTGAGCTTTGTTCAGTTCTCTGTAATGGCGACCATTGCACTGGCAAAGGCAATATGTGGCTGTGGCGTTTTTACCTTGCTGGGATCGATCTTGTCGTAGAGCTTAAGCACAAGCAAGACGCGCTCATTGATCAGCTTCAGCGAGAGCGGCGGTTTCGCCGAGTATCTGCGCACCGATTGCGTTTGCCAGCGACCTCTGCACTCCTGGTTTGGTTATGGTTGGAGGTAGGCCCAAAAGAAAAGATCAAAACACAGAGACCGAGTTAGTGGCGCCATGGAAGTGGATAGTTTACCTTATCGGCGGTGACTTTGTCGTAGGCGGACACAACCTTCAACACGCGGAACTTAATGTCCTCGATGGTGCTCTTGGCCGAATAGCAGCGCACACCGAACTTCTGCGAATTACAAGTTTAATGACAGTTTATGCTGCTTTAAATGTGAATCAATATGGTCCATAGTTGATTTGTATATATAAGACTGTTCTCAACAAATTTAGCTAATATAAAATGGTTTAAAAGAGAATATGGGCTTTGATTTAGGCTAAACTTAGATGCAATGAATATTATTTATGAATTTATAGTTTATGTTTAAGTATTCGAGGTTTAAACAAAATTAAATCATTTTAAAGCAATATATTAAAATTGTTGTACATATATTTGTATAAATGAGTTTTCTTCTTGCAAACTAAATAAATGTAAAAAAAATATAAAATGGTTTCTTTTAAAATTCATTTGAGCCCACCTTATTATCATGACTTTCGATATTTTCTGAAGAGTATAATTTGTTTTTTTAATAATTAAATATTTGTTTACTTTTAATTCTAAAAACTTGTTAGAGAAAAAAGTTAAGAAAAAAAATTAAAAAAAGAATAAAGTGCTGAAAGGACCAGCACGTAATGAGCTCGTGCTTGTTTTCGTTTCGCCACTTGCTTGGACTTTTTAAAGTGCATCAACGTTCAACAATAACAATATCATATCATTTACAATCTTTAAGTGTTCAAGTACTCGGTATTAAAAATTAGAAAAACCAAGACTTGATGTAGCTAAACTGTTCTCGACTTCTTGAACGTGGGCTGCTTAGAATCACATCAATTACTGAATTTTTTTCTTTGCTAGCCAATATCCACCGTAGTACTATCAAACACACACACAGGCACGCACCGGTGTTGCAGGTGTGTGTGCGATAGACTGAAACAATCATGTTTTATGCAAAACAAAGTGATGCAATCAATTTGAGTGGTTCGACTGCCACATGGCGAGATTCTAGTGCAGTTTGGAGGTCTGGGGGTTACGTTTTGGAACCAAACAGATCCCAAAACCCCAATGAGGTTAGGTCGCGAATTGATGGATCGATCGATCGATTAAGTGTCCTGGTGGAAGTAACGCCCCCTGGTCATCCGCTTACTTGGCTCAATTGGCAGGTCATCGAGGGCACGGCGATCCTGTGCATCATCCTGGAGGTCTGTGACTGGACGAGGACGCCGGAGGCGATCCTTCGGGGGGCCAAAGTCGCCGCCAGTCGACTGCAGCTGCGCGCGATCTGTGTGAACGACATCTCGGTTCTCCTGCAACGAAAATACACCCGGTTCAATATCGTGTCTTTTCAGGCGGTGCACAAATGCGGGGCACGAAAATTAAGCAATATTTACACTGAGTTTTCAAGATTATGTAAAAGTTCTGGAGCAAGTGAAAGACAGCAAGTGACAGTGTGACCAGAGGCGGTGTGAAACCAAATCCGTTATGACTAGGGCAAAAAAACTTTAAAAAAATACTAAATTTAAAAATCAACTGGTAACACTGCAAGCAGCTGACAAATCGATGTTATTAATCGATTGCTAGTTTCGCCAATCGAATAAGCGGACTTTTTGAATTTTTTACAAGATAAGACATTAGAGAGATACGGTTAAAGAGCCACGTTTACACTTTGCAAAAAAATGCACGTGCGTGATAGCAGGCCAATTCAAAATGATAAGAGCCCAACTCATATACAAACTGTCATATATTTATAAGTACTTCTTTATCAACAATATACATTAGGTTGGAACATTAATCATATAAAATTCAATTGCAGTAACAAAAATACATATGTAGGTACCGTATAAATTACACGAATATAACAAAACAAACGTTGTTTGATTTAAAGCCACTTTTTTCTGTTGTTGAAAGTCATAGTAAATTCCTTATTGCGTTCCAATCTGCAAAGAGAAATAATTTAGAAATGAGGTCAGCGATAAGAGGCGTCATATTAGTCTGGAATAAACGTCACTTACAATAACAAGATGGCCCTTATCACGAACCACACCCGGCTCGGCGCCCGTCTGGATGTCGATGACGCCGCCCTTGCCCTTGACCACGTTGTGCTCCAGCCTGAAAGCAACATATTCTATTATAATATATGCATTAAATTATGACCCTTTAGGAACTCACGAATTTCTGTCCACAATGGAGATGATCTGAGCCGTTCCCACGGTGTCTATAATATATGTGCTGAACTCGATGATGCGCGGAATGATGAGGATGAGGTCACCCTTGTCCTTTTTCAGCTCCAGCGGTATCCGGATGACCATCAGGTTATCGTTGTGGTTCGTCAGCGTGAAGTCGATCTTTTCCAGCGGCAGGCGGTGCTTCTGCTTGTACGTCTTGCCGTCCAAGACATAGACAGCCTTGTTGCTCAGCAGGATGAAGCGATCGCGCGACTTGTAGCCATGCCTGTCGAACTTGGTGCAGAAGGACTGGTACTTCAGCTGCTCGCTGCCAAAGGTGCTGGCCACAAAGTCATTGACCCGCTGGATGTGCTCCTTGGGGATGCGATCCTCCTGGAACCAGGTGGACACACTAGCAGCGTAGTTGTTCTTCTTGCCCTTGAAGACCTTCTCGGCGAGAACCTTCAGCTCGAATTGCCTCTTCTGCTGGGGCGTCAGCTTGAGGCGGTAGATCCGGGCCAAATGAAGGCGATGCAGGCGGTGCAGGATAACGGAGGCCTCCTCACAGTGTCCCGGGGCATGGGGCCAGCTCTTGTCCAGCACCTTGGTGGGCAGCTCCTTGGCCAACCGCAGCAGCCACATCCGCTTGGCATTGGCAATGAAGTCCTCGTTGAAGCCGTTGGGAGCATCGTTCCGTGTGATGAAGCCCTTGATGAAGGCCCTAATCTTGTCGGCCGCCTCCCTTCGCTGCTTGGCCGCCTGTTGGGCCAACCGCCGGCGGCAGTAGCTCTGCAGGACGATCACCTGAGCCTTGAGCTTCAGATACTTCCTCCGCTGCATCAATCCCTTCCAATGGGCCTGGATAATGGCTGCTATGTCATGCTTTTTGGCCTGGTAGGCATCTTCCGTATCGAACAGGGTCCTGGGCCAGCGGATGAAGAGTTTCGTCTCACCCACCCGGTACTTGTCCTCGTCCCAGCCCAAATCCTTGACCAGTTGCTGCACTCCAGCCTTTGAGCCACCGGCTCCCTTGTAATTCGGCCAGGTGGACTTGCTCAGTGACTTATAGCGCTCCAGGAAGAGGTCATAGGTGCGACGGTAGGCGAAACCAGCTCGCCTCACCCTCAAGTTCTCCATCAGTCCCAGATATTTCACCTGATGCAGCACCAGCTCGTCGTTGAACACCGAGGCGGTCTGGAGGTCATTTGGCTTGATGCAGCGAATGTAGCTGGGCTCCTTGCACATCAGGATGTCCATGAGGTTGTTAAGCGAGGCACGGAACTGGGTGATGGCCGTATCCGGACGCTTCAGGCTACGCAGCTCCTGCTCGGGGAAACAACTCCTCACAATGCCATTGCCCGCCTTGCTGAGCGTTTCCTTCAGATCCCTGAACAACAGATCGTTGTTCTTGTCCAGGAAACCATTGACGCTATAGGTGACCTCGCCGGCATAGTGAACCAAACGGAACTCATCGCGCAGCATGATCTTCTTGATGTGGGCAGGTGCCTTCTCGTGGCAGACATAGTGGTGGTGCAGCGACAACTTCTGCGTGAGCTTCTCCAGGAAGGTCTTGTCCGTTGGCTCTCCCGGACGCAGGCACTCCTCGTCCAGTATGGATATGATGCCCTTGTGCTTCTCCTCAATCAGGTTGCAAATCACCTTGTTGTCAAAATACTCCACGGGTATCCATTCGATGCCCTCCCTTCGGTACTCATCCTGCTCGGATTTCAGGGTCAACTCGATGAACAGCTGCTGCAGCTTCTCGTTGCAGAAATTGATGCAGAACTGCTCGAAGCTGTTCTTCTGGAAGATCTCGAAGCCATAGATGTCCAGGATGCCCATAACATTGTTCCTGGCTCCCCGCGTGTCCTTGGCCTGCAGCGAGATATTCAGTCTTTGGACCAGCCATGAAAACAGACGATCGTAGACGGCCTTGGCCAGGGCATCCCGGGCATAGATGGCCAGCTCCTGGTTCAGCGGTGAGGTCACCACATCCCCGCGAGCATCGATGGTGCGGTGCGTCAAGGCGGCCTCCAATTCACTGGCATTCACACCCAGCAATCGGGCGGCGGTCACCACCAGATCACGACTGTTCACCTTGGCATTGCCCTCCACCTCGTTGAAGGCGATGTTACCCAGGTGCAGGATACTCGCCACAATTCCGAAGATCTCGCGCTGCTCCTCCTTGCTGAAATCGATCACACTAAGCGCCTGGTGCACCTGCTTGAAGTTTTCCGCATCGTTGATGCTCGTCACACTGCCATTGAGCTGTGGATGTGATGAGACAACAAAAAAGGTTATTAAGTTATAACACTTAAGAAATAGAGCTACATTCAAGTGTTATATATCAAAACTGTATTTAAATTAAAGGTTAAAAGCAAAAAAAAAAAAAAATACACCATGTTTTGTTTTTTTTTTTCATTCAAGATTTTTTATTTTGTTTAGTGAAGAGTAAACTAACGTTTTTAGATTTATATCAATAAAAATCTTAAATCATGGTAGTTTTAAATTAATATATATATATTAAAATCTCAAATACCGACTATTTCAGATTCAAAAAAATATGTCTAATAATAAAAAAAGGAACAAATTCTCTAATAAAGATTTTTTGTGAGATTTATTCATAAAAGTTATGATAGTTACGATCCCTGGATTAGAGTTTAGACGATAAGGAATTATTAAACGTAGACCCACTTACCCCGTCGGTCAGGTAACTATATTTGTCCAGAGCCCGCTCCAGACGCAGTTCCTGCAACAGAGTCTCATCGGCTCCGGCCAGCAGTTGGTAAAAGATGTGGAAGTTGCGCTCGCCACCCATTTGGGCCACCACACGCGACTTCTCCAGCAGGTAGTTCAGGATATTGCCTCCGATCGGAGCGCCCTTGAAGTCGAACTGGATGTCCATGTACTTGCCGAAGCGGGAGGAGTTGTCGTTGCGGTTCGTCTTGGCATTGCCAAAGGCCTCCAGCACCGGGTTACTCTTCAGCAGCTTGTCCTTGACACCCTCGACGGTGGTTTGGTTGCCGGAGCAGGCGGCAATGAACTGCAGCACCTTCTTGGAGGCCTCCGTTTTGCCGGAACCACTCTCGCCGGAGATCAGAACGCACTGGCCACGGTTCTCCTCGATCAGCGAACGAAAAGCATTGTCCGTCACCGCGAAGCTGGAGAGGATTAGGTATAAATCAATAGTTCTAAGGTACTAAATACTATCGATTTGGTACTCACACATGTGGAGGCATCTCGTAAAAGTGTTTATTCCTGTAGTCCTTGACATGAGCATCGGAATAAATGGGCAGCTGCTTGTAGGGATTCACAGAGATCAGCACCTGGCCAATGTAGGTCTATAAAAAGAAATGGATTTAAATAGTTGATTTGGGGTATGGAATATATACGTTATATACTCACATAAATTAGGTTCTCCTGGAAGCGCTTCTTTAAGTTCTCAATGAAGGCTTCTTCGCTCTGGTAGTTTTCGAGGAGCACAAAGTCCTGGACACCAGCACGACCTCGTTCGTGCAAACCCGTCTCCATGTTGGGTAATGTAGTATAACTGAAATAATAAAAGAGATTGCAAAGATCAATAGATGTTTAATAAGTTTTGCAACACAAATTTGTAGATTAGTTTCAAGATTTCTAATAAATCTGTAAAGCAAAGTTTACCTAACAGATCCCCTACAAATGATATGGAATTCTTGAAAAGTGAAATGTAATTTTTCCACCTTCTCAAGAAAACCTTAAAGCCTTATCTTTCACGAACCTAATCTGAAAGGGTTGCCATGTTTGACCGCCTTGATTAGGGCAAACCTCTTGAGAAGCACCATAGTAAAGCCCCACAGAAAGCCGAAAACCCATAGATAAGATTTACGTAAAGTTTATATAGTACACGAACAATGATTTATAAGAACACTGCGGAAATGAGGACTTCAGCAGTGAATGACAATGACCCATGAATGAACTTTATTATAGTCCATTCCGAGTGCCATGACTTCATCAGACATATCCAATAATGCTTTATCTCAGAGGCAATGCAATCCAATCTTTGATATATATAGAAGTATAGAAATAATGGTGGGGGCAGGTGCAATTCACCTTATCAATGCCATATTTCATGGGGCCATGGGCACGGAGGTATAGAGTTGGCTTTATTGGATGACTGCTCGAGTTCTGCTGATACGCGACTGGTAAATCCATAAAAAGAAGATTATGCAATGGACTTTGCGGTCAGAAATACCCGAAATGGAATGTCCGAACTTTAAAATCATATTTTCTGTGATATTTTCGCAATAAAATCACCATGATAGCGATTTACGAAGAGCACTTTGATTATAAATCAATCAGGTCACTAAATCACATTCAACTATCTTCAAACATAAGTTCTGTTTACATCCATCTCTACCTGGTCATGGTTATTCGATTATCCTTATTCCTTTTCGATCAAGATTGTTCCACAACACTTTCGGTTTACACAAATCTGGACTGGAATCTCTGGAGGAGATGTCAGATTTCGCTCATATTCGTTGGCAAACTAAACCGATCCGTTGGAAGTTGAGGCGTTTTAACCATCAATACTTCTCCACTCTACATATCAATTGGCCTCGTCGTTGTCGTTGTCGCTGTTTCTATATTTGTTGTTTCTATATTTCTGTTGTTGTTTTTTTAGTCGGCACATTTATCAACGATAATAATACCTATGGCTATGAGGAGGAGAGCAATGGGCCACCGCCAATCAGTCAGCACCCCGATTAGATAATGCCTTTTGCGAATAAACTCGGGACCCGATTTAGAAAACCATGACAAAAACGCAGGAAAGCAAAGAATTCCGGGGCTTCAGTATCTGAGATCACGATTGGTATGGTATATGGCTAGTATGCGTCAGTCCTGAAGTTATATGTTCTCATCTCCGACTTGAAAGGTTCCAGATATTTGCCATGAATCACAGTCGTGAATCAAGTATGTTTTTAATTACAATTTAGATAAATTCAATTGTGCACCATATAATGAAAAATATATAGCTATCTTTGAGTCTTCTTAATGCAACTTAGATGTTATTTTATATACTCTTTATGCATGTAAAAGATTTTTTTTGTACAAGCCTTTTTCTTATAGATAAGAATTGGAAAAAAATATAATAACACATTTTTTAAAAGTAAGTCCATTTTTTTTGGAATATGAATCATAATTTGTATACATATTTAAAGGTTCTTGATTTTCAATATGAATACAGGATTTACTGATATATGGGTAAAATATTTATTATTCTGTTCTCAAAGTGAAGAGAACATAATAACCATTCACACATTTATTAATGAGTTAATCATAAAACTGATCTTGATGGTTTGCTAGTTATGATCAATATAATTAACTATTGCTTACTCTCCATAATTCATATTTGAACGTCTCGGAGTATTGTCTTCCATTAGACTATAGATTAAAGATTTTATTTCCATAGTCATTGGCTTATAAAGTACTTCTTTTGTGAACACAGGTCAAAACTTTATTCATCACTTTCACTTTAAATACGAGAAACACGATTACTGAAAGTTCTCCACCCAGTGCTGTAATTAGAACTTAATGCATTGGAGATTTCTAGATGACTGGCTTGCTTTTGAAACCAGGCTGAGCTTGAGTTAAAATTTTGAGCCTCGACTCAGAGACCTACTCTAGTGCACATTAGCACTGTGTTATTATGTGCTATCAGTGCGCTAAATAAGTCATTGCCGCCATGCAAACATTGTAAGTACACACACACTCGATTTCGATTGATGTCGCTATTGTTTCCATCTGCTCTTGCTCAGTTCGAAATTGGGCTCGATAGGAGGGAGATGGGGTAAAAATCGAATGCCTGACTAATTACGAAATGTTTGCCGGCAATCCAAGACGACGGGAAGACTTCCCAGGAATTCTCGAAGAGGCCAGCAGACACGTCTTTGAGTCTTGGAGTCTTGGAGGCCGAGCTTACTGCAAGTCGATGTTTGTCACATAATTGTTTAATTGCACGTAGGACAGATTGATGTGGATAGTCGAGAACCATATATAAATGTATGACATAATGGGGGCACTGCCTTTTGCAGTCTTTTTACCTTTTTTACCTATTTCTTTTTAGCACCTCAAACAAATCGCCAGACGCCCAAGATTATGCTACGTCTATTTAAGGTATCAGCAAGTGAGAACGAATTTGATAAGGTTCTCAACCCGCAGATACATAACCCTTTTATACATAACTTATACTGACAATTTGGATAGATTTCTTGATAAAAGAGGAAATTCCAAATAAAAAATTTGATAATGTGTTGGAACAAACGTTCAGACATTATTAGATAGATTAGATAAACTAATTAGTGCTTATTGATAAACAATATATTTATCTGAGTAATGGGTTGCTTTATGAACAAAAATATGTGTGGTTTGACTTTCGTTTTCCAGTTAATTAATATTGTTATTGTAATAACATAAATTATTTCTTCATAATGTAGACTTAGATCCTTAAATAATGCTTATTTACATTGATTGCAATATATTGATGGGTATCAAAAGTCATTGACTTTCTTGAAGTTTTTTCTCCTTTCCCTGAGGGAGTCGTATTTGGTCGGCCTTTTGTTCTACACATTCTTTTATCCCCATTCAGCTCCGTAATTGAGTGGAGAACTGGTTTCTCCGATCCACAAATGCTCCACCAAGTGATGTAACAGAGAAGTCCGGCTCTTATAGTGCTATCAAGAAACTCGTAAACATGTCTACGAACACACGACCCATAACGGAACCCAAAAACATGGGTCTCACCCAAACGAAAAAGTTCTTAAACTTTTTATATCATTCAGAAAAAAACAAATATTATTATCTAAATTCTTTAAAAAACAAACATAAGTCAATCCGTTTTTTTAATGGGAAGGACAAAATTTGCTGGGAAAGATTAGTTGTAAAATGTTAAAAAAAAAAAAAAAAAGGAACTAAACGATTGTGCAGGCAAAGATAAAATATTTTAAAAAGCAAATATTTAAGAAATTCTTCATTGTATTGTTTACAAATGAAGAGTTTTTGTTCAGTGAAGTAAGCTTTCTTGATATGCATACAAATGACGTCATATATCAAGTGGCGAAATGGTATATTGAACTCTTTGAAAATGCAGGGCTGGCAGATCGATTAAAAAACTGAAAAATCGAGAATGGAGAAGGGCAAGAAGTGGGAAGATCCCACAAAGAGCCCATGATCAAATGCAAATTAATGATCGCGGTTATTAGAACGGTGCTTGATCGATCCGAGATTGAGTTCGAGATGAAAGAAGTTGAAAGAAAGCCAGTCAAAATTTGGGGCACTGCATGGGTTCATTATAATGAGAAAACCGGGTAAAAGATGCCGGAATAGATGCATCCACATGCTCTATAAAAAGGGCATGCAGTTGCAGTGGTCAGTTTATTCCGTTGGCGATCATGGATCGAAGAGTGACTGCGATTTGTTTGGGTGAGCATAGATTTCGGTTTACTCATATATATATGCATAACCTTTTATATATCCCTTCAGTTGTCCTGCAGCTGGCGGGCAGTGGCCTGTGTTTCCAGGACAAGTCGCCGGTGCAATCGAGCCTGATCACCGGACAGGCCAGGAATGATAAGCAGCAACAGGCGCTGGATGATCCGCTGGGCGGTGGACGCGGAATCGACGAGCACATGCTGAAGACCATTGGTAAGGGCGGCATCAAGCTGGTGATGGCCTCGGGCGCCGCGACGACAACCCCGAAACCATCAGTACAACATCATTACTATTATCCACCAGAGGATCAGCAACATCCGCGCCAGTACGGCCCCTATGCTCCTCCGCCGCCCTGGTCGCCGGGCCCGCCCGTTTACCCACCGCCCCCGCAGCGTCCCTGGGGGCCACCGCCTCCTCCAGGACCGCCGCCAGGACCTCTAAACCAGCCCCCGCCGCCCTTCTACAATCCCTACTACAATGGCTTCAACTACTACGGCGGCTACGGCGGCTATGGCGGTTATGGCGGTTATGGCGCCTATGGATATGGGGGCTATGGCTATCCCGGCTTTGGCGGTTACCCTGGCTATCCCTACTATCCCTTCTATCGCTCCTCGGCGGGCGGGGACGTTGATAGCCAAGTGCCCGGTCCCGACGGACTGACGGCCTCGCCAAATCCGGGTGTGTTTCAGGGCAGGACCATGCTCTCACAGAACTTTCTCGAGGGCAGGAACAATGCCAACATTGTGCCATTATATCACCTGCTCCAAATGGCCAGGGCTTAAATTACAGTGAACGAATGCTTAAAAAACTGAATAAATTATATTCTTTCTATACAGCTTGAAGACTTTTTTTTATTAAATTATTTTAAATTATGAATTTATATTATGAGCTTTCAAAACTTTAAAATATTTGAGATTAAAACTCATTTTTAAGGCCCTTAAGATAAGATTTAAGTAATCCTAGTTTTCTGAGTTTCGTATTAAAGTCTTTCCAATCCAATCTCGTAAGAGTTGTTTTATACTAAAATAAATTATAAAACTATATTATGAACCCTTAAAACTTCAAAATATTTGAGCTAAAATATTTGGCAAAAAGCCGTAAAAGATTAGATAAAAGAATTCTTGTTTTGTGAGTTTCGCGTTAAAGTCTATATAATCCAATCAGATAAACAATAAAATAATGAAAATACTTTATTTACTTCGTGAAAACGTGTTTTTATACTAAATTAAATTATGAAATTATATTACGAGTTGTTAAAACTTTAAAATATTTGTGGTAAAACATTAGCCAAAAAGCCCCAAAATACCAAACCTCAATTTTAAGATCTTAAAGATAAGATTATAAAATTCTAGTTTTGTGAGTTTCGCGTTATAGTCTATCTACATACACTTATATTATATGCTTCTTGAAGACTTATTTTTAAAACTATATCTTTCCACTGAAAAGGAAAGAAAGCAAAAAGGTTTTTGTTTTGTGGTCAACCCAAGACCAATGATAATTTAAGTCATGATCATTAGATCTGAAGAGACCTTAACAAAGGCCGCTGACCGAAAGAGGCGATGATCGAATTCGTTCAGACGATCGTCATCGCCATTTCTCGCACTCGCAAAGACTGGAAATTAAAATTCAAACGAGGCGATCACAATGCAAAACACACAAAATCTGGACTCGCGACTGCTGAGTCACCAGCTTTTGGGGACGAGGCTCCGAGGCCCGGTTCGAGGAGATCTTGCCGGTATTTGTGACGCATGCCAAGACTCTGGGTCTCGGATAACCATTAAGTATTAAACAATCACCGAAGGCATTCGCCCGCTGTTTTCTTAGCTCATTGCAAGCCATAAAAAGCGTCAACAGCGGCTGATCTTGAACGCGATTTACTGCCAATTGCGAAAAAGAAAAAATCTGCTGAAAGCAGTTCCCCTGCCTCTACCACAAAAAAAAAAGGTTTCATTTTTTACCTTTTTTTATTTTCGGTCTTTCGAAAACAGACTTTTTGCTCGTACTCACGTTGAATTAGGGTTTGTGGCTTGGGGCTTCCACGAAAAGCCCTTACCTGACACTTTACCAAAATGAACGAATACAAATCCGAGGTGCGATGTAATTGTGATCCCAACACGAGCTCACACTCACTCCTCCGTCGAAAGAAATGAAATGAAATGAATTAAAACTGCTAGCTTTGGTTTCTTGGGGCTCGCCAATCGAAGTTGTATGACAAGTGGGGATTTTGCTTCATGTGTATTCTGTGGTCGCTAGGGTACATTTAATTGTGTGGGGCATATGGCCATACTGCGGTTTATCGCTTTATGAGGGTGGATCAGTTGTATCTGAGGGGGGAAAAAAACAAGGGGTAACAACACTATGATTATCTATCTGATGTTAAGATCAAGTACATTTTCTAAGAATTTAATTTATTTATATTCATCACATCACTTTATTTTCATTTTTTAATTCTCTACTTGACTGCCAAAATACAATCCTAAATCTTACTGTAAAAGTATTGGCAAAAAAAAAAATGAATGTCATTATCGGCCATTCATAAAATAGGGCATACCAATTGTCAGCAAGACATCTTTTCAGACTTGTCAATTGCCAATCTTTCGTGGAAAAACGATGTGCTTCGATGGTTATATAGACATTTATGACAATCGCTTGCGTTCTTGGCATTTCCGCTTAACTTTTGTATCTTATCAAACCAGCGTTTTAATAAAAGCCATAATGCAGCTGGTCAGAGAGTTACCAGGGAAAATGCACCCTGTATGTCCACGATCAATAGTCATATCAGTAAAATTGGTTGAACCCAGCGAAAAGATAACGCGACCGATTCCGATAAGAGAAAGTTCAAGTTTGTCATCAATTTTACCGATTTCAACATTTTTCGGGAGGGTGTGGACTGTTGGATCGTTATGTTCCCAAGATTATGCGTTATGTTATATGCGGTGAAGTCAAATCATTCACATGACAAGGCTGGGGCGATAATAAATATCGCAATTACCCGAACCAAAAGGCGTGCAATTTTATTTCCTTCTTCGGTTCTTCGTTTGTTCTTTTGTGTTTGTTTGGCTTGTTAGTTGGCAAAAACTTTGCATTATACATCATTACCAAAAAAATAATGTTTTGTGGAGTAGCTTTTTTCTCCCTTGGTTTTCCAACTCGTTTAATTTGGGTGCCAAGTGTGTGGCAATGACATTGAGGGCAATGCTTTATATTATGCACTCAAAAAAATAGGTCTTTAAATAAAAAATACATTTATTTTTATCTTAAAGTAACTGTTTATACTTATGTATTTTTAATTAAAGCCTTTATTCCGTTATCAGTTTAGACAAAGCTTTCAGGATCTCAACTAATTTCAAATATTACTTTTTAACCACACAATTTTAAAAATTGTATTCAATCATAGATTGGTTCTAAGGGAAAGTGATATAAAAATGTGAGATCTATTAATCAAATATTTTGATTTATTAACTAAGACGTTTGACCGTGATATAATCAGTTGAATTGGGTTAAATGTTATCACAACTGCTTATACTTTATGTAAATAAAATTTTCAGAACTAACAATTGCGACTGGTGGTATTTATCTATATTTTTTTCTGAGTGCGGAGTTGGATATTGTTATTTGTTTGTATTTAAACAGCTGCCAGATTTGGCGAATCATTTGGTTTCGTTTCTCAATCCATTGCAGTTGGTTATTTTAAGCGGCTTATATCCACTGTTTTGAAAACTGGGTCAAATTAATGGAGGGCCGTACAAGTGTGGAAATAAAATTGAAATTTGATACAATTTCAATTGGTCAACGAGTGGGAGAACGAGAGGGGGAGAGAAGGGGAGATATACCTCATATCCGAAACTATTACTCATAGCTCTCGCACACTCACATGCGCCTTGTGTTGACCCTCTTTGTATGTGTCTATTTGTTCCTGCTATAAAACCTGGGCAAACAAACCTATCCCAGTGGTGTGAGAGAGACAGACAGGTGGACTCCAACCACTACATTCACCACCCATATCCACATATATGTGGCCTCCAAGGAAGAAGCCCCAGGAAGCGAATGAAAGAGGGAGAGAGGGAGCGAAATTGAGGTGCCTAAACGCTCGCTTTATTAGAGGAGCATCACCATAAACCAGATCCCCTCTTTGATTTGCGGTTGCTTACACATTGAGAGAATTCCAGTTACACCTAAAATTATTGATTCTTTAATTGCATTTAATCAAACCAAATCTTGAATATATATATGTATATGTATATATATTTAAGTTAAGAACTGTTTACAAATTATTAAGTTTCAGATGTTAAAGGTCTTAATTATTATACAAATTATGTGGCAAAAAACAAGATGGTGTTGTATTAAGAACAATAGTCAATACAGGGGATACATTTTTGCCAGTGTACTCCTGCTTTTGTAGCTCTTTTTTGTGCTTTTATAGCTTTTGTTGCGTTTGGTGTCCAAGTTCAAATCGTGCAAAGGAAAGAAAGCAGCGGAAGACGCTGCAGATCACGACCACTGCCAAACCGGCAGAACCGCTTTTTTCGTATTCATTTCTTCAGTTTTTTTATAACTCATGTGCGCGGCATCGAATCGCTGCTTTTTGGTGTCTTCTCCGGTGCCCCGGACATTAGTTGGCTGTCAGGATATGCAAAAATTGCGATCGTAATTGATTTTATAGGCCAGCGTGATTTGGATTCGGATTAAGAAGTTTGCGCCGTCACACGTTTGACAAACGACAGCATATTTGTAATCGGACTGGGGGGCTAAGTACCCATAATTTCACAAACTTGTCGCCTGAAAGTCGTTACTTTTTTTTAATGTTGTTGGGTGCTCTACCTGTTTGAATTTCTTTTTTTTTTCGATGCGGGTACCGTTAGCTTGACCCGGTAAAGGTGACGGCAACAAACACGTTAACCGCGAACACTTGTTGTTGCGTTGTGGATAATTATAAAAGTCGAGACTAAGGCGGCATATAGTATTCGAAATCGGTTGGTTAATGTCAAGCACCGCACGCCCAACGCATGCAAATGAGCGCCCAAAAAAGTTCTCGGCAGCGAAATAACAAATTTAACGAACGATTTCCGCACGCGAGCGCGCACCTTGCCAATGTTGAAGTTCAACTGACTTTGCTGGTTTCGATTTGCCGCCACATTTCGCGCTCAGCTGTGCAGCCGACAGTGTTGCCAAGTTGGCGTTTTTACCCCCAAAAGCCTAATCTATTTCTTGATGTTATCGTTATCGAACTCAAACGTACCGTTTTGGCATGAATATTTTTAGTAACAGTAATTGTAAAAGTAATCCTTAAGAACATTGTTCTAAAAAAAAATTGTTAAATAATGTAATGTAACAATGAGCAAATATTGAACTTGGAAGGATTTAGAATCTGAGACATCTAGTATGACTCGTTGATTTGAAATCCAATTAAGTTATTAAAAACCGACTAAAAATATAAATAAAATCTTTAGAATTCTTTCTTATCAAAACCATGGCACAAAATAAATCTGTTGCAAGTAGAAAGCCTCCTTTTTATCGTCTTAATACTTATACACCAATTTTATTATCATTCTTCCACTTCCTTTCTATAACAATGTGGTATTCATAACTATTCTAGGGTTTAAAGCCATAACACATTTTACTAGATGATTTGATCGCTGATAAATGTGTGTTCCATGTGTAGTTCGTCCTTTAATGCAGTCATTCCTCAATCCAAAAATGCGGGGCAACAGTGGAGAGAACTTTGAAAAAATACCTGTAGTTAGAAGCCGCGCCGTGATCCACCTGCGGAAAATCAAACCAGACTAAATCCCTGAGTTTGCTGGATGGCCTGCAGAAGCTTGAACTTGAGGCGCTCCTTGGTCTTATAACGCGGCAAGTCCAGCAGATTGAAGCATGTGTGGGCCACGGGAAGAAAGCGTTCATCCGGGGTAGGTTGAATGGTGAGCTTTATATATATTTTTAAATTTAATTAACAATGTAAATATTTATGTTGCTGTACCACTTACTTTAAGAGCCTTCATTCCCTGAATGGGTATACGATCGCTGCCAGTCAAATAGAGCAGGAAACTCTTCTTTTCTGCCTCGGACAGATCGTGAATGATCTCCCAGAACCATTTGATCTAAGGTGAGGAAAAGTGTTAGCCATTGATAGTAAGTATTCCATTCCAAATAACTTACTGTGTCATCGCCTGAGGTATAGCCCTCCCGGTATTCGCAGTTGTCCTGCAGTGCCTGCCAGTCGTAATCCTCATTTCCCACCACCACAGCCATTAGTTCCTCGGGCTGGAAAATGTGAATCACCCGACCGGAGCACACCTTCATAAAGCCCTTGTGGAAAGCAGTATAATGTAGCTCGACGGACTTGTTGAGCACAAAGTCTACATAGAGATCCACAAACTCCTTCCTATGTTATATTATATTATTTATAAAGATATTAAGATCTAAAAAGGGTTATCAAACACTTACTTGTTTTCCAGCGTTACGGCTATTTCATTGCCATTGGGCTTAAGGCACTTGGTCTCCGTCTCGCCAAACACATCGCGCGTTATCTCAAAGGTCAGATCAAAGACTTCCTTGAAGTCCTCGCCCTCGTAGTCGAGCAGCGACTGCATGGAGTTGGCCTCCGGTGGCGAAAGCTGGCGGAGATCGCTAAGATCCACTGGCTTGCTCAATAACTTTTTGTACAGCGCCAGCGGAAATGGTAGGTTGATGATCGTAAAGTTGTAGATGGCTAGACCACAGAGTACACCAATCAGGAAGTACATGTTCTCCGTTTCGAAGGTGTGATCAGCAAACCAGAGGAGTCGCGATTCCTCGAACTCCTTGAACATTCCGTACTTGGGATCGAGGAGATCCTTCAGGAGCAGCATGAAGAACTCCTTGCGCACGCCACCTGCATCCTCCGCCTCCTCGCCATGGAACTTGATCTTCAGCGGCTTTTTGAGATCGCTCTGCGAGTAGCGCTGCAGCTCTCTTAGGGAATCCTGCACCAGATTCTCCCGCGTCACGTTTAGCACAATGAAATGGGAAACGGGCATGCCGTAGTTGAGAAGATTGTGAAATGCCTGCAGGTAAGAAGATAATGTATTAGCAATATCTCTCATAGATGACATTAACTCACATTGTTGGCCGCGTTGGCCATGGCAGAGTGCATCTGCAGTGCCTGGTCCGCCTGGAGCAGCGCCGTCTTGGCAGACGGATCGAAGAGGAATGAAAAGTTGCAAATGTTGAATTCGCTGGCAGTGTCGGCCATGATCCACTTAACGTACTCCTGCTGTACATCCGCATAGTCCGCAAGATCAGACCAGTAGAAGCTTTGATAGCTGAGGCGGTCATCGCGCAGATTGTTGATCACGCAGAGTGTCTGCATTAACTTTAGGATCACCTCCAGTTCGGTGTTGTATGGCAGCAGCTGGAATGTTAGATGGAAAAGGATCAGAACAAATTGAAGATTAAATCATAGAGAAATACTTGCCCTATGGCGTCTTTCGGCACTGGGACTGACGACTGCCAATCCCATTTTGAAGCTTATAATGTGCACCACGACGTGCAGAAAGTTCTGGACAAGATGCTCAAAGTATTCTGCTGGCGTTTGGGCCAGCCACTTGATTAGCACCTTGCGTGGATTCTCAGTCAGCTTGAATATGGCACTGGCGAACGGAACCTGCAGCGACTTGTAGTGCTTGGAGTTCACAAACTCATGGTAAAGCGGCAGAAGAAGGTACAAACGCATGCTCTCCACGTCTGCTGGCGAGGATACCAGCGAACCAACTAACTCTTTGGTGATATTGTCCCAGATCTTAAAGAATTTTTTGATTGAAAGATGCTTATAAAATTTTGAATTGTGAAAACTTACCACCTGCTTAATGCTTTCATTTTCCACAACGCGCAGATTGTCAAATGCCAATTGGGCAGCCTTGAGATCCAAACCATGGTTTCGTACCGAGCAGCCAAAGTGCCTCTCGTGATCCAACAGGAAGGAGCCATTCCAACAGGCCTGACTCTTAAAGATTAGCTCAATGGAGCTCAAGAGATCCATGTCGCTCTGATCACTTTGCTTGAAATAAGCACATTGCTTGGTAACCTCTGATGTTAGGGCCAGGATCTGGGATTTGGGTCTGTAAGTAATTATATGAATAAGACTTAATTAAAAGAAAGCAAGTACTTATATTTACTTGTAGTTCCTAAAGTCCTCGGGCGGTAGCTTGTCCGTAAACAAGGTTGTGGTCACAATTGACTGGTCTCCGCCCGAGAAAATCTGATGGATTACCACTGAAACCTTCGCATCGTTAGACTGCAGCAGGGCCGATCCACTGGGTGACACCCAAGGACCAATGACAACCTGTGGCAACATCAAACTCTTTGTACTCCTTGTGCCCAACTGCCCGGAGCTGCCCAAGCCGAAGGCGTAGACCCTCCCACGCGATGGAACCAGGGCCAGAGTATGGCGATTGCCACAGGCCACCTGAGTAATGGTGCTGCCCATTAGCTCCATCACCATCCTCGGCAGCATCTCATTCGAGCCAAAGCCGTGACCCAATTGGCCGTAGGCGCCTGCTCCACAGGTGAACACTCCGCCCTCGTTGGTCAGGAAAACGGAAAACTCATCGCCGCAGGCCACAAATCGAACACCCAGGGTGCGCAGCGTCTTCAGCTGGGTGGGATAGGCACGGCTCTCTTCGTCATTGAGGCCCAGTTGCCCACAGTTGTTCCTGCCCCAGCCGAACACAGCACTGGACTTGGAGATGAGAAACGAGTGGTTGCCCCCGCAGGCAATCGCAGCCAGCGGAATTCCCAGCAGCGTGGTCAGCAGCACGGGATGGTTGCTGTGCGTCAGTTCCTTGGGGGAGTTTACGCCCAGCTGGCCGTAGATGTTGGAGCCCCACGAATACAGCTCGCCACCTGGAAAGTCAAAGGAAAATATTAGTTGGAGGGAATAGCAGAAAGAAAGGGGCATAGCCCTTTTAAGAAGTCTTAAAATATGCAGCAATACATTACAAATCCGGAAAACCGAATAATTCGTTCTTAAAAAACACGAATAATTCGTTCTTAAAAAACACGTATTACGTCATTCGCTTTATCTATAAATATTTATAATCAATTTCAAAACATAAGTTATTTTCTTTGGAACACCCAATAGTATATTTCTGTATTTCTCTAAATTGCATTTGATAAGGACTTTTCAGTAATATAAAAATCTTAGTCATGTTGAGCAGATACAATTTTTTTAAAACCTTTTATCTTATCATGTTTCCGGTTTGTGTTTGTAAGTACAAGATATGGTTTAGGTAAGAGATGACTCAGCAGTTTGCGATATTAAAAAAAAGAACAAATTTCATACGGCTAAATACAGTGTAGTGTATTGACTATATAGGTAATATAGATCAAATTTAGTTGGAATGTTGGAATAATAACAAAGACAAACATGATCAATGTATACAATTATATAAAATATGATATGATTAAGTCACAATCCTAAAATTAAGTCAAGATTCAAAGTTTCTAAGGAAATAAATTGGAGAATTTAAAGAATTTTGGTTTAGAATGATATTTTCTCAATTATATGTTAATTTTTTCGTTTTGAGTTTAAAGTTTCAAGTAGCTTGGAAACGTAGATTTTAATAACACAATCGTTCATGGGTCACAAAGATTTCAGTTTCCACACTTACAACTGGTCAGCGCCAGGCTGTGGTTGTTGCCGCATGCGATCTGGACCACCGTCTTGGACACCAGTTGGCGCACCACCTTGGGCAACTGGACGATCTCCTGGTCGGTGGCGTGGCCCAGCTGGCCGCAATCGTTGTCGCCCCAGCTCAGAACTTGGCCCCAATCGGAGAGGGCCAGCGAAGTGGCGGCTGCCGCAGGCAATCTGGATGACCACATAGTCCTGCAGTTCGGGGATGAGCACTGCAAAGATTAGGCAGAGGTTGAGTCCGGGACTTAGCCTCGGCTTACAGCAGTGGTGGCCCATTTGTGGAGCAGGTGGTAGTAATGAGGTGGAGTAGTTTTGATAGTGGAGAGACAAGACGATAAATGAAGATTACATACGAAATGGCGACATACGTGGCCTTTTGGTGGGCAGTTCGTGTCCCAGTTGGGAGTGGTCGTTGCTCCCGCAGGCGTAGACCTTTCCATTGGCGGTCAGGAAGAGAGTGTGCCGGTGTCCACAGGCCACCTGCAGTACGGCGGAGTCCGGTGTAAAGGGAATCTGACTGGGTGTGAGGATCTATCAAGGCGGACAAGGTTAATATGTACATAAGTAACTCAGTCAACTGTGCCCAAAATTTCACTCGATTACCTGTTCGTCCTCAATCCCGCCGAGTCCCAGTTGTCCATGGGATGTGCTTCCCCAGCAAAACAGCTCTTTTCCGGCTGCCGTTCCGCTGGATCCCGCGCTCTCAGCTCCTTTCATTTTTCTGGTATTTGGACAAACTGATTTACTTGTCGGTTTTAAGAGAATTTTCCAGAAAATTCCCAGTTAGCCACATTCTTTGTCCACTTCTACCCCCTCGGCTTTTTGTTTTCGCTTTCGTCGTGCCGGATTTCTCTGCTCATGCCTTTTCGTCCGAATTTATGAATTCTCTGTAAAATGCTCCTTAACTAGAATTTACGCATGCATTGCCCTAGTTTTCTAAATTACAAATAAAAACAAAATATAAAAACTCAAGAACCAGCAACAAAAAACCAACAAATAATGGTTACGCTGCCAACTGATTCGGAATAAGTTCCTTTTCGTAGGTTGGCAGCTCTATAAATTTCTTTTTTTTAGGGCTGCGTTACTTGCGGATTTTCAAGATCCGCATCCGCGATTTATCTTATTTCTTTGTGTATGCGTTTTAAGCCTCTTTAAAATATTTTATTATTAATAACAGACCAGGAATTAACAATATATTTACAATACTTAACATTTATATTTAAACCAATAACAAACGTATATTGTTTCGTTCTCAATAATATTCGTTTACAGATTAAACACATTATAAATAAATTTCAGAAGCGGATATCCCGCAACCGTTTAATGAATCCGCATTACCAAAAGGTTTAGCTCTTAACTATTAAGATGATCTCTCGTTTCCCAGTTTTTGATCCTAACTTGAAAAAAAGTAATCCAGGCCATGATGCTACATGCTATGATTAAAAGCAAACTCCCACTTGACTTGGGCGACATCCTAATCTTTATAATGTAAAGATTGGCTAGTCACCTAAAAGAGGACAAGTTAAGTCCCATTTAATAGTTCAAATTCAAAAAATTCCGGCACCCTTTGAACATCTGATTTTGTCATGCTTTGCAGCCCTGGTTTTCATATCAGCCGTTTCTTGCTAGCCGCCTTCGCTGAACTTCTGACCTTTGGTCATTTTGGCTCGAAAGATTAGCCCGTACCATAGTAGTGTTTATCGGGGCTATCAACACTGGATATACCGCGCAAATCTAATAGATTTAAAAGTGTCCCAAAAGCTGCACCTGTGTGGATTGAACAAAGGAAAAACCGGTTGCCACGGGGACTCGGAAAACACATTGCATTGCGTGTGAAAAGAGCTGGATCAGCACAGGTGCCGATTGATTTTCACCACCGCCATCATCACATTGCCACGCCAACAGCAGCGGAAAACATGCAGGAGGCCTACGTGAACATCAACTCAATTCCCACCCACATCTTCACCTGGGGCCGGTGGATCGAGGAGACCATAACGGAGAAGGAGCTGGTCATTTGCATAACTGGTAATCCCGGACTACCTGGCTTTTACACAGAGTTTGCGGGCACCTTGCAGAAGGAACTGGGCGATCTTCCAGTTTGGGTGATAGGTAAGTGAACGTGTCCAAATCCCAACGATACCATTTACTAACATGGTATTCTACTTCGAGGACACGCTGGCCACGATGATCCCCCAGAGGCCAGTATCCGGGAGGTGCCCCAACTCAGCGGCAACGAGGAGCTCTTCAATCTGGATGGCCAAATCAGGCACAAAGTGGCCTTCATCGAGAAGTATGTGCCGAGTGATGTGAAGATCCACTTGATTGGCCACTCCATCGGCGCGTGGATGATCCTGCAGCTGCTGGAGAACGAGCGGATACGGGAACGCGTCCAAAAGTGCTACATGCTGTTCCCCACCGTCGAGCGGATGATGGAGTCGCCCAATGGCTGGGTCTTCACCAAGGTGGCCATGCCCCTGTACTCGGTGTTCGGCTACATCTTCTTCAGCTTCTTCAACTTTCTGCCCGTGTGGCTGCGCCTGATGCTGATCCAGATCTACTTCCTTATCTTCTCCATTCCACGGCAGTACCTTGGCACCGCGCTCAAGTACTCCAAGCCGTCCGTGGCGGAGAAGGTGGTGTTCCTGGCCGACGACGAGATGGCCAGGGTGCGCGGCATTCAGCGGGAGATTGTGGAGCAGAATTTGCACCTGCTGAAGTTCTACTACGGCACCACCGATGGCTGGGTGCCCGTCTCCTACTACGAGCAGCTCAAAAAGGATTACCCCAAGGTGGACGCCCAGCTGGACACCCAGAAGATTGCCCACGCCTTCGTCCTGCGCCATTCCAGGCCCATGGCGGCAGTCGTGAGGGACATGATCCAGCAGCACCGTCGGGGATGATCTCCCTAGCCCAGACCGTCAGCCCTGTCCAGTTCCTAGATCGACATCTGGGCAAGGTTTGAACGACCCCATAGCAATTCCAATCCACTGCCTTTGTGTGGCAATTAGTTTGTTTTTATTAGTATCTTTTTGCATCTCTCGAAAGAAACTTTAAATATAGTCAAAAGTGATTTAAGCAGTGTGTTACTTTTCCGGAGTTCCTGATCTGCTGCGAGATCCGGACTTTGACCGGCTGCCAGAGCGGGAACGGGACCTGGATCCCGACTGGGAGCGCGATCTTGAGCGGGAGCCGGACTTGGAGCGGGATCTAGAGCGAGAGCCCGACTTGGAGCGGGATCGGGATCTGGAACGGGAACCCGACTTGGAGCGGGATCTTGAGCGGGAGCCCGACTTGGAGCGAGCACGGGAGCCAGATCTATCCGATTCCCCGCCAGATTCGATGCGGTTCTTGGCCCGCTTGCGCTTGGTGGCGCCATCGCTGTCACTGCCAGATCCGGAGCCACTCCGGCTCCTGCTGCGCTTGCGGCTGGCATCCCGATCACTGCCGCTTCCAGAGCCACTGCCACTCCGGCTGCCACTGCGATTGCGGCTTCTACTCCTGCTCCTGCTCTTGCTGCGCTTGCCATCCGACTCCGATTCGCTAGTGGAGATCGTCTCCTTGGACAGCACCTTAAGGCGCTGCTTGGCCGTCAGTTTCTCCTTAGGTTCCTTGACCGGCTTGGGCTTCTTGCCCTTCTTCTTGCCCGACTTGCCACTGGCCTGCGGCTCCTCCTCGCTGTCGCTCTCGTACTTCTCCGTCTTGCGCTTGCGTCCGCTGCCCTTCTTGCGCTCCGCCTTGCTCTTCTTCTTGCTGGGACGTTCACCCTCGCGACGAGGTCCTTCGTTGTCGCTATCGGTGCCGGATATGTAGTCATCCTTGCGCGCCCGACCGCCTCCCTTCTTGCGCTCCTTTTCCGGCGCCGAATCGGCTATCATGAGCATGTTCTTGGTCTTCTCCACGTACTCCTGCCGCTTGGCCAGTAACTGGTCCCTGGATGTCTTGGCCTCCTCCTCGCGCCGCTTGCGCTGCTCGGCCACCTTCACCTTGAAGGCTTCGCGCTCCTCCTCCTGCTTGCGGCGCAGCGAGCGCTCCTCCTCGTCAATGCGCCGGGCACGGCCCACATGGTACTGCGCCTGGGAGAGCAGATCCTGGCAGGTGTTCGCCTCAATGCCGGCCACCTCGATGTTGAATCGGTTCTTGTCGCCGTGCACGGACAGGTATTGGAAATATCTGTGGAAAATTGAAGAAAGTATTTTATTAAAAATTAACAGTAAATGGTAAGTATCCTATTTTTTTCAACATTTTTTTAAATTTTGTTTTGTAATTGTTTTTGTGTGTATTAATTTGCCAACGAATCCAACGAATTTCTTGTTCATTGGAACTATTTTGTAATCAATGAGAATAGTTATTTCCGCAATTAGGTGTACCATTTTGAAATCTAATCCAATCTTTAAATTACACAATTGAGGTGATTATTTTGCATTTATCTGCGTAAGTAATCTGTTCTGCGATTAGGTTAAGTACCTAATTTTTATCTGCACTTCAACTTGCGGGAAATCAGATAATACCAATTAAACTCAAATCTATCACTTTAAAAAAAAAAGTTCAAAAATTATGACATATTCCTATTACAACTTACTTTTGAGCCAGCTCTAGTTCGTGGACCGCCTGCAGCACAATCTCAAGCGTGGACTTTTCATCCTTGAGTATGGCCATGGCCAGCCGTGAGAGCACCACAGCTATGTTGAAGAGTAGGACAGTGTCCTGGGGGGCAACTCGACGGGCCTTAAGGAGCACCGCCTTGGCCTCGACCAGCTTGTTGGCCCGTAGATACGCTCTGGCCAAATATTGCATCACCTCGACGTTGTTGTGCTTGTAGAACTTCTTCATACAGTTCTCGTACATCTGGATGGCGCTGATGTACTGCTTCTGTTCAACGTACACGTGCGCGATGTTCAGCCACACGTCGCAAAAGTCGGCGGTGGCCTCGCGCACCTGAGCGAAAATATCCCGCGCCTCGATCACACATCCTTTGTGGGCCAGTACGGCGCCAATGCCATTGGTGGCCCAAATGTTTCGAGGATCGTTTCGGAGAACCTGCAAAAGCAGCAAACAAATATTGAGAGTATAGAATAGGAGGAGGATTATCTGGACCCACCTGTTTAAATATGGCCAAAGCCTTCTCCTGGTGCTTCCTCTCCTTCTCCTTATCTCTACTCGGCTGATGCAGTGTCTGCAGGGAAAAGTTTCCCAGAGCAATCAGTGAGTAGGCATCCGTCGACGTAGCCGGATTTTTGAGGATCGTTTCGAAGTTCTTCTGACCCAAAGCGAACTGCATCTTGGCCAAATGGAGATTTCCCAGCAGAGATCTCGCGTCCGGATTGTCGTTGTTGATGTTCAGCGCATCCTTGAAGAAATCGGAAGCCACGAAAATCAGACCCTTGTCCCTGGCCATGCAACCCAAACGCAGGTAGCAGTCAATGTAGTTGGGATGCTCCTTGAGGATCTCCTTGTACAGCTTGTCGGCCACATCGTAGCTACTCATTGCCTCGTTAAGGCGCGCCAGGTTGTACTTCATGGTGACCTGAATGGACTCGTAGTACTTGACATCCTTGTCCATCTCAGAGGTGGCGTGCTTCAGCGCCGACTCTAGCGTATCCTTGGCCATCTTCAAGTTGCCCAAGCGATAATGCAACGAGGCCACATTGTTCTGAATCTCGGCAGGAATCTCATATTTGGCCTTGTCCCGAAGAATACTTGAGGCCGTGCCGTAAGCGTTCAGCGAGGCCTGCAGATCGTTCTGCTCCAGGATCTGGGCCAGTTCGATCCAGGCCTCAATGTCCTCGGGAAACTGTTCGGTGACCTTTTTCAGGTGAGTCTTGGCCATGTCCCGCTTGGTTTGCGAGTTGGAGTGCGCATACAGCGAGCCGAGGATCTTCATGGTCTCGTAGTTGCCCGGCTGGATCTTCAGAACCTTTTCAAAGCACTGTGCGGCCTGCAAAAATAACAGAGTTAGTAATTCATAGATTGATCAACACTTCCAACTAACATTCTCCGTATCCCCCCGATAGATGTACATCTGGCCTAGTCCGTAGTGGGGCAGCACAAAGTTGGCCGGCGCAATCTGGGTTGATTGATAGTAGTACTGGAAGGCCTGATCGTAGTCGCTCTGGGCGTGGAAGCTCCTGGCCAGTTGGTAACAGCTCTCGGCTCGCATCGCCTCGTTCTCGGTGTTGTGGAAAGCGTGCAGCGCCAGATGGTGAACCTTTTGATAGTCCTTCTTGAAGAAGAAGTGATTGGCCAGATGATTGAGCACCATGGGATTGGCATTGTCGATGGTGTACGCCTTGGAGAGCATCTGGACGCCCAGCTTGTTGGACTCCGGCTCCAGTTGATTGAGTTTAAGCACAGCCAGGCCTATCAACGCGCCCACACACTGCTGATCCAGCTGGAGGGCGCGCTCGAACGCGAGTTTGGCCTTCTCGGGATTACCCATCTTCAGGAAACAGTGGGCCATGCCAATTCGCACGTTTGCTGGGCAGTTTGGATTGGTGCGCAGGGCTTTCTTGTAGAAGGCCATCGCTCCGCGGTAATCCTTGCGATTAAAGGCGATGCACGCCTTGCCCAGCAGCGAGGGAATATTTGAGGGGGATTGATTCAGCACAAAATTGAACTGGGCATCCGCCTGGTCCATCTTGTCGCCTTCCAGCAGGCAAAAGTAGGCCCTGCCCAGCAGATGGCTTTGGTCGTACATGATGATCTTGTCGGCACTGGTGTACAAGTTGGTGGCCTTCATGAAGAGCTCGCGCTTCTTGTCCTTGGACTTCTCGCGGTACGCCTCCTGGACATAGTGGGCGGCCAGCATGTCCAGGGCGCGCATGAGGTCCTTGTCGGAGTCACGGTACTCCTTGGTGGCGTCATCGCTGCGCGACTCCTCCAGCAGCGTGACAAAGTCCTCCGTCTTCTTTTGCTTGTAGTAGGCGAGCTGATGGGAAAAAAACATGTGGAACACCTCTCAAATTTCAAGCAGCATCTGTACGTACCGCCACATTGACCCAAACATGCAGAGGAGCACGCTCCTGCTTGAGAATGCTCAGCACCTCCGGACAGTCGGGCAGTTGATCCGGGTCCACCTCGATCACCTAAATTGGAAAAAAAAAATGCAGAGGTAAAACCAAATTGTATTGGAGTCCCCAATATCAAAGCTTACCTCATCGGTGTCCTGCAAGGGAATTTCTATGCAGTTGGACATGATTGCGGCGCCCTGGAGCCAACAAACTGCGCGGAAAAAAAACGCTTTACTGTCCACGAAACGCTTGAAAATATTTAAAAATCAGCTAATTTGGCCAACAACTTTTTCCATTCCGGTACGCTTGCTAGAGATGGCAGAAGAATCGATTGCACCAGCGATACTTTACGTGCTATCGAGTGTCGATAGCCATATTTGGCTATGACAGTGATGTCAATTTCGCTTGTTTCAAGTCCTCGTTTTAAACATATTTGTTGTAAATCGAACTTGTACAATTATTTTCTATGAATTTTGTTAAAGCTTATTATCAGATTATTTTGTTGTTTTGTAACTGTTTTTTAATTGAAGAAGTTTCTTCGTACAAATAAACTAAGCCATTTTTCAATTAAATTATTCTAGCCATTTCCAGCTAAAGCCGATGGTCCAGTACTATTCAAACTCGAATGGTTGGCAACTCTAGCAGTCGTAGACAAATAAATTTTTATAGATAGAAAATGATGTTGTCAAAACCACCTGAAAGATAGTGAAATTCGGCTTAATTTTATATTTAAATCACGGTGCGGACAAGTGAGATGTGCTAGCGGATAAGATAAGATGCTGGCCCTGGGCAGAACGGCCTCCTTGGGCGCCTTTTTCACCTGCGCTCCCCCCGCCCCCAGCGTCCTTCGCTTTGCCACCTCGACGAAAACAAAAACAAATGGGCAAAGGCAAACAGATGTTTCTCTGCTGTTATGCAACCACGCTAAATTGGCGCAAAATTCAATGACGCTGATTAGAGCAGCGCCGGGAGCCGTGGGAATAGCAACACGTGAATTGAGTCGACAATCGCAGCAGACTGCTAGGCACTTTCACAGCTCGTCAGTGGGAAAATCAAGGTATTCGGCTAGCACCATAATGACATCCTACCACAAGGAGCTGCTCCTCAAGGACTACGATATAGTGGGCTTCGATCTGGACGGGACTCTGCTGCGCTACAATATACGCGAGATGTCTGCGCTGATCTATCAGGTCCTCAAGCAGTTCCTCGTAGAGCAAAAGGGCTACGGCCAGGATCTCCTGGATCAGCCGCTCAATGTGGACTTCCTGCAGAAGGGTTTGTTCCTTGACGGACCACGTGGCAATGTCCTAAAGCTGAGCAACGAGGCCCACATCCTGCGCGCCACCCACGGCACTCGTCTCCTAAACGACGCCGAAATCCAGGGTATCTATGGAGCCGAGCGACAGTGGGACATCACCACCGCCTTCTACAAGGATCCCCTTTCCACTTGGAATGGAGCAGCGTCCACGCAAATGCGATCCCTATTGGATTACTTCGATATGCCCAGTGCCTTGGTGTTTGCGCAGGCGGTGGATCAGGTGGATAGGGAAAAGAAGCCAACGGCAGGGGAGGAATACCAGGTGTGGCAGGATTTGCAGTCGGGACTGATGCACATCTTCAGCCGCGATCACTTTGGCAACGACATAAGCCTGTATTTCAAGGGCATGCGAGCGGATCCGGCCAGATTTGTGCTCCAAACGGACGCCAGCGTGATGAACTGGCTGGGCGATCTGCGAAAGTCGGGCAAAAAGCTGTTCCTTCTCACCGGCTCCAATGTGGACTTTGCCAATTTAACGGCCACACAAGCACTGGGCGAAGATTGGCGGAAGTACTTTGATTTCGTGGTGACCTACGCCAAGAAACCCGGTTTCTTTACCCTACAGCGACCTTTTATGCAGGTGGATGTGGAGAAACTGGAGGAGCTGCCGCAGGAGGCGCAGGAAATAAAGGCTGGCGAGGTCTACTCCCAGGGAAACTGGCACCAATTGCACGAGGCCATGGCTAAGATGCTCCAAAAGGAGCCATCCAAAGCCAAGGCACTGTATTTCGGTGACAACATAATCCAGGATGTTTATACACCGGTCAAACACCGCGACTTCGATGCGGTGGCCATAGCTGAGGAGCTGCTCCTCGAGGACGGTAAGTACCCGTATGCCGCCGAGTTGGATTCCCAGCTGTGGGGCTCCTACTTTGCCCTGGACTGCACACCCACTCTGTGGGCCAGTTTCATCAGCAGCTACGCACAGTTGTGTGTGCCCTCGGTGGAGCAAGTGGCGCAGACTTCGCCAGATAAGCGTATCATCTGCTCCAATCCGTATGGCTTCAGTCCGCGGCTGCCCAAGGAACTGGAGACGGTGCAGCTCAAGAGCTGCTGGCGGGGATGAGGCCAGCACCCCTGCTATCATGTTTCAGGAGACAATAAACGACCTGCGACCCCAAAGCGCAGTTAATCCGATAACGCTTCTTTCAGTCGAAACCTCTCCAAAATTCTTACGTACAAACAATTGTAGGTATTTAATTATAGCAATAAACAATGCGAACTTCTGAACTATTCAATTAGCATATACAGTGCATGCCATAGCTATAAGAATTCTCCAAAAAAATGGGATTTATAATGCCAATTGATTGGGATAAAACACAAATTAAATATCTATTTGGAATCCTTTTAACCATAATAACCTATAACCAAATTAAATATAGATATAATGTAATTAATTCATTATATAATGTTGGACATGATTCAAGTATTTACCAATTTCCTAATTATTTTTTTCAATCATTATCTTTCGGTTTATGATTTCGAGGTCTTATTCCAAAGTCCAAAACAATAACCCATATAAGTATTTGCAAACATAACTGATTTTTAAGTTCATTTTGTTGATTAAACAAATACTTTTTAAGTTGTTAAGAAAATAAATAGTTTAATTAAGGAATGGATTATACAATTTAATATACATTAGCCCAATTTAGTCTATATAACTATATACGTATTTTATATTGATGCCAGGCCTTAATTTAATTGCCTTATTTGAATAAATATTTAAGGATTTACACGTTGTAAGCCCCATGTAATCGGTTATTTTATTCACAGTGTACAAAATATTGCATCTGTACGTAGCAACAAAAACTAAAAGCAATTAAAATGGGTTGTGCATCATCATAACAAATGCTGTTTTATAAACAGCAAACAAGTGTGAAATTTCGCTTTGCTGGATAAATTGAATTTTCCGGGAACAAGACAGCAAATTGCGCCTTACTTTATCCACATAAGACGCTGGATAAAGTGTCGCAAATCAATTCCAATTTAAAATTCAATTACAATACAGGTCTTTCCAAATTTGTTTTAATTGAAATTAAGTTGACTTTGTGACTGAGTTTGTGACAAGGGTTCTGCCCCTAAGTACATACTTGGGAATACTACTTGTTTACACTTAAGTGAGAAACAGGAAAGGCAATAAATATATTGAATAACTATTATTGGCGATTAGTTGAGGCGCTCCACGGCCAGGGCGATTCCCATGCCGCCACCGATGCAAAGAGAGGCAATTCCTCGTTTTCCGCCAGTGCGTTCCAGGGCGTAGAGCAGCGTGACTAGGACACGGGCACCTGAAGCTCCAATCGGATGACCCAGGGCAATGGCACCGCCATTCACATTCACTTTGCTGGCATCCAGCTTTAAGTCCTGTAACACAGCCAAGGATTGGGCGGCGAAGGCTTCATTAAGCTCGTACAGATCCACTTCCTCGCGTTTCCACCCGATTTTTGTTAGCTAACAGAGTAGGGATAGTTAGTACGCCACATGTGCCGATAAAATTGTTCATTATTACCAAAGCTTCCACTGCTGTGACTGGTCCCAGTCCCATCACCCTGGGTTCAATGCCACTCTGCGTCCAGCCCACAATCTTGGCCAGCGGCTTAACGCCCTTCTTGGCCACCTCCTCGCCAGACATGAGCAGCACAGCAGCTGCGGAATCGTTGACACCAGACGCATTGCCAGCGGTTATAGTGCCGCCCTAAATAAACAGGAGAAAGTGGGTTAGCATCTCAACAGCTTTTTGTTGGTCTAAGTTTCCAAAACCCACTTCTTTGAAGGCTGCCCTCAGCTTCTGAATGCCCTCAACGGTGCTGCCCGCCTTGATGTACTCGTCCTTGGAAAAAATCTGCGTGCCCTTGCGATCCTTGATCTCCACGGGCACAATCTCTTTGTCGAAATAGCCTTTTTTCTGCGCCTCTTCTGCTCGATTTTGTGACTGCACGGCATAGGCATCCTGGGCCTCGCGACTAATCTTGTACTGCTCGGCCAGATTCTCAGCGGTGATGCCCATGTGTATGTTTTCCATGGCATCGGTGAGACCATCCTGGAGCATGGAGTCCACCAGGGTGCCGGGACCCATTTTGACGCCCTGCCGCAGGTGCATGACGTGTGGAGCCAGGGACATGCTCTCCTGACCACCGGCCACCACAATCTGGGCATCTCCCGATCGGATTGCCTGGTAACCCAATGCCACAGTTCTGGAAAGGATTACAGCCGGCATAAATAAGTAGAATTCGGTGTAGATCTATGGCCAACCTACTTCAAACCGGAACCGCAGAGCATATTGATGTTGTAGGCCGGCACTTGAATGGGCAGACCAGCCTTGAGGGAAGCCTGTCGAGCGGGATTCTGACCCTGGCCGGCGGTGAGGGCCTAGCAAAGATTTACATAACAAAACAGATGGGTAAGATAGGCAAAAAACCCGAACAAATGGGAATGCTAATTGTGTTCCTACCTGGCCCAAAATCACCTCGTTGACCTGCTGGCCCTCCACATTCGCCCGGCGGAGCACCTCCTGGACCACCACGCTGCCCAGATCGGAGGCCTTTAGTTTAGAAAGCGTTCCATCAAAGCTACCTGTTGATTTCCATCAAGCAATCAGAAAGAGAAAGTTACCAAATTGAATTTGGATATCAAACTATTGCTTATCTTTGATATTTTGTTTACCTATGGGGGTACGGGCGGCGGACACGATGAACACGTCAGACATATTGCAAAGGCCGATCGACAGGTGGCGCAGTGTTTATTGCTTAGCTAATGGACAGCAAATAAAGTTTATTTTTCGAAATTGTTATTGGCTGCCTGTAGTGTGACCAGGCGAAGTCAGAGCTCTGATCCCAAACATGCGCGGCCCATCCACACCAAATAAAATAACGGTATTCCCACTAACAAATTTCTTAGAAAGTTTTTACAACAAATTTTAAAAGATAAAAAGAGTTTTAAGTTATGATTAATTTGAGAAATAAACCACCATAATATATACATACTCTTACTCTTTTTAAACAAATCTTATATATTTTTTTATGCACGCTATTATAAAAAGACAAATAAAGTCTGTCCACCTAGTGCCTTCTGCTCTCGAACTTTTGATTTTTAGTAACAGTAACATATTCTCAAAATTTTAGGCAAAGCTCTTAACAAATTAATTTTAATTCCAAAAAATTGAACATAATTGCATGTGAGGTGTGACCGTTTCCCTCAGAATTGTTATTCAGTAGTTAAGTATATTTCAACACGCCGGATGGTATATTTAAACAGTCCAGCCGCGGTCACACTGCAGTACACAGAAAATTTACATTTGTTGAGAAAATTAGGGAATTAAACGCACAAAAAGCGAAATAAAGAGGCCCAAAACGCAAGGAGCGATCATCAGTCGCCCCGAGGACCAAAAGGCACTGGAAAAGAGTGCGGAGAGACGAGGATAACAAGGACAAGGGCCGCAGAAAGCAACAGCCCTCCGCCGCCGCCGCCCAAAAAAGACCAAACGACTGAGGACTGCCAACCAGCCATAAAAAGAAGCACCAGCACCCCCACAATCGGCAATCACCAATCTCCAATCTCTGGGAACATTTGAAGCACCCAAAAAGGTCTAGGAATCGACATATAGAACACCATGCAGGCGATCAAGTGCGTCGTCGTGGGCGACGGAGCCGTGGGAAAAACATGCCTGCTGATCAGCTATACGACCAATGCCTTTCCCGGCGAGTATATACCCACCGTTTTCGACAACTACTCGGCCAATGTGATGGTCGATGCCAAGCCGATCAATTTGGGCCTCTGGGATACGGCCGGGCAGGAGGATTACGACCGGCTGAGGCCTCTGTCCTATCCGCAGACTGATGTCTTCCTGATCTGCTTCTCGCTGGTCAATCCGGCCTCGTTCGAGAACGTGCGGGCCAAGTGGTATCCGGAGGTGCGCCACCACTGCCCCAGCACGCCCATCATCCTGGTGGGCACCAAGCTGGACTTGCGCGACGACAAGAACACGATCGAGAAGCTGAGGGACAAGAAGCTGGCGCCCATCACCTATCCGCAGGGACTGGCCATGGCCAAGGAGATCGGGGCCGTCAAGTATCTGGAGTGCTCGGCGTTGACGCAGAAGGGTCTAAAGACCGTCTTCGACGAGGCCATCCGGTCGGTTCTGTGCCCAGTGCTGCAGCCCAAGTCCAAGCGCAAGTGCGCCCTGCTCTAAAAGAGATAGAGGAGAGAATGAGATATCCCACACAATGGATTCTATTTAAACGTAATATTATTAACGATAAACCATTATGTAACCTAAGCGTTGGCCAGGCATTTGGCTGATCCGTAGTTTCTTTGTTACACTTTGCCACTAATTTCTTCAGCTACAAAAAAGTGGGGGTGCATTGAATCCCCCATTCAAACTCTTGCTTTCTTCGTTTCCGAGTTCGTTTCGTGTGTGTTCTGTAATTCATAATCCAATTCTGTTTACCCGTGCATTAATTTCAACTAAAAGTTAAAAGCGAGATGTTTCTAGATAAAATGGAAAACCCGATGGGCGATCTGTAACTGTAAACTCTAACTGTATTTTGTATTATTTAGTAACTTTTGTAATTAAAATTAATGTTGTAAAACTGAGGTAAAACCAAAAAAAAAAAAACAAAACAAAAACTGAAAAAAATGTGAGAGAGGTCGAGAATAGCCGCATAAAGAGCATAAAAGCATAGATGTCGCCTGTTGATCGTAGGTCCTTTAAACGGGATCAGGATATTGAGTCAGTAAAGTAAACGTTCCATTGCAATTACACTAACATTATTACATACATACTTGTATTTAGGTGTTGTTGGATATCGAAGGGACGACGCGAGCAGGTAACAACTTTTTAAACTTTTGCTAGATCCAGGAACTATCAATTTATATATATATATATACATATATATATACATACATGTATGTATAAGATGAAAAGTCCTTCGTATACTATGTACTGAAATTAAAGGCATCAAACTGAGCAACTTTGAATACTTTGTATTTTAAAGCAACAGATATTCAACAAAACCAGCAACAGCAAAAACAAGAACGAAAACCAAGATAATTATATAAATGTGTCTATTTCAATGGAAATCAATAAAGCATTATTAAAAAGAATTACTAATTTTGGTCTACAAATTTAATTGTTTTTAATATCTAAACTTCAATAGTTCAGTGGAATTTTTATAATCCTAAATATATATTCAATCCACTAGAATAGATTATAAATGGAAAAGAACATAAAACTAGTTTTGGTTGAAAACATTCTTAAAGAGCGGATTTATCTCTTCTACTTCAAGATCTGAACAGCACATAAACAATCGTACACACACAAACCCACTCAATTCATGGGGGTATGGAGTCTGGAAATCGTTTATCAAACCCCATATGGTCAACGGCTTGCATCACCAGCGAGTGCTCACTGTACAAAGGCAGAGACAGACTTATCAGCGCCCAAATACCAATTATTTGCTTATCTCGGCGAAAGTCGAAACCCAAAAATAATCTTAATCAGCTGAAACAAAGTAAAAGATTTTCTTGTCCCCGAGTTCTGGTTTTACACAAGCAAAAATAAAAGAAAACACCCATTTCGTTTAAAGACATTTTAATGTTGGTATTCATTTTTACCCCTTTTCAACATTGGTAGCAATTTGACATTAACTATGCAGACATAATTGGAAATATCTTAAATTTGTCAAATTTAAATTTGTAGTCATAAGTTTTCAGTTCACTGCTTCCATACCTTTAAAAATGTTTGTGAGTTATTAAAGCAAAACATTAAAAAAAAAGTATATTCTATTAGCAAACGTAATGCTTTTTATTCGATCATTTGTTAGTATGTTAGAACGTAGATAAAATCAATTCAATTTCTTAAAATTAATAAACATTTTACAAATTTAATGGAAAAAGATTGTCACTGTAAGAATTAAGAAGCACAGTTTCGATTGCCAACTGACAAGGCCTTGCATTTTTTCTAAGTGTATACTCTCTTTAAGTTTCCCCGTTTGTGTGTGCGTTTGCTGGAATGTTCTCGCAGCTGGAAATAAATCGGGCTACAGCGAAAATCATTTATGTTTATATGTTACACAGGCAAATGCGGCGTATCTGTGGTTCGGGGCAAAGAGGAGGGGTCAAGTGGTCGCATGTGTGTGCGGATGGGGCGTTCGTTGAAGTGACGTGGCCATTGATGCTCCAAAAGCTGACGTGGACGCCTTTCAATTAAACAAATCACCTCAAATCAATTAGTCGTGGTGCCATAGTTTATGGCCCCTTCATTCGAGTCGCTTTATAATGAACTTTCAATGGTCTTAAGATCTAGGCAGGTTTTACAAGTTATTTGGCATGCGAAATGGGAGATTCGTTAAAGATTCATTCTTAATCTCTGGGATGCTGGGTATTTGGTCCTTTGCACTTAGACTCTAGAACTCATCGTGGCGTGCTAGGGCCTCGCCGAAATCGGTGGCTTGAGAGCCAACGAAAACATCGTACTTGTCCAATATCTCTGCCTTGGTCAACTGATCATCGTGGTCCACATCGGCCTCGAACAGCAGGTGCTTGGCCTCGCTCTCCGAGTGATCGAAGTCGTGGGGCGCAATCCACTGCTTCACTTCCTCCTCGTTCAAGTAGCCATCCTTGTCCAGGTCGCGATGATTTGAGAACGCCTCCCTTTCGTTGGCCACCCATTCGGGCTCCTCGTCTCCGGGCTCCGCCGCGCGGTACATGTCACCAATGTACTCGTCCACCGAGATCTTGCCATCCTTGTCCTTGTCCAGATCGTTGATGGTCTCGGTCAGCACTACATATTTCATTTTGGGATGATCCTCGGGATGCAGGAAGGCGGTGAACTCTTCCCGGGTCAGCTTGTCATCCAAATCCAGATCGGCTGCCGCCCAGCGGTTACGATCACGCTTCAGCAGACTCTTGTAGCTGATTCCTGAGAAAATAATAGAACTGATTTTGATAAATTTTTAAATGTAAACGTAAATTTAAAACAGGCATTACCAGATTTTGAATGACAAATTATGTATGCAATTTTAAAATAGTACTTATTAAAATAAAAGTATCTACCCACCATTTTCCTCCTTTTCCTTCTCCTCGTTGCTCAAGTCATCCATGAATCCGTAGACAGTCTTCCTGTAGGACTCCCAACTGATGGTTTCATTCTTCTCCGGATTGTGCTCTTTCCAGAGGCGGCCTACATCCTCGTCGATGTAGCGCCTCTGGGTGTAGGCAATCCAGTTCTTCAGCTCCGGCAAGGTGACGAATCCGTCCTTGTTCTCATCGATGCGGTCCACAATCAGACCCAATCTCCGCCTGCTCTCCTCCGGCGTCAGGTTGTCAAACTTCTTGGACTCATCGGGACCCAGGAAGGCTTCGTGGTCGAACTGGGCATTGTGCTCGCCCCCATCGAAGTGCTTGCCATGGAGCGAGTCGAGCTCGAGGGGATTGTAGGGCACCTCTTCCGGAATGCTGGAGCCACTGGCCGCACTTATCACCACCGCCGCAACAAGTAGCAGCATCTGAATTCCGGCCCTCGCCATAATCTATTTTAAGTGCGTCCGTTTCGTTCAAAAAGCAAATTGAGAGTGGTGACAGTTGTGGGAGCAGCAGCCAGTGTGACCGCATATGAAACAAAAAAATATACCGCGTTTTGAAATGATGTAGTGTAACCGTTTTTTGGTAGCGGCGCTGTGGTTTAAAAAAAACAAATTTCTTGGAAAAATTCAAATAGGTTAATCGGCTCCTTGCGTTGATTTCACTAGATTAGTCTCCTAAAATTAACCGTTTCACAACATTTAAAATTAATAATTTGTAACCTTTCCCTGCTGAAAAAAATTGATTTTCTAATAGTCTTAAATTTTCTTTATAACTTACTCATTTAAAACGAATATCAGTAAAAATAAATTATTTGATTAGATCTATGCCCAGGTCATATTTTCCCATTTGGACAACAGTTTACTGACAAATTTAGCAGATAAAAGAATTAACAGTTCAAACAAATAACGACGCAGCCATACTTCAATGATTTTTGATTGCATTTATTAAACGTCCTTTCTGTAAAGCTAGTTAAATATTGTACAAATAAATATGTGCACACTTCTGAGTTTAAGCGATAGGCTAACTACAATATATTACTTATCTCTATTTACATGCGTGTAAGTGCGGGGAAAAAAACCAGGAGCTATTTAGGTGCCTCGCTGCTCTCCTGACCGAGTGAACTAAAGTCCCCCGTGTTGCAGGAGATGCTGGGAATATCGAAATTCGAGAAGCCCCGGTAGTTGGCCACCTCGGGCTTTAAGGGAGATGGCAGCAGGACAGCTGTGCCGGGAACTTCACTGTCTATCAGGCTATCCGTGGTGCTGTCCAGTAGACTGGCCTCCGGCAGAACGGCAGGTGGCTGGGTAACTGAGCCCGCTTGCGCCAAGGGATCGAACTCGTCAAGGTTCAGTTTTGACTCATCCGCAGTGCTGTTCTCACCACTCTGGTCCGACAAATCAAAGTCGTAGTTTATGTTGGTCAGTCCTCCGTGAAACTCAGAGCCCAGCATGAGCACATCGGTGTTTCCCTCGGATGAGGGCTCCTGCTCCTCCAGCAGGGCCACGGCATCGAAGGCGGTGTAACTAAGAGTGGCGAGGCGAATAGGTTGTCGGCTGGCTGAAGATTCTGCTGCAGTGGCGACAGACGACCCATCGAACCCATACTGGTGTCCTTGAGTGATAATCCCGAATCCTCCGTAGCTACTGGGGGCTTCGCCAAGCCACTCACTGCAGACAGCGATTGGGAGGTCAATGTGCCACCGCCGCCACTCAGCATATTCGCCTGATAATGACCAGCTTCGCTCTCGTTCTGGAGGTGAGCTCTGGCCTGGCCGATCAGGAAAGCGGGTGTTTTGATGGGCAGCAGGTTGAGTGGCGCCTTGGCCAACACGGTGTCCACTCGTTCGGTCACCTCTCTTTGGAAATCAATAAGCTCCTTTTCGAAAGAAGCGATGCCGGAGCTTATCAACGCGTTTCTCTTCTGCAGCATCTCCATTCGCTTCATGTTCTCGGAAATCAAATGAAGACTTTCGCAGGCCAACAGGGCACTTTCCCAGGGCGAACTGTAGGGCTGCTGCCCGGACATGAGGGCGTCGAACTCCTCGCTACTGATGCCCAGACTCTCGCCATTCAGATTCTCGATGAAGGCAATGGCCGAGCAGAGATTGGTGAAGTAGTAGCCGCTCTCACCGCTCATCACGCGCTGCGCATTTGTGAAGCGCGTCACGAAATTGATGTTGCTGTGTAGGCGCACAGGATTGGCCTTCAGGACGACGAATATGAGGGCGGGCAGGAAGTCATCCGCACTGGCCGGTCCGCCAGTTGCCCGTTTCAGTAGCTCGAAGATGTGCCGGCAGCAGCGCCACGTGCACTGTAGCTTCTCCTGGGGCGAGTAGTACGAATCGATGCCCACCAGCTCGGATATGGCATTGTAAACCAGATCCCTGGCCTCCGAGTTGACCTCGTCGATGCTGCAGTCCAGATGCTTTGCCGTAATCCAGCTCAGCTGGCGTATGCGCTTCTGAACCTTCACATCGCTATCCTCATCCGTCGTGAAGTAGGGACTAAAGAGAAATCTGCAAGAGGAATAGTCCCCCGCCTTAAAGATAAACATTCTAGGGCAGTGATACTACTGCATGACTCACTTGTGGTTCTGCGTCATCACCACCTTCTCGAAGAAGTCAATGGCACTGTCGCGATCCTCGTTGGTGGCTATCTCAAAGCTGGGATCGTTGTGCACGATGTCTGAGACCTTGGTGTAGGCATTTTGCACTAAATCCGAAAGTTCATTGATATTTTTGCCACCATTTCCGTTCATATACTTTCGTATATCGGCGTCCAAACGTTGGATTTCCAGCTTAAGCTTGCGTTTGCCGTCGTCGGGAATGCGGAGTTGGCGCAGCTGCAGCAGGAACTGGCCCTCTGTGGGATCGGGCACATGACCACGCTGTTGGGTGACTACATAATAAATAAGTTATAAGTTTGGGAAGTCACAAGTGCTATGTAACACTACTTTTTTGGGCTCCAGCTTGAAGGGTTTTCTGCAAAACCGCGGTGAACTTCTTCTTTTGTAGGGTGCCGGATGAGTTATCCTGCTCCGGTTTCTTGACCTGGTGTCCATGACCATGTCCATGTTGTGGGGATTTCCGCTCATGGGATCCACCCGCGGTCTGTGAGGATGTGGAGGATCCGAGGCCCGTTTCGCCGGCCCTTTCTGTAAGATACCACTTCATAACTGAAGTCTCTGTTTGCGGATTGAGTATATTAAACCCCAAGAAGGGGACTTACGCTTCAATTTCCGTTGACACATCGAACAAAGTCCGTGGTTCTGGGGTGTCCCGTAGAATCCGCATCCCATGCGGCACTTCAGGTCCTGCTGGCCCAGGCGCAAGGAAGGTCCCGCCGCCCTCGACATCTCGGATTTTGGGTTGTACGAAAGCTTATCTTTTGTTTTTGTGTTTCAATTGTACATAATAATTGTATATGATTATTCCATGGCTGACAGTGCTGCCAGATCGTAGATTTGCTAGTGATGGCACATCGCAAAGTTTACCGGTATAGGTGAACTGGTTCACCGGTTCCCAGTACCCGCCCATAAAACGGAACCAGTTCGGTTTACATTAGAGGGGAATCCCATTAATTTAAAAAGTTTATTTGGCTTCAAGTGCAAATATACGTATGTACACCTAACTTAGCTATTTTGGGATAATACAATTTCAATAAATCTTGCGTTTTCAATTTAAATAAAGTTAGTTTAAACTGTAACTTATTAAAAATAAATTAAAGACATAAAAATATAAATAATTTTGTTCATTAGCTGTAAACTCCCATTAAATAAAAAAACGCTGTGAGTATGTTCCACTAAAATTGAATTTTAGCATGTTTTATTCAAAAAGAAAACATTTTAAACTGCAACTGAGGGGAATTCGGTAAATTTTGATGGAATACATTTAGTAAAATCGTCGAAACGTTTCAACACACATTCAAGTTTGGGATGCACACAAACATTTTAAAAACCAGTTACACGTTTAGTTTTCGCTTTAGCAAGTTGATAAAGTAGTTACATTTAGGACGGTTATACACATATGAAGAATGCAATTCTGGTAGGGTCACAAATATTAGTAGTTCACAACAGCGATTGGAAAAAGCTCAGAAAACATAGAGTTATGGCTAGGACTAGACTACGAGCTTTCAAATTTTTTCGTCCTAACTGCTTTACATGCGCTACGCTATCGATCTTGTTCCCAATGAAAAATCTAAATCTGCAAGCAAACCTCTTCGTCGTCGAGCTTTTTACTTAATTGACGCGCTTCAATAATGCACTCAGCTACCAACAACTCGACTAGTTCAACGCTACCTCTACTCTATGTACCTCTAGTTCTTCTAAATTTGTTCTCTTGTCTAGCAGTAAAAAGATTTGGAAAAAACCATTTTGTCTCTGTTTGTGTTTGATTAGTCTTAAAAATTGCTAATACTATTTCGCTACTTTCATCAAAATGCAACTTTGCCTTGCCCGTGCTCAACTACTATCGATAGTTTACATATACTTAACATGATCGTTCTTGTTTTCGTTCACTTTCCGTTTGCAATTCAATTCAACCGTTTCGAAAAAGTTTCGTATATAGTTTTGAACTGGAATTTAACACTACTTATGATGTCTTTGGCTTCTGTTTTTGTTTGCTTTGTATGCGTTCAACTCTTACAGCTAAAAAATGTAATTATCGTTAACATGTTTTCAACAGTTATGCTGCCTTTGGTTTTGGTTATACTTTTTTTGATTAAACATTCTTTGGTTTTTTGATTTTTTCGTATGTGAGTGTGAATATCAATTCGCTACAAAAGAGTTGCATTTGTAAAAAATTCAAGTCTAACGATTTGTTTCAATAAATTCCTTGTTCCAATCGCAGATCAATTGGAATCAGTTGGCTGATCTGATGTTTCTGGTTCTTGTTTTGTATTCAATTTATGAGTACCCTGTGTTTTTCAGTAGTTTTTATATTTAAAAGAATTACAGTACACGTTAAAGAGGCTCAAGTTAATAAAACTGTATGTCCTAAGTACAACATAATTTTGAATATTTACATTTAAACGTAAAATACAAAAAAAAAATTAATGAAGAACTTAATTTCAGTAATAGAGTCCTAATTTATTTATAAACCCAATCAATTAATTATATTTTACTTATTTCATAACGACCTGTAGTTTTAATTTCATAAGAAAATCCTTGTCTTTCTTTTATAATAAATCTTTTAACTAGGTACTGCACTTGACCAACTCATTGGGACTCAACTAAAGACCCTTAGAAAGCCAGCAGTTTTGTTTGGTTCCTTCTGCCAGGCAGATGGTTCAGCGATCTGGTTAACTAAAGTACTTGAGTCCCGCGATCAGCATGAATTTCTCAATAAATAACTCCGAATCCAGGACTGCAATGTGAGCCGCACGACCAATTAAAGTGTTGGCCGTATGAGGCAGGGCATGATGGACATCAAAGCGGGCTAAAGTCAGTTCCGGCCTGGCCAAAATCGGAGCGATTATATTGTGCACCATTTCCCTGGAAAAAATATGATTATACATTGGTAAAAGAATAACGTAGGCAGTTAAAAAAAATGGAATAGTAAAATTAAATATCTGACTATTGAATTCAATATTATATATTTAATATTAAAACTAAATTTTAAATCACAAATTGCATGATTTAGTATTAAAATATTTTAAGACATTTGGAAAAGACTAGATCGGAAATAGTTCCTTTTTGATTTAAATGCATTTTAAATTCAAATTTAATTTTCAGATTTTTTAATCAGTTTCAAAAATATTTACAAATATAAAATTTTATATTTAATAGTTACTTATTTATTTCTACTATTCCATTTTTTGTTTTTGTGTAGGGAGATTTTTAAAAAGTTTCTGCTGCCATAATCACCTGTAAATGGTGCCCAACGAAGAGCTATCCCTCATGGCTGCCTTGCAAAGTTCCAATCGGGCCGAATGAGCTGGAACATAGCGGTCCTGGCTAGAACCACAAAGCAGGATGTTCTTGAAATGATGCAGGGTGCTCCTTTGGCTCAGCCTGTAGAGGAAACAATTCCGCATGTCGGTGGTGTCACGCATGCAAAGCTGCAGCAGAGATCCGGACTTTTTCCACTTCTGCATGAACCACATTCCTACGGGCCAAAGTAATACATTGTGAGTAATTTAAGTAAGGTTCTTAGCTAATATAGACTTACCCATGTTGACCAATCCACTGGTGTTGTAGAGAGTGCCCAGATGAGGTCCCGACAGCGAGAGGAAGGTGTGCAGCCGCGGGAGCAGGGGTCTCATCTGGGGCCTGGCCAAGGCACTCCTCACTATGATCGTGCCCAATGAATGGGCCACAAATGAGATTCGAGCGGGATTCAAAGCGCAGCTATCGATATGGTAGAGTATCTCGGATACCAGCCTAAGTGACATACAATTAAAACAATTAAAAATATTAGAGGAAAAAGAAAAATTAAGCATTGCCTATTTAAGATACTAGGTCAGTTAGTAAAATACTAATGATACACATAAAATAAGACGTGGTATTTCTTAAATATAGTTGATTAAATAAAAAAGTATTTGAAGAATTCCATAAGGAATTAACTAAGCTATTTAATTTTTTTTTTATTTAATTATACAAATTTCATTACTATTGGAATTTTAATAAAAAAAACGTAATCACTTGCAATTTTTTCTCCAAAAGTAATGGATGTTGTTTTTCTTGCACTACCTTTTTCTTAAATTATTAAATGTTTTTGATTGAATTTGATTAGCAATAAATGAAATAAAATTTAAAAAAATTAATGAATTGTTTGCTCATTAACATTACTTTTTTCAAAAGTAAATCTTTTTTTCAGAACTCTGATCAATATTAACAGATTAAATCACCCAATAATATTTTTAAAATGTATCATATTTTTAAGATATTGTTAAACTTTATGAAAGGTATAAAACAAATATCATTCAGCTTACCGATCAGTCATGGTGTCAAAGTCGGAGAAGGTGTCGCCCTGATTCCTCTCGGACATGAGAAACTCGAGATTCACACCGGGCAGTCCCAGTTCCAGATAGGTGCGCACCAGCCGCAGATCCGCCGAATTGCCATCCAATCCGTGGACGCAGATGACCAGGTGCATGCCGTTGGGCGAAAATGCACGGTACTCGTCGCTGATGTAGAAGTAGGGCAGCTCCGAGGCCAGCTGCACGTAGTCGGAGTATATGTTGCCCTGGTATTTGATCTGCTTGCGGAACTCCTCGCGATACTTCTCGAATTCCAGTAGGGAGATGCTGGGAGGAGCCTCCTGAATGGCAGTTGAGGAGACAGTGGACGAAACATGCCCTTTTCGTTTGTGCTTGGCGAGGGTATTCGAAGCATGTCCCTGCTTGGTGGATCCTCTCACCTGGCCATTGGAGTTCTCCTTGTTCTCGTCCTGTTCGTGGTCCACATCGTTGCCATTGAGGGCATGCGATTTGCATTGGTGGTTCAGGGGATTTGGCAGATTCTGTGGCCTTTTTAGCTCCGCCAGACTATGAGATTTCAGTACGGGCTTATTGCTGAAAATGGCCGGCGTGGAGATGGGACGCAGTGACTCATAGATGTGGTACACGGGATTGTCGATGGCTCCCACTGGCTGGCGTTCCTTCAGCGGCGGCGGTGGTGGTGGCAGATGACAGGTGACCAATTTCGCAGCTTTTCCCGCAGGAGCAGGAGTAACCGGGGCCAAGGGAGCTGTGGGCGCTGGTTCTGGTGGCGGATCACGGAACTCATCGGGCGGCGGCGGAGCCTGCTCATCCTGCTCCTGGTCCTGCTCCTGATCCTGAAACTGCTGAGGAGGTGGCAGGCACACAGCATCCAATGGCTGCATGCCCTTCAAACTGGCTATATCGAAATCCGATTTGGATTTCTCGGCCGAGGCGGCAGTCTTGTGGCGATTCCTACGCGGCGGTGGCTCCATCTCCTCCACCTCCGTGGACTCGCCGTTGGGCAGGTGACGCAGTCTATCCAACTGGAATCGGGACCGCTCCCGCTTAACACTAACCGTCACCGATGAGATCTTCTTGTGCACTTCCGTTTGCTGGCGAGCGGGTGTACGACTTTGGCTGGACGATCCGGCTGCCTGTCTTTTCCGGGTCTTGTGGGGATGCTGCTGCTGTTGGAGTTGCTGCTGTTCCAGGACCTTTTGGAGGCGCAAACGCAACTGCTCACCATTCAGACGCGTCTCCATGGCCATGCCCATGCCCAGATTGAGTTGCGTGTGCCTTTGTCGATTGGTCAGACCCGTACTGGTGATGGTATCCGGACTGGAGATGGCCAGCGAGCTCCTCCGGCTGCTCACCCAGCCACTCTCCTCGCTCAGCGACGAGGTGGAGTTGCTCCGCTGACGCCTCACCTGCGAGTCGGAATCGAATTCCGGCGGCGGAGCTAGGTTCGGCAGGGATTCACTGAAGCCACTGGTGTTGGGGTCACTGCTGGTGGTGTTGTTGTTGCTCGTTCCATTGCCAGCACCCTCCAGGCGAAAGGGCACACTTGTGGAGCTGAGCATCTGCAGCTTCTGCACCATGTCGCTCTCGGAACTACTCGACTCCTTTCTCAATTGACCCTGTCGCAGCATCTCCTTGATGTCGGACACTCGCACCCGAGCAATCTCCACGGCACGGGGAATCTGCGAGGAGCTGCTCCTCGGCATGGTGGTATGCTGACTGGGCGGCGGTGGTGGATACGAGTTCCTCGGCGGCACCATGGACTTAGGCAGGGAATTGTAGCCATTGGTACACGGCTTTTCCTGCGCCGCTTGCTGGACCACCTGTTGCTGTGGCTTTGGAGGATTCAGCAGCTTGATCTCATGCAGGTAATCGAATTTGCCATATCTCTGGCGGAACTCGCAAATGTTTCGCATCAGATCATCGGCCTGGAGTCGCGGTAGAGTATGGTTATTACTCGTTGTAGTCGAGCTGGTGATCAAAGCCTCGCAGCCATCTAGCTGATCCAGGGACTTACTATGACGCGCCGGCACACTGGCATCCAGATCGAGATCCTCCAGCAAACCGGTGACCGAATGCCTGGACAAGTTGTGACGCAGTGCGGGTGCAGGCGTGGCAAGGGGCTCCTTACTGGGCGCAATGGTCAGACTGGCCTGGAGCACCTCACCGCCCAGGGCAAATCGCGGCGTGATCACACACTTGGCATGCGGATGAGCCGGACCCGAGCCATTGGTCATCTGCGGATAGTCGTAGTCGAAGTGGCAGGCCAGGCAGTCCTTAATGCCATTCAAGCTGCTGCTCGAGTGCGTCTTGTCCACCTTCTTCTTCGGGCCACCACCTACACCAACACCACCAGCAGCCACTGCTGTTATGGCCTCATCCAGCTGCGGATCACTGCCAGATCTGCGGCGGGCATAACCGCTGCCCGGGGTCACATAGCGATCCTCGAAGATCAAGGGCAAGGAGGAGGCATCGCCATCGATGGGTGTGCAGTGCACGGGAAGCGGCGGCAGGGATTGCAGATAGCGACTCCTCCTGGCCAGCTCCGCTATGGCCACATAGCCCTGGCAGCCCTGACCCAACGAGGCTGATCCCTGATGATCCTGTTGACCACCACCACCAGCTGCCGCCGCCGCATGACGCGGTTGCTCCAGCACAAAGAAGCCCTCGGCAAAGCGACGTACCCTGAGTATATGATGCTTCCGGGCCAGGAGAGTGTGCACCGCTGTGGAGGATCTGGAGGCCAGGAGCACACGACGCCACCAGAAAATGCTCTCCGCACACAGTTGGGCTATGTCAGAATTGGCCCTTATGGCAAAGTCCTCCTCCGCCTCCAGTTGCTTGGCCTGATCCAGCAGCAGTTGCAGCCTCTCCCCCGTGTCATTTTCCCTCAGAGGCGGCGAGCCAATCTGCGAGTTTATGCTCGGAGGTAACACTGTACTGAACTCGTTCAGAGTGGCCTTCAGCTGCTCAATGGCGCCTAGTAGCAAACAGCAAATCTCGCGATGAATTGCTCGCGATTGGAGGAGTCTGCCGGCGGGACCACCACTGCACTTGGTGGTGCCACCTATCTGGGGTCCAAAGAACACCGCTTCCAAGGGTCCCGGCGAGGTGTTCCCCCTGCAGCTCAACTTTCCTGCACTCCAAGGTTTCGAACTGCGCGGGGCACTGAAAAACAGAGATTTATATTTGTATTTAATAGATAAAAAGACACCCATTTCATATATCTACCATTTAAAAAACACATAATGAAAGGAGTTAGAGAAAAAGATGAAATCGCAGACGGACGGATACAGATACAGATACATAAAGCAGGCTTTCCTGGCCACAGAAACTACACTAAGTGGAGTACGGAATTTACACAGTTTTACGGATTTGGAGTTATCATGGGCGATCTTACCAGAATTTCATATACGAGAACATGCTTTTCCTGCAACCGCAACCAGTTTTCAGTGTTTGATCCATTATTAAGTGATTTTGATATGGTTTATATATTTGGGTTTATTTCGTTATCGTTGGAGCGCAAAAAATGAGATAAATGAATCGCAGGTTATAGAAAACAATAAATGGTTGACTTAAAACTGCAAGTAACTATTGGGAAATAAATGGAGTGTGTGGTGTCTACATTTTCTGAGGTGATGAAAAGATTACTAATAACCATTGTCTTCAAACCATATATTAAATTAATGCAAAATTGTTGAGCACAACAGAAAATGATTAATTGACAAAACTTTATGGACCAGCAAGGCAATGAAAAATTTTGTTAAACAATTTAATAATATAGGTGGCTTTTGTTAAAATTTTTTTGTAAAAAAAAATAACCAACAAAAATATTTATTTAATTCATTAAAAAAATTGCTAAAAAGTAAATCTTAAATATACATGAATGCATTACATAATTATTAAAAACTAACTTAAATAATTAAGTTCTCCAACACTTTAGAATTTTTTTGGTATCCCTTAAATTGAATCCAAACAAAAACTAAATCAAATGCACCTATAAAAATTGTCGAATAAGGATAAAAATAACCTCTTGAACAAAATTAAAAATATGTTTGATAATTGCAGGCCAAAAAACCTTAACAAATGTAATTATAAAGGGCATTTTAACTATTAAACTTTATAAGGGAACTCTTGAAGAAAGGTGACTAAAAGAAGAGGGGATGTTTTATTATTCCATAAACGTGAAAAGTTTTCATTGGAAAAACGCAAGAAAATCTTCCTGAAAAGATTTAATCCCGGACACCTTAAAGTTTATCCACCGAGAATCCGACTTTGAGCATGATTGGACCTCAGCCTGCCGAGATAATCAGGCAATTTACGGCTTCGCGCACGAGGACGAAGGAAGCGGGGATTGGGATTGGTGGGCTGTAATCGGGATAAGTATCTACCTTTTGGGGCGGTGGGGCCAAGGTCAACAAGGAATTGCGAGGCCCAATGAGATGATATTTTATTCATACGAAAGAGACAGCACTACGCGCGCTGAGTCAATTTCAAATTCCGTTTCTTATTTTGTGTGCCAAAGGATTTCGCAGCATGAGGACCTCAAATTGCTACTCCAACCGGAGATTGGGCTTCGAGAAATAGCAGAGGACTTGCACTCGAAAATTGCCGACAACTTTTGGCAATACAAAACAGATTAAAGAATTACTGGCTCAAGAAAAATGGTAAACTTTCGTCAAGGAAGTGGAGGGTATGAAAAACTTGTGCGGAATCAAAGTGACTCTGCAGTAAAGCATTCAGCCACGCCCCCTTGGGATCCTGTAACGCCTCTGCCGTCTTGTTAGCCGTGCAAGTTTCTGTGTGTTGTGTACTTTTTTTTTTTATCATCCTACTTTTCCCGGCAGGAGCTAAAGGACAATTGCATTGCTAGAGAGAGTCATTAAAATTTATGCCTCGACATTTTTTTTTTTATGTAATCTCTGCATTTTGTATGCACAGTGGGTTAAATAAAGGGCAATGAGGGGGAGGAGCAGCCTGTGTGCAATTTTAATGAGTTGGAAATGATTTGTGCGGGTAACTGGCCGCCAGTTGCCTACGAAATTCCCCTCCCCTGCTGATGCTGCAGTCCCCACGCAACAGGACACGATAAAAATAGGGGTCCTGCCACGCCCCCAACCCCACCGCCTCCCGCCCCATTCCACGGCCTCGCCCACGCAGCGGGTTCAATTTACTGTGAAAAATATGACTATATCAACGTTGACATTAGAGATCATGTTGTCATCTTCACTTTGCATCTGCTGCAATGCCTGTCATTTGAAACGCCTACGCTTATAAAAATAGTGCTACGATATTTTTTTTTAGATAACCACCTTTGATTGATAACCTACTTTGTAAATAAATACATATTTTTTTTTTACATTTCGGGCCTTGATCAAATTTTATGTTGGTAGTTTTCAATTACGTTTATACAATATATACATTTCTAACTGTCCAGTATTAAACATTTAAAAAAGTTTCTGCCAGTTTTAATTACTACTTTCTTATTATTAAGTTTCAAATTTGTCCTGCTGTTTTTAATAGTTATCGTATTAAATTCATATTTTTTATGTTGCATAAAATTAAAGAAATTATTTATTTTTTTTATCATAAGCAACTTTTTCTAAGCAACATAAGCAATTCTAAAGATAAAATGACAATTTTTTACAAATCACAGTATATGTATAATAAAATATTTTTTTCAGTGCATCGAGGCACATCTCCATTACTCACTTGATGTACGGCTGATGGAGGGCCACGAGGCTGGCATGGATGCCCACACTGATGGCCGCCAAGTGGAAGTAGTCGAACAGCACCGGCAGATGGTAATGAAGGCCACGTCCCGGATGGAAGTTCAGCTGCAGGTTCCTGGTGGAGGCCAGTGTCAATGTGGAGCCGCCGGATCCGGCGAAGCTGCCCAACCCACTGCCCAGCCCATTTCCATTGCCATTCATGCCGCTCGAGCCGTTCTGTTCGCCAAACCAAAGCTCCAACTGCAGCGAAAACTCGGCCCGTTCAATGGACTCCTTCAGGTGACGACTGTCAACTGCAAAAAAAAACAAGGGGAGGGGAACAAGAATGAATATCCGTCTTGAGGTTGAGTGAACTGCAAATTCCCGGGATAAATGCGGCAGAAAATCCAGCATGCAAACATACCATTCCATACCATACCATTCCATACCATACCACAAAAAACCCCCCCAGAAGTCGATTTCAATTCCGTCTTTGGCTTATTTGTTTTTCTATTGATTTTCGTTTAGCTCGGAATGGAATAGTGGCAAGTGGGTGGTACTGGATAGGTCGGCCACCTAAAACCTCCCAAACCGAAATGGGTTAATGTCCATGTAGTTGTGCATGCGACAAAGACAAATCAAAATTCTGCGAAGACCGCAAATCGTTGGCCGGAAAGCAAGCAAGTCGATGACTCAGGGAAATGTTGTCCTAGTTGCGAACACTTGTGTTTGGGAACACAATCAATTAGGTCTCATTGTCCATTCAAAGCAGATGTTCCAGTATCAAATATTTAAATGTTTATGTTACAAGTTGGCTTACAAAATATATGGGGCAAATTAGGGTTGAGGCTTTGAGAATTTGTTATATTTTGAGGCATCTAAAATAGTAAAAGCTGCATTAAATAAGTTTTGGGAGAACAATGTAACTTTTTTTTATTTCAACTGCAAATATTTCTTTAAATTCAATCCCATCATCTTGTTGTTTTATTCTTTAAAAAAACACAATGCAAGGATATTTCTAACTTAAACTTAAAGTAGCTACATTTTATGAATAAAAAACGAGTTTCTTTAAATCACCCCAAATGTAATTTATTTTATATTATCTAAAGTCATAACATACCTCTCTGTTTTTCTTTAAATATATAAACTTTTAAAAAGAGATTTAATAAAAGAATATTTTCATTTCATTTTTTATGTTAGAGAATTTGCTTTTATAAAGTCATAAAGTTGAAGAAAAATTTCATAAGTACCTCTTTTAAAAAATGTGGGCTCATAAGAAATACAAAGATTTATCTGCCCTTCTGGATGCTGATTTAATTATTGCATATTCAACAAGTAAGCTGATCTTAATCGGTTCCGCCCACCTTTTGGTATTTCATCAATACCGGCGATTATTCCAACTGCCACTCCATAATAGTAACCAATGTTACCATTGTTTTTCCCTTTCTACCTATGGCTTTCTAAAGCTCCATAATGCCCGCCCGTCTCGCTTCCGAGCTGAAAATGTTAATCAAATTCAATTTGCTCCACATGTCGATGGTGGTTTATGGGGCAGCCACTTAGGATTCCTCCGTGTGTGTGTGTGTGTGCATGGGGGTCATAAAATTCATTTGTTTTCATAAAAGAAGGGTTTATCCATTGCAGAAGCTAATAAAAAAAAGGAGCAGAGCCAGAAAGACCCCCAGGCTTCTCTTTTGCTTGTTGAGATTTGCTTGGGTCCGCCGCATCATTCATCACTCATCCGCCATGTGGTCCATGGTGACAATTGCTTTTGGCTGAAATAATTTAAACGGCGAGGCGAGGATTTCACAAGGGTCTCCTCCGCTGCTCGACACAGTTTATTTTATTGTCTGCGGTGCAGTAACCCACTCTGCGAACTATACGAGTATTCTGCGTGTGCGAAAGATAAATTGCACAGTTAGGAAAAGGCGGAAAATGTGGGAAAGTGGGCAGAAAGCGAAAACCCCTACAATCACACACATGCGAGACATCAACAACAGACTGAGAGCTGTCAACTGAAAAGTTACTTTTGTTTGCGGCTTTTTCTATATACATTTCCCGCCACCGCACAAACATGCTTGGGGAAACTTGTCCAAATGAATTAATCACTTTACTCAGCAGCCAAGTGGATGATGTTTCCATTGTTGTTGAAGGATGCGAAGGCGAGAAAACCAAAAAAAAAAAAAGCAAAGGGAAAAACAATAAGGACAAAGGACTTGGGAATAGCCAGCAACATCGAGGGGTTTTAGGCGTCCATCAAGTGCTCATCATTCTCGCACTTTTCCGAGAGCATATTTTCCAGCACCTTGCGCTCTTTTATTTCTTTACACAATACCCATTAATATTCGAATAAAAATATCTCTTTATATATATATCCAGCATTTCCATTTCTTGCCGGCGCGTGTGTACATATTTTCCTTGGGTTTTCTGCATTTCGTCAGCTTCTCATTCTCCACCTCTTGTTGTTGTGAAAATTAACTTTCAATTTGCTTTTTACCTCGCCTTTGTTTTTTTGCCATCTTAAATGTTTATGATGCTTTTTATGGCGTGTTTACCGTGTGTACAGAATATTTTTTTAATATAATATGATGGTTTTATAAATGTTTATGAAAGATATCATATTTGAGTGAATATGTTTGTAGAATTTTTTTATTATGAATTTATATAATTAGGGATTTTTTTTACCCCGTAAAATATTTAATTTGAAGTCTGATTTTCTTTTGATCATAATCTATACAATTTACTTTAATGTTTTGTAAATCTTTATAGTTGCTAGAAAATAATTTCTGGTTCTAATATTTTTTTATAATTGTATTTTTTATAACCACAAATTTCTATTTATCATTTTTAGGCCACTTTTAAATTAAATTTAAATAAAATGGAAAATAAATTTTAATGTAACGTAATTTTATTTTAATGACATTTTTTTTTGTATAACCATAAAATTTATTTTCATCTTTTTTAAGTCACTATTAATTCGATCATCTAGCAAGATTTTTTCCAAAATTGTTTGCATTAAATTCCACCATATACTTGGCCTTCTGTCTTGTGTGCAACGTCTTGGTTTTTTGTTAATAAAAAACTGGGTCAATGTGCGGGCCAAGTTTTTAGTTTGCTTGGCAAAGAGTTTCCTAAAAGGAGTTCCCAACTTGCCGTAATTGCATTGCAGCCAGGGCAGCAAAAATCCTTTTAGCTGCAGTCAGCAATAAATGCAATTAGGTGGAAATTTCCAATCTGAACTTTGTGTCCAGCCATACGTCCTCGTCTTCGACATCTGTCCCGTGTGGTCATCAACTCCACTCCACTCCTGATTCCATTCAGCATTCCATCCATTCCCCAAAGCTCTAAAGTTTTTTTTACTGGGCAGAGGAGAGCCAGAACTTTGTTCGGTCCCTGACAATTTGATTTATATTTCGAACAATCGAACAATAAACTCATTTCGGTTCTGAAAGTTTCGCTGCCCGCTGACTGGGCGAGTGATTTGGTGTCTGGTTACCCGCTCTGGGTCGCCTTTTTTCCCGGTTTGCCATTAAAATGCCACCAATGCGGCAATGGGGAATTCTCGACATTCTTGGCCCTCGCCAAAGTGCACATTTCTAGTTCAGCCTACTTGGCAAATTATCATGACACTGTTATAATTTAATTTACGATTTTTTAGTTGTTTAACCAATTGTCAGACATTTTTGAAAGTGATTTTCAGCATTGGGTTGCTTATATTAAATTAATTTTATTTTAGTAATTTAGTCAAAATATAAGTATTAAGGGTAGAAGCCCTGAGTTTATTTTAATCTTTTGCATTTAAATGGTGATTGATATGTTCTTTGTTTTGGCGAACTTATGTGTTTTCAATTAAAAAATAATTATAGAAACAAAAAATAAAAATTACAAAAATTTAATTTAAAAAAATATCTAAAAAATATATATAAAAAGTATTTGCTAATTGCTGCTGTTTTGCTTTGCTTTTTTTTTTTAAATACAGTTACCAAATCTAATTCTTTGTTTTTGAAGATTACTCTGGTTATGAATAAGTAAAACTTGATTTATGCAGTTCCAGCTAGAGATTGCAATGTTTGTCGACACGGTTGTTTTTGAATGAAAAACAAACACTACAATGCCAACAATGCGGAAGAACGTGATGCCTTTTCGCATTCTTGGCAAGCGGCTCCGGTGCTAGAAAGTGCAATTTATGCTCTAGCCTACTTGGCCGTTGGCCGTACTATTAAGAAAACACAAATCTTCGATTTAAAAAAAAAAAACAAAATAACTTTTCATTTGCCGGCAAAGGTTAGTCACCTTTTCCTAAAGAAATTGTGTTTTCTAATTTAGAAAATATATTGTTTTTTATTTAAGAAAGTAGCATTTTAAAGGTTTGTGTTTCATACTATGTTTAAGCAAATCGAAATAAACTTTTCAATGAAGATTAATTCAATAAATTTTTTCTTAAAGATTCAATTTAAATTTAAATTTTAAATAAACAAATTTGCCTTCGAACAAGTTCTTTATTTAAAGGCTATTCAAATTGAGGAATTCTTACTAAGTAAAAACGAAATTTTCGTTTTAGAGAGGTCTTCTATGATCAATTTTAAATATTTTCTTACACAAGAAAAATTTTTAAAATTTGTAAAATCATTTTTCTTAATATACTCACCTAGCAAATGGCTTCGAAAGTGGATGATGTCGCGCAGCGGAACCTCCTCGTTGCGGTAGAGTATCTGGAAGATACGCGAGGCGCCGCTGCCGTTGATAACCGAGGCGGAAGTGCAGCTGCCACCCGTGGGCGCCTCGTGGAGGCGTGGCACTTCCCCCGGCGACAACTGCTCCCCCCGCTCGCTGTCGCTGCTGCCATTTGCATGGAGGTCGGCGGCGGTGCCCCCGTTCGCGTGTCCGTTCTGTTTGCCGCTTCCGCTCGCTTCCGGAATGGTCGTCTCCACCTGCACGGGCAAACGGGGCGAAACACGCAGGCCACAGCGCACCTGGTAGAGTCTGGTTGAGTGGGCGGGAAAAATATTGCACAAATCCATTTAACTTAACATATTTTATCCAATGCTTAAAGGTATTCGCAATGTCAATCTACGATTTGAACAAGTCTCAGTGTTTGAAAGATAAATTTGGTTATACGCTTTCGCTTAAGATCTAAAAAAAGTTTTCAAAATTATTAAAGGCTATTTTAATTTGCAGACCATGGACAACAAAATATGTATTATGTTTACTAAGAGATAATAGAATGATATGGTAATATCTTTAACATATATTTTTACAAAGTCAGAAACAGGTCGTATGCGTAATGTGTTCAATTGGCACACTATAAATAATGTTTACTTTAAAATATTTAAAGACTATTTCAATTTGCAGACCCTTGAAAACAAATTTAATATACTACTTAAAAAGAGATAATATAATGATATATTTAATAAAATTTTTTCCTAATGCTTTTTCATAAAAGAAAACGCCGCCTAAACTTTGTATAATATTGATTAATATATATATTCCCTGTGTGTGGTATCGTATTTTCCCCATAATCCACTTGATGTCAAAACATTTAAAGATCAGAAATCCTCAATTCCCAGTAGTAGTGTCGGCCACTGACATCTCGGTCGTCAGCAGCTTCATTCGCAGTGACAGCCAAACAAAGGAAAATCATCGGAGAAAAACACATAAAAATCAGCCCAAGCCATTGCATTATTTTTTCCTTTTCATTCAACTGGCACTCGCACACGATTCGTATATTTGCGCACATTTCATGCGAGCTTCGTTTGGTGTTTTTTGTTTGTTGTTCCTATATGTATTTTTAAAACACGAGCTGTTTGCCCGGCGTTTTTTCGTTTTCTTCGAGAGCAGCAACAACAAATTGAAATCCCATAAACACTTGGCTGACAATTAGTAAGTGCTTCGGTCACTACACCCACTTTTTCCCCTATTTTTCCCTTTTCTGCCGTTGATTGGTTGGGCACTCTTTATTTGCTTATTGCACTGCATTCCCATTTTGTTTGCCCAACACTTCAAAGGTCTCTGTGTGTGTGGGTGGAAAATATACAATTTTATTTCAAATATTTTGTACCAATAGCTCTGTGTGCGATGACGCTATTGACCCGGATTTCTTCAATGTTTGCACATAATTAAGAAGTGCAACTCATCATCGTTTGCCTGGTACTAATTGCAGAAACTACAATTTAAAAACTTCAATAAACTCAAAGCTTACGACAGCATAAATGCCAAAACACAGGAAACAGGCAGTACATTTTGATGGGACTATTTTTATGGGGCACTCAAGAATTCATTGCAAACAAGAGAAGTACAAGAACAATTCGTTTTATGCTCTAAAAACTGGGCCAGGAAAATGTTCAGGATATTATCTCAAGCATTTAAAAGCGATTTGTTAGGAAACTGTTTGTATATTAGTTTTTTTTTCAGACATAAAAGCACCCACTAAACCTTAATATAAAATATTTTGTTATTTGTTTCTTAGCAAAGTCTGGGGAAATTTGTCCAAACTGTCAATTTGTTTTCTTTGACTTGTCCCTTTTAGGGCTTCAACTTTGACTAACGCATTTGCCCTGCTAATCCATCAATTTCCATGGCGTGCAAATAAAACTTTATTGGTATTTACTTTATTACTTTACGTTTCTTTGGATGAATACATCACTGAGTTTGAGTGCTTTTAAAACGTGGCGACAAACTCACCCGCGCTGAAACAAATCCACATTGAAGAACTTGTGCAGCTCCACGGAGAACTCGATGGTGGCCTGCAGGTCGCCCATGATTCCTTGACCGCCCAGGGGCTTCTCCTCCTCCTGGTACTCCTCCTACTCCTCCTCCTTTTGGTCGTCTCAAGTTGTTCCCAAGTTCATTGACTTCTTCCTGGCAGGCAGAAAAAAAATAAACACGTTTTTACTTTTATTTATGTTATTTGATTTTTTGTTGGCTCGGACTGCAGCGCCCACGGCAAAAGTGGCATTGCAGCGATGTGCCAAGTTCGATTGCCGTGCTCTCAATAAATTTATTGGCAACTATTGACAGCTTGGGCAATTGATTGCCCCGTAATTGTGCGACGAAACTGTGCCAAGTGGCCGATTTTTACCGAGCGCGCTTTACAGCCGCGGATGTGGGTTGCTTCCTATGCAGAGAAAAAATAGTACCTAAATTGTGTCTAAAAATATAGTTTTTTTTTACAAAAAGAAATAGGTCAAATTTGTTTTGTTGTCAAAATTTTAACAACTCTAAACGATGATTTTTTTTGTGTGACACAAACGCTTCTAAAATATTATATAAATGCCACCTAAAAAATCGGCGAGGTCAATAAATTTGAATTAAATGATCAAAATATAACTAAGAGTTTTGTAATAATATAGCATTATGAAAATAAATGCAAGAAAAGCCCATTAATAGGACGCTTTTTTTAGACTTTAGACTTTTTTAGACAAATTAAAACCAATTAATAATATATTTCAGGATTCAATGAAATTATTTTAAATACACAAAAGACTTTAACTAGTGAGTGAAAATACATGAATTACCGCCATTCTTATGATTTTCCCTTTGTGTAGCCGTCTTTTCTATGTGTGTTTGTGTGTCCTGAGGTTAGCGGGTCAGCCACAACAACAACAACGAAGTGAAACCAGAAATGTGGGAAGCACCGCCACGATGTCAGGCAAATGGGGCCAAAAGCGAAAGGAAGACAGCAACAACAACAACAACAACAACAACAACAACAACAACAACAACAACAACAACAACAACAACAATAACAACAACGACGACAACTTTTAATCGCCCGAACAACAAAAGCTCCTTTCCTTCATGGCGAAAAAAAACGAGAGGGAAAGTCAGTCAGTCAGTCGCCTGTGAAGCCCACGCCTACAATAACATTAATGTGCTGCAGTTAATGCCACCCCCACCACGCTTTTCCACCCACTTTTGGGTGACCTCGCTTGCTGTTGACACAATGGAAGCGAGGCAAGAAACAGAAAAGTGCTGCCGCTGCTGCTTCTGATGAAAGAGTTCTCCGTGTGGATTTTTAAGGATGGCCTGGCAAAGGGAACATGTCTGTTTTCCACCCACAATGTCTGTCTGTTGTTCGCCTCATTGTCAATGTGGGTTAACCTAAGTGAGCCAAGAGGTGGGTGGTGTGGGTGGTTGTTACACTACGATTCGCAACATTATGGAAAATTGAGATAATCAATCATTCTGTCCAATAATTATATAACTTTAACAATTTGGTGGCACATTACGGATGATGTTTGGAATTCCTAAAACATCATTATCGCAGTCTTTAAAATCAGCTTACTTTCACATTGACTTTTATAAAAGCCTTAAATTTAGTAATCGCTATATGTACCAATTTGTTTATAGATTGTTTGACAGCTTAATACTTGGTTTATAATAAAATAGATTTACTTATTATTCATACGAGTTCATAATTAACTTTTTAAAAACCTTTTTTTGTTGAAAAACAAATTTAAAATCATCAATAAGAAAATCGTTTAATCTTCTTTATACTTTTGGCTTTTACACATTTGGTAGCTTGCTAGGGATATTATTTTAAAAACTATTTTATAAAAATTTTAACAATGATCCATCTTTGTTTCAAGTGGTAAGAAGACAGCTTAGAAACATTTCCTCTCTAGAATCGTCTCTATTGTTCTCCAATTTAGAGCTTTACCAACTTTATATCTGGACTAAAGTGACGCTGACTTATAGTTGCTAACCGCACTGTTCGTCTGCTGCAGCCTGGCAAGTGAAAGTGATGATGCCATTTGTTAGCAAAGTCCTTAAACCGATCCCGTTTCCCCCTGCCATCCTTGGTGTCCCATGATGTATGGGCAAATGTTGTCGCTACATTTTGACTTACTTTGTCATTAAGTGTGCGCCCGGCCAATTACTCTCTTTTCGCTTGACAAATATTTGTGTTCATGAATTTGAAATGTTCTATGAAGTCTGCGGATTTTCGGCTTTGGCTTTTCGAAATTAAAAGCAAATTTGCTTGTTAGTTTTCATCCCGCACAAATACAGACGAGCGTTTCCAAATGCTTCCTTAACTTTGGCACATTACTCATACGCCGTGTTGTCTGAGTATAAAGCGAATGAAACGAAATGAAAAAAGTGCAAAAAACAACTCTGAGAGTTAAGGGAGGAAACTAGGTCATCGCCAAAGTTCACGCAAAAAAACGAATTGAGAATAAAGTGCCAACAATGAGTGCACAAAGAATGAGAAATATATAGAACGGGAAGCGGAAACTTTTTAAAAGCTCAACCAAAACACATTTGTGCACTGGATAAAGTGGATTGGGGGCAGGAAGTGAAATTTCAGTGGATTAACAATGGCAAAGCCGAAACATAATGAGCATTATTTTTTGGCCAACTTAGGCGACCACAAAGACCAAATGCATTAAACAAGTTTCTAACTGAAAACCGCGAAAACTACCATAAAGTTGAATTTAGGCTAAAGTTTCGCTGCTTCGCTAAACTGAAACAATAATAAACGGAATGAGCTGCGAACTATTTTAGAGACCACCGAAAAGTACGCCATAAAAATAAAGCTACAAAAGCCACTTGAGTCACTTATCGAAACAAAAGCCAGGCCAAACAATCAGTTGCCAACAAATACACAAAGACAAAGACATAAGCCTGGTATTTCCGATCTTTCCCAACCCAACTAAAACCAACCAAAACCAAACCAAACCAAACCAAACGAAACTGTCGATGACAACGGCCCCATAAACGGGAGAAATCAAATCGTTCGTGCTTATCATCGTAATGATTATCCCTAATGTTCCTGGGCGGGCGAAGAAAGGACTTCCGCGAGAAGGAAATGAGTGGGGAAGGGACTTTCTGGCTATCTGCTAAAGTGAGCCCACTACGTGTGCCCTAAATTATCGTTGTCTGGCCCAAGTCCAAAAATGGCAGGAAAAATAGGGAGAAGCGGAGGACCAATGGGCCAGTCAATGGCAGACAAACGAGGGTTGGTTCGCTTTTCCTTTCCATTCCTCCCAGATGAAGATAAGTTGGTGACCCCGACACGTTCTGTTTTTTTACGTCTTCCCCTTCATCCTCACCCACCCCCTGCACTTATTTTGATAAATACTATATAGTAGATATATAGGGGGCGTTTATACATAAAACATGGCGTGTGAATGTGTTAATGTCTAAGGTCGTCGTGGCCTGTTGATGAATGGAAAAGCTTTCATGTTCATATTTCAATTTAATGCCACAGGCCGGCCGCATTTCCTTTTGGGCCTCTTTTTTGTTTTTGACCCGGTCTCAAGGCCATAAATTCAATTAATTTCCTCTTCAAGTCTGACTTTATGATTGTGAAAAATTAATTAAAATATTTTGTTTAGCTTCAGACGTTGCCCGGTGACCAAAAAAGGTCCTTTAAAAATTAATAGGTTCTCAGTTTCATTTATTAACAATTTATATTGCCTACTTGTTAGCGCTTAGCTTCCAAACTTCCAAACTTCGATACTAAGCAAATTAAGTTTATCCAATTTGGAGGTTTAAGCGTGATGTTACTGGCATGCAATTTGAAACTCAGAAAAAGTATACTTTTTGCTGATTGTTATCTCAGTTGCCTCGAAACGTTGGAGCAAAAGCTCTTTCACTTTGGTTGGCCGACAACTTTTCGGTTACCTTCATCCCATTCCCATGACAACTTCCTCGGCAGTCAGACTGAGCCGGAAATAGGCAATTTCATGTCAGACAATTTCAACGACCGATTTGTTTGCCTTGCTGGCGAATTCCAGCCAGAAACATGTGTTTTTCCATTAAATTATTCATCAAATCGCAAAGCTAACCAGGCTGGGCTCTAACTCTGCTCTACACATCTCTGCCCAGGCATCTCATAAAAAATGCCCTCGAGTGCCGACTTCGTCGCCGTCCATGAGCATGAAAATTATTTTCCCTGGCCTTCAAACCTTTTTTTCCTTCTATTGTGCACAACAAAGCAAGAGGAAATGCTCTTGTAGAGAGTGAAGACTTGTTGGTTATCTTGTAAAAAAAAATAGTTTTAATATTTGTAATATTTTTAATACCTATTCAATAAAAAAGAGAAATTACTAACAAGTTTTTGTAAAACGCCTAATAAAAATCTTATTTGGGGCCCAAAAATTGTTAACAAGCGGTTATAAATGATTAAAAGCCCAATATACCCCTAGAATCAACCAGTAAGGGATACAAAAATTGCCAACAGTTGCAGCTGTTGGCGGGTACAAAAAACGGGTAAAGAAGGCAAAGAATGAGGTGCTCGGTCTGGGGTATCTTGGCCAAGTGCATCGCGTGCCCGGGGAAGAAGCCAGGGGCGCTCGGGCGGGCCACTTGCTCACGTTCATGTGTCGAGGCCCAAATGGGGCTGAGGTCCAAAGTCGGAGGGGCAAGCAATATAAAGGGCGCGCCGAACAACTCAAGTGCGCAGCCAAGAATAACAAAAGAACAAGACCCCAAGCCAAGAGCAATGGCAGCGGAAAAGTTAGGCAAAAGCAACCGCCTAACTGGTCTGGGGTCTGGGAAACACGGCTTGTGGCGAGTGCAGGCAAGTGCAAGGAATTGGTCAACATTTGTACGGTTTATACGGGCCTCTCACATTACACGTGGAAAAAGTTGCAGCGGAAAATGGATGGAAGGCGATTGTACCGCCGCCAGGGCTACAAATCGTGTGAAGATATCTTGTGGCCCATCAAATGGAATTGAAGTGAAGGAAGCACGAACGAATGAAAGATTGCGCAGAGGCTCAAAGACCATAGTGACATGAAATGAAAATGAAAAAAAGGAAAATGAAAATGAAAAGATCAAGAAAATGTAGAAGATCCAGAAAAGATGACAAACTTAACGAGATACCTTTAGAATGGAAGTGTATGTAATTTTCTGTGCCGATAAGAGAAAGAAAGAAATGATAGCGGTACTAGATATAACACTGGAATATTTTAAATTGCAAGTATCACTTTATGTTTAAAATATCTCTAAGGTGAACTTCGAGACTATTAATATTTTGATTATTTTTTAATTTTATAATAATAACAATCAAAACACAGAAAAGAATATTAATAAGCTAAGAAAACCGAAGAATAAATTTGAGTATTATTTCATAATATAAAAATAAGTTTGTGGACTATTTAATGGTGTGAGCTTCCTTACTTATATTATTTTTTAAATTATAATATTTTAAGTAATAATTGAATAACAGACTAAGAATATAAATGAGCTTAAAAGCATGAGTATTATATAGTTGTAAATATAATTTGATGATTAAAAAAAACTTGATTGTCTATTCAATAATGTGACCTTAGATAATAAAATTATTTTTTAAATTATAGCATTTTTAATAACAATCAAATCACAGAATTTTATAAAATCTGGTTTACCAAAAGTATACAATTTAAAAAACTTTTGAACTACTATAATTAACAAAATATGTTGTTCGACTTAAGCTAAGCTCTTTATAAATATCTTTAACGAAAAAACCCATATATTCAAGTGGGCTGAAAGCAGAAGCCATTAATTGGAATAATGGCAAAGAATAGGAAACTTAAGCCCAGCTTCATTAAAATTTACAGAAAGGCCAGGAGCAAAAAAGGGAAAATTGAGAGCCTTTTCCAGGATTAAAATAAAGAGAAATAAAATACGGAAACCTGAGATTCGAGAACGTGGCACTAAAAATACATAAAAATTCTACAGCATGGCTGGGATAATTAAATCAAATTAATTATTTATCAAACCATGAGGGCTGCTGCAACTAGTACGCTACATCATAATTTGCTCAACTTTCTGCAGCACTTCCGAGCATGCATGATGCATGGCTAGTGCCCCGCCCACCGGATGACTTAATTATATGCATCGAGCTCCGAGCACCGAACACCGAGCACCGAGCACCCACGTCCTTTGGCTCCCCTCTTGATGAAGGACCCTCTCCCACTTGGTTAACTCCAACAAAGCTCAACGAGTTGAGCATTGTGTAGAGCGAGCGGAGAGAAAGCACGAGCATGTGAGCACCTGGAGGACTGTGGACTGAAGGACCTGAAGGACCTCCGGGGTCTGGACTCTCTAATGAAAATGGAAACTTGAATTGGCAGCAGACCGAATCGTCGGAGGCGGGGGAACTCGCGGCTGGGGGCGTGGAAAAATTGAATTGAGCCTTTTTATGCGACCAGGACCAGACTGACGATGGATGGGGCTGGAGACGGAACAGGATATTTCATTACATTTAAGCATGCATGACTGAATGGGAGGATTCGGTGGGTGGCGTAGATAGGGTAACGCCCACGTGGAAAAAATGGTAACATTGTTGAAATGTGCAAATATTGGCTCAAGTGACGGCAATAAAAGAGTCAACCCCGGAAAGTCGCTTGTCCTTGCCAAAAGCCCTCGAGCACCTGAGGGTTATCCTTTTTATTTAGTACCTGATATCGAGACGATATTGGGTATATTTAATGCCTCAAGTGTATGCTTCTTTTATGTTTTCTTTTATAATAGAAATATAAGGAACAAATATTGGGGAAACCAAAAAAACTCTTTATAAAGATGTGTAAAAGTATTTAATTTTGATTTGGCAAGCCGATGGTTTTTTTTCTTAGATACAATTTTTTTTTGCAGCATTTAAAATCATTTTTTCGGTACCTCCTATATATTGCATTATAAAATATATATTGCATTGAGATACATATTCTATGAGGATGGATTTTATTTTTAAGCTATCTCATAGCTATGAAATATTTATTTAACACTTTTAGATCTCTTTTAAGGCTATTTTAACTATTTTTTCTGGTTAAAATATCTTATTTTATGAGGCTGGTGGTACCCGAAGTTAAAAGCGTTAGGATCTTAAGTATGAAATACAGGAAAAGGGTGCCTTCCAGTCTCAATCCTATATTTATTGCAAACCCATCACGTCACCTGGCCTTTCAGCAATTGATGTCCCTTTAGTGTTATCCCAACTTTAACCTTAAAAGCTCACGATTGTCGACAGCAATTTCAATTTCCCCATGATTGACAGCCCGTATCCAGACCGTGAGTACGCCCCCCTTTTTGCATAATTGCATACCTGGCTGGGCAATATTTTTGGTATGCTATTCCGATGTGCATATAAATATATGTTTTTTCAGAGCGGTCATGTCATAGATCTCGCCAGGAAGAGGCACTTAACCCCTGGCTGCCAACTGTGCCTGTCACAGCCTCAAATGTTCGTGTGTCGGCTGCGGTTTGGTGCGGTTCAGTTCAGTTGGGTTGAGTTGAGTTGCGTTATGTTATGTTGGGTTTTCCTTCTTTTTTTTTTTTTGCGACGAGCTGCTTTGCGTTATGCGGCAGTTAACTGTGTCGTGACATGTGGCAAGCATAAAAGAACCGTAAAATGTCATGTTTGTTGTGGGCCGAAACATGACGTGAAGTGGTCGAGTTGGAATATATGGTTTAGTAAGTATAGGAGGGTGACGACTCCCACAGTTGGCCGACATGTGACTCACGCATTTGCCAAAAGGTCGGAAACAATAGGTGGGTGGGCTAATAGGTGGCCGTGTGTCAAGACATAGCCAAATTACAATAGGCACGCAGCGAGGAAACAAGAGAACCACAAGAAATTTCGCACGGCGGTAAGGATTTTTTAATAAAGTCGCAACTCGAGTCGAGTTGGGTTAGTCATGCAAAGGGATATGGGATAAACAAGGGACCTGTGCTCCTTAATTAATCGATTTTTCATTTACCTTTAAAAGCTGTATACATTCTAAATACAAGTTTAATGTGAAGATATATATTTAGTGACTTCAACAAGGATCGTCATGCAGCGTTATTTGGGATAAACAAAGGACCTATGCTCCTTAATTACTTGATTTTTCACGTACCTTAAAGGTACATAGAGTTTACTAAATATTAAACAATTAACTAATTTTGTAAGTATACAAGTATTTAATTATAATTCTCAGCATTTAATTAAGTTAATTATCTAATTTAAATCCTGATTTATGGCTTTTAAATCGTTAGCAGTTAATTAAATTTGTAGCACAGTGTTAGGCGCAGTTGTTACACGCATTGAGAGTCCTCTTTAGTCCTTTTTCTGTTGACCATCAAATTTGCGAGCAAATGTCCCGTTCTGCCGTCCCATCGCGAACCATCCGAAATTCGTTTTAATTAAATGCATCATAAATTCTCGCACATTTCAACTAGCTGAGGGTTTGTCACCCGAAAAAAAGGTTCCGCCGAATCGCACTTGTCACTCAGTTTTGAACACTTTTTCATTTCATCGCTTGATTCACTTTTCTCTCTGGTGGGATTTTCGTTTGTTTTTTCGTTTTATTTGCGGAGGTTTTTGCCCTACAATCGACGATGCCGATTTTTTGTCGCTCATTTTGTGTGGCCATGAAAAACGGAACATTTATTTATACATTTTTGCGTTTGCTCTGCGGGGCTTTTGCGTATGAAATGTTTTTGCAATTTAAAAATAATTAACCCAACGAAAATGTTGTTTGTTTCAAAGAATAACATGTAAATGCGGGAATGCAATATTAATATGTTGTGGGTGAATATAAAAATATCAAAATAAAGAAAATATCAAGAATTTAACTATTGAAATATAAATATTATAAAAACTTCAGAATGGTTTTAATAACTCATAAAGCTCACCCCCTTTGGACTTCAATATATTTGTGTCCCAATAAGAATGTCAAAGAACTTTGTTGGGAATTTACGAATTGTTTGGCCTTTTTGGAGCCCCTAAATTCGATGGGAATTTAAAAACGTGGTGTCCTTTTTGGGAGCCCTAAATTTAGGTGCAGCAGAGTGGGCCCATTGAATTAATTAGGCTGCGACAACGACGAGCAGAGCACTTTAAGCGAGGGCGGTCAAGTGGTGGGAGTGGCACTCACACACACACACACACACACATACACACACACTCGCGCCAAGCATTTTGCCCTAATTTTACTTTCTGCGATGCGATGTTATCAGGACACACACACTTTTGGGGCAAAAAGGAGCAAGCCGAAGAGATAGCGACCACTCACACACAAAACGCTCTCTCTTTTTATTTTTTTAAACCATGCCGATGTCATAATTTACGCACTTCTTCATCTGCCTCCGGATTATTTGCCCTGCCCGGTAGACATTTTCCGATCCCCGTTCGCTCCTGCTTTTCCGGCTAATGAAATTAGAGTGCAAAAACCGAAAAACCACAGGAACCGAGTGTTACAACGAACGCAACTATTATGATATTTTTATTCTTTGCATTCGGTTCGTGTGTTCGCAACGTGTTCGAGAATTTCCACCGCTCAACGCACGTCCGTACCGGGAAAATGTCTACAGCCAACTGACAGAGACGCTTCGCCCTGCGCCGGAAAATGCTCATTTTCACAGCGAGAACTGGGAGTCCAAAGGAGATTGAGAATCGGAGAATCTGAGAATGAGCATCGAGCACGGAGAACGCACCACGGAATGCGTTGTCGGACAAATTGTTCTTCGTGCTCTTGGCCGTGTTTTTTTGTTGGCCATCAGCTAAATTCAATTTCCTTTTATAATCGGTAAGAGAAAAAAGGTAAAGAGAATGGATTTCTTCAAAGCACTTTCTCTTTGGAAAGATTGAAAAAGCTACAGCTGAACGAAAATTGAGTGATAGGAATTTAAATGTTTTGGCTAGTTTGGGTGATGAGTGATTGATTAATTGGCATCATTTTCTGGGAAAATTGAAAGTGTTTGTTCCCAGAAAATGTGAAACTTGTTGTTGAACAAAGAGTAAAGACTATAAATAAATATAATAATGATTTATACTACCCACATATAATAAATGATGCAAAGTATAATTTACAATGAATTCAATTTAAGTTCCTAAGATTTAAAATAATTTCTTTGGTACATTTTATATACCCTATTTACATAAAACCAAAGAATACTTTCGAAATTGACACAAGAATTAAGATGAGCGTCACACACATAAAAAGGTAAGTCTTATATTGTTTTTGTGGTATTTCTGAATTTCAGGAAAAAAAAATTATTCTATAAAATAAAAAAAAACAATTCTTAATATGGTGTTAAGTTATCGGTTTAATATGTTTATATATTTAATATTAGAATTTAATAAAATCAGCCTCACATTCATAAAAAGGACTTGTATTCTACATCAACGTTTTATATTCGGAGTAATAGGATTAATTTTGTTAATGAACAAGTATATTTTTTTGATGTGTATTGGTTCGATGTGTTATACTTTTGAATCATTGTCTTTAAATTTATGTGCTAAAAAAGTTTATGATTGCTAAAAAAAATTTTTTTAAATATAAAAAACTAAAATAAATAAGTCCATACTATATATTAAAATAAACTTCAAAGTCCTAAAAATGACTTGTGTTCTACATCAACGTTATATGTACAATATATTCTGAGTTAGGGGATATATTATATAAATTTATAATGGGCACTAATACAATGTATCCTCTTCGTTCATTGTTTTTAAATTGAAGTGCTAATCATAGTTTATTGTCCTGGCAGCACCAGCTGATTTCTCTTGAGCATTGCTTCTCTTCCAGCTATTTCTGCGCATGTGCTCCTTTTATCCTGGCTCTCAAACATGTTCTGCGTCCTGTCTGTTCCCCCGGGTCCTGATTTCTGACTAGCCCTTGCCGGCGGCGACAGTTTCGGGGAGGGGAGGGGCTCGGCGGGGAACCCTGGCGAACAGCTGGACACGAGGACAGATAAGCGGGACGGACGGACAGCCCTGGGATGAGGACAATGCGACAGACGCCTAAGTCGCGAATCGCTGGCAACCATGTTCGCGAAAAGCTCTTCTCTCATCACTGGAGCAGAACAAAGTAAATCAAGGATGGAAATCTCGAAGTGCCGAGTCCTTTTTTTGCCTCCACCTCTCCAGCTGATTATTTTATCGGCATTAGTTTTGTTTAGTTGCCACACAGACAGGTGGCTGCATCCCCAGTGAACATATCTGTGGAAAAGGGAAAAAGAAGGGGAAACTGCTGACAGGCACTTTCAATTTTATTTGCGCGCATTATGGCAAAACATGATTATCAAGCGGGAAGAGGGCGGAATGGGTGTGCTGTTCAAATGGATTGCTCATACGCACCGTTGCACCCCATGGGAATTAGCAATAAAATGATGAGCTTATTTCCCACCAACTCAACAAGCTGCAAATTTCGTACGCCACACAATTGATGGATATCATTTTTGCGTCTGAAATTTTATATAGACCAACGCTCACACTAATTAAAAAATGTGGGGGACGAAATCCAAAATACTAGTTTGTGCAGGGAAATAGAAATTTGGAAATATTTCTTAATAATATTTCGAAGTCATAAGTTAAATGACAATTAATTACAGAAATATATGTACTGGATAAAGCTAATTAAAGCAAATTTTGTTCATTTTTAAGATACATTTTATTTATATTTTACATGAGAAAATATAGGCAATCCTAGGCATAATTTAATTAGGTTACTAGCTAATTATCAACAAGATTTTTTTTACACTTACGCAACTAAGCTAAGAATACGCGAATTTATATCGTTCAGCTGTCAATGTTCGACATTCACATTCAAATTCACCTTCACTGGGGTGAAAGCCCAACTAGTTAATCACTATCGCATGTGGAGTACGGATCTACGGATGTACAGATGTACGGATATGGAGTACGGATGCTGAGCTATCGTATCGTTATCCCCTTAATTGGGCTGCACCTCGCAGACGAAGTAGGTCTCGAAGCTGCAGGGCGAGTCGTTCCACTTGAGGCCCTTGCCGTCGCGGTTCCACAGCTCCAAACAGTTCTCCTCCTCGCCGTTCTCGTACCGGAAATTGTTGGGCTCGCCGGCGTTCCAATTGGTGAATGTGATGGGCCGCCCGGTGGCCATCCAGAAGAAGTTGCCCTCGTCGGCCAGGTCCGTGCCGGAAATCCAGAAATGTTCGTGGCCCAGGCCTGGAAATTAAATGAAAAGCGCTCGAATTATGCTTTATACTTGAGAAACATATAAAAATTGTTCTATGGGTTTAAGTGTAATTGTGAGGTATATTGGTTTTGTAGATATTTACGTTACTTGTATTTCTCTAAGCTATTTCTTAATTTTTCTATAATTTATTTATACACTGATACAAAAAACGTAAGCAATCCAAGTATTTTATGCTGAATTGTAAAATTACTTGCCAAACTTTCTGTAAACGAGAACCTTTACCTACTATATTAAAATACGCCAAGATAATCGAAACCTAAATTTACTAAGTTACAGACTGATGGAAAGTATTAAATTAAATTTTTCAATTGTCTGACGTACACAATCAAAACATTTTTACCCTGACCACCTGACAGCTGCATTCATATTGTCATATTGTCTATAGACTGTAGACAACGTCGTATGCAACAACTGAAATCAGTGGAAAAGCCGATCAATATGACAATAAAGCCGGCCAGCAAACAAAAGCAATTGCGAATGCCCCAGGAATGGAACCGGGGGACTTTGTGAACTGTTGAGTGGTCAGGGGACTGGACTTTCTAGCAGTGCCATAATACACGGAAGTTGGTAACCGAAAACCCAACAAAAGGGGTCGGATTGGGAGCTGGAGTAACGAACTCCACTGCACTTTCCATTGCATAAATCTCCATAAAAATACACATGGCAATAGACGCAGACAAACGGAAAAAGTGAATGTTGCACATTTTTGTTGAAAGCTGACCGCCGCAGGGCCATGGGCAAAAGCCACGCCCACTCACAAAGAAGTGAGTGAATAATAACAATAAAAGCTTTGCAGGGTAAAATAGTTTTTAGACCAGCAAATACTCAGTACGAAATCTGCTGCAATTGCTGTATAATTTAACTGAAAAAAAATAATTAAGACTTATATGATTTGTATATTTAAATAATCTTACAAAGTGACTGAAAGTTAATGTAATTTTTAAGGCAGGATTGCCTAAGAAGTCTCTTGACATTTTAAAGATCTCATATAAAAGTGTAAAGTTGTAAAATATTCTATCCCAAAATTAGACGTCTCACTATCGATTTTTCATATTATTCTTAAAAATATATTATGTATAATTTAAATCGTATTAGTTTTTAATTTATTTTATTTAATTATTTAAATAACCGTATATGGTATCAATAAATTTATTAAATATTTTATAAAATTAAATTGCACTTTGTATGTCAGTGTCTAAAAAATGTCTAAGTTTAAAATAACGTATGACTTTTTATTTTTAATATTATACTTTAAGATTCATTGTGTGTTGTTGTTATAAATTTCGAAAATATTTTCTTTAAAGATATTTTGACCAAATTAAATTTCTCATTTGTATAACATACTTCTGAAGACCTTTTTAAATGATTTTAAGATAACTAAAGACTTTCAATGTTACGTAAAAAAAACTTTGTTTGCCTCTAACATTTAATTCCAAACAAGCTCGCTTCTTCCTTTAATCAGTTTCTCTATGCGAAGAAAGGTTTTTTGAAACTCCCTTGCGAACTTACCAAAGTCACGTATGTGCTTCTCCAGTCTATCGTTCTCTTCCTGTGATGAAATGCTGGCCAGATGCATGCCATGGTATCGGCAATATTGTGTGGCTTTGAACCAGTTTGCCTGTAATGAAAGAAAAAAAAACAAACACACAGATGGAATTGAGTTGAATTGAATTGAATTTAAGATGCATGCCAAGTTAAAGATTATATAATTGTGTTTGCGCAATCGGTTGACCCAGTTTCAAAGAGACTAGATCCAAATCCACCGTCAGCCAACCGAGCCGAAAGGTGCCATTCAATCTCGGTTTCCCCAACCCCGACACTTGTCAATAAAAGTGCCAGAGATTTGTTTGCTCCTGTATTTTCCTTTCTTTTTTTTTTTTGCGGCCATATGTGGAGATATGTGTGAAAGGGGCGGCACTGGTCACGCATTCGCATGGAAATTGAGTTTATCTTCGGATCTGCGTGGGTTTGTTGCCAATTAGTGTTGCTGTTCTGTATCTGATGCGGTTAGCCTATCTAAATGTTATCAACATCGAAATTGGCATCGAAATCTGAATTGGTTTTGTGCTATATGGTCGGTAGATTGTATCCTGTCCGTGTTTCAAACTACATATTCAATTAACTCTAATGGACTTTGGCCGGGTCATTAGCAGAAATGGATGGTTAGCAAAAAACCGAATGGGTATAGGGGCCATATCTCCTGCTGTGAGCTGATGTGCACCTAAATCGATTACGCAACTATCCATCCTGCATCCTGTTTCTGCTCCGCCTCTTAACTTGGCTTTAATTGTATTAGCCGTAATTGTGCGCGAATAAAGAGGGAGATGCGGCATCATGACAAGCCACACATGTGGCATCCACCAGAAGGGTGGCAGATGGAAGGTGTTTAATGCCTTCACTTGTCTTGCGCCCTGAAAGTGTTTATTGGGCTGTAAAAGGTTCATCTCACCGCGTCGAGAAGTCAATTAGTTTGCTGTGCCGAGGTGAAACAAGGACTCTGGTTCATAACAACCAACAACCAACAGTCAGTTGCCTTTAATGGCCCCGAGTTTCTGCCCGGGGAAACTGCAGAAGGTTAATGCCTTGTCTGACTCGTACTTTGATTTTGGTTGAGGAGCATAAAGAAAACGAAAAGCCATTCGTAAGGTTGTCATGGTTGTGCAAAGTCTTTGTTGTGCATTTAGCAAGGATAACTTACAAAAAAAGCCTTTGTTATATTATGGTTAAAGAACACTGGAATGTTCCCAAGAATGCTAATAAATTTATACTTAATTTGTGTATTAAATATTCCATGAATTTATTTACCAGTAGTTGTACAACTTTAAGAAACTGTATATATATATATAAATAAATTAATTCTGTAAGCTAATTTACATTTACATTTAATCGATGTTTTTTATAGAAATCATGACTTTGCTACCAAGTTTTTTAAACTATTATTTTATCACCGTACATTAAATGTAACACGATTATTTTTATCTCCTACATTAGGCAACAATTTTGTGTTAATCAAATTGTAACCCACAAAATTCTGTCATATGCAATAGGCAAAGTCGACCAATTAGGCGACTGAAGTTTTCACAAAACCCAATTGAGTGGCAACAAAGTATTGGCCATGTTGTTAATGTCATTAGCACTGCCACCTTAACACATAGCCACCCTGTTCCCCCTCCCTCCTTCCTCCACCCCATCCCCTTTTTACCACAGGCTTCTATCAATTAGCTTTGATTTGATTTGCGCCTGCGTGAAGCCCAAAATGACATTATGCCTCCGACTACCGGCTGTGCGGTTGTCAAGTCTTATTTACCTCCAAAAAAAATTTAATTGCTTCATTTGCATATTTACACGCGAAATGAATTTGCATTAAATTGCTCATAGGTATTGCATAACATTGTGCCACTGCTTAATAAGAGAAACAAAAAGCCAAAAACTGAACTGACTTTTGAGATACTTATAAAGTCTGAGGTAAGAATTCTTAATTAGAGGTACCCATAAATAATCGGAAAACACTTTGGAATTGATATGCGTGGTTAATTAACTCGCCAAAATGAAAAGAAAAAGAAAACCAAATAAACGAAAACAGAAACATAAAAATTAAATATTAACAAACTTGGGAATGCTCTTAAAATTTTAAATTGGGGATTACATTTCTAATTGTGGCGGAAAAAACCGTTAGGTCATAAATTGTTAAGTCACAGCATATGGGGAAATTATGATAATTTTTAAAGTCGTAAAGATAATCACAATAACAATGAATATTCAAATTTTTATTGATATATAAGAATTTTAAACTGAATTTCAAAGTTCTAGATCTAGGTAACGAAAATAGAAGTTCAATAGCCACCATTGACCAAAATTAATTTATTAAATATTAATATTAATAAATATAAACATAACTTACTTGGTGAAAACAAAAACTATAATAGTAGCTTTTGCAGCCTTACTTTATTTTGCATTTCAATTAGAGTAGAATCAATTTTATAATTAAATTCAAATTAATTAAAAGCAAAGTCGTAAAGATAGCCACAATAACAATGAATATGCAAATGTTAATGGAACTGATAAATATCATTTTTAAGTGAATATCAAATCGTTGCATCCCTATTTCAGTTAGGGTAAGATCAAATAAAACGAATTAAAAATTAAATTCAAATTAAAATGCCAACCTTCAGATGCTTAAAATTTTAATCGCTTTGACAATTGGTTGGGCAATTGTGGGTGGCGTTAGAGGGAGCGGGATGGCATGCTATAGACAGAGAGCGAGGTACAGTTAGCGAAATAACAAATTTGGGAATATTTATGGATTTATTTTCGGTCTTGCTTTCTGGGTGGCTCACTGTATCTGCTGCCTAATCAGCCGACTGGTTAGAGGAAGATGGATTTTTGTTGTTGTTAATTAACTTGCTAATAATGAATTTATTTCTTTTTGTTTATCCGGCGGCATATTCCAAATAGAATTGCTGAGTTTTACACGCTCACTCAGGAACGTTTATAAAGCCAAATATGCAACGAAAGTTGATTAAATATTTATGTATTTGCTTTTTCAGCTGTTTGGTGCAATTAAAGCGTTCAAATGTCGAATTAAAACTGTGGAGATTTATTTGTCATCGTTTGGGTATAAAAAATTAACGAAAACATTTTTATTATGCCAAGCAATTGAGAGATTGTGTTTGGGATTAAACGGTATTTGTTGGGTTTTTTGAATGATTTATTTATTGCAGGAATGGCTTATTCGGAACTTACTTGCATTTTTAAAACCGATTGACCATTTTTCGATTTATAATTTCACCAGTGTTTTCCTTAAATGACTATTGCTTACTAAAATATTGAAATTAAGCACCCACCTAAAATTTATAGTTTGCTATTTAAGAAGACAAGGTTCCGTTCGGTTCACAAATCTATTAACCCACCAATCCAACCATAAATCCACCATCTAACCTCTTCCTGAAATGTTTGCCGCTTTGCTTAATACTAACCATATGCATCTTATTAATTTTACAATGTTGACGCAGTTTCAGTTTTATGACCCTACCTTTAAAGTTCAAGGAGGCAATGCTATGCATTGTATGAATATGAAAATATAATTCAGTTTGACACGAAACCAGTTAAGTAGCCAATTTTAGTATAGCCACAGAGTGTTGCCAACTCTTTCTATTACTCATACGACCAGTGGTCAAAGACGATAGTGGTTAGTGAACGCCTTTTTGATGCTTTGACTAATTCATTTTTAATATGAATAGCGGCTTTGTTATTCAATTTACTATATCCACCGATGCGTGGCCAAGCACGCGCCTCTTTTTGATACCCTAGATTTTTCAATTCATGGTCGACTTGATGGGAATTGTTTTTGCTTAGCTTGGTTTTATGTTTCTGTCAACAGCTTTGATTTTAAAATTAACTTTGATATCAGTTCTAAGGCCGTTTGTTGCCATACTAGTTCACTTATTGCTGTATAGTTTTTTAAAGGTTTTTTACTGTAATTAGATGAGCGTAGAGGCTTAAAATAATTATTATTTGATTTCGCTGCATCAACCAAATTCAAATTTTTTTTATAAATGACTAAGTTAATTAAAAATACGTTTTTGATTCGTGCATAATTTATAAATTAATACTTGGTGCGGCTAATTTTATCGTCTCAAATGTCATTTAACAAAGAAACGATGACAGTTAAATTAATTTGTCATGATTAATAAAAAAATAGAGCACGATTTTGTGCCCAAAATAGATAAATAAAATTTAAATGCAAGCCTACGTTTTATTAATAAGATGTAAATGCCCTAAAATCAAGCATTGCTTATGTTGAATACTTTTAATTGTTTAATTATTTAAATGCTGTGATAGGCAACTCCGATTGTTACAAATACATACATTACAAATCGAAGCTAAACGGAGATTCTTTAACTGTTAATTATTTATTCTCTTACCTCCTATACCCCATACTTAACCAGAAACCTGCTGATATGTGTAATTTATGAAATTAAGCTTCTTTAACCGCCCCTGCTGTAATATTCCATATGCCATCTTTTTGCATTCGGCGGCTGTTGAGAAACCCGAGACCCATCAAACCGGACTTGGTTGAAACCGTTGGCCGGGTCAGTTGCATTCGGCCGGTAAGTTTATGGACCGTTTTGTGGGGCGTGGAATGCCACTCACCTTGAAGAAGATGCCGAGGTAGTACCGCTTCTCCCCCAGTTTCAGCAGCGGCATCGTCCATTTGTTCGGCGTGTACTGCGACTCGTCCGACGCAGTTGGGGCAGTCTATAAATAAAGATCGAAAAGGATGGAGGATAAGCGTCTTGCAAAAACCAACAAAGTTATAAGAATTAATGCGAAAAACGTGGAAAATATGGGCTGGTTTCGACTTCAGGATTTCTTCCTTACGATACACACAAAAAAAATTAATGGCTGATCAAGCCGATCTGATAATAAATAAAGTAAAACTGATTTTTTGAACATACAAATTTCTTAATAAGATCCAAAATAAGTTTTTTCCCAGTACTATTATTTTATGTTTTTATTAAAATTGTATACAAAATGTTCAATACAAAATCTCTAACAAATAAAAATTATGTATTAAAAATCTAGTTTCTGTGACACTTAAACAAACTTTTTAACATGTTTGGTTAAAAGGATTTTGAACTGATTTGCTTGTACATTTTAAACGCCCAAAATAGTTAATATTCAGCCAATTCGCGCTTCTTTTGGTCCATAAAAATTTATAAGCTGGGTTGCCTTGTGCTTGATGCAGACTAAATTCAAATCTATAAATGTTGAATTGCCAAAAAAAAAAAACATTAAACTATACATTTTATTGGGGCATATAATTTAAAGTCGCTTTTACCAGATTTCTTTCACTTCTAGATTGACTCATCTTTAAAGTTCCCTCTGACTAATTAATAACCGCATAAAACCAATCTTAATTTGTGATTTTAATGCCGTACCCACCTTAAACGGACATTTTGGCTGCAGATTGGACAAAAGACTTCAAGACTAATTGCGAACGATGCGCGAAATGTTTGTTGTACCCACAGATTGAGCTATGAAAGTCTGTCCAGATGTCAAAAAGAAACAAATTCGAGTTTGGAACTGGTTGCCTTTAGGAATTCAACGACAACCAGTTCTACTTGTCCAAATGACTTAAGCATAATCCGCTGTGACGCGCTAACTCCAATCCAGCTTAAACTAGAACTCATTTTGGATATCTAAATCAAGGTCTGGTCAATCTATTGTCTGATCTGAAGTATGTGAAGGTCACTTACGTTATATTCCTTCTAAAAACAAAGAAAAAAAAGCGAAACAGTTTCCCTTTTGTTTCGTAACTGTCTTTCCGCTAATGTTTATTAATTAATCATACGCCATGTCTGCCATCTGCAAACATTCTGCGAAGGCCTTGCCAAATGCTGTTGATGGCGATGGTGATGGCGATTGTCGAATGCTGTTGATATATGAAGGGGGCGTAGTGACATGGGGTTTACTCCAAAAAGAAATAAATTTACTTTGAACAACGGGCCAAGTCCGTGCGAAAACATGAACAAAAAGCAGTTAACATTTTGACTCCATCGTAAACAATACAAAAGGCGGTTTAATGCAACGATTTAACAATGCGAAGATTTGGCAACAGTTTTAGGTGTCTGTGACTTTTGCTAATTACGAACAAATTCGTTTTAAATACACTTTTTACTTAGTTTTCTGGGAATTTCATTAAGTTCGGATCGTTAATGCAGTTAAACTCTTTCTTAATGTTTTTTCAAACTAAGAGAATAAATTAAATGTGAAAAAACATTGTTTTTAACAGATAGAAATGTTTGTATTTGTGTTTATTAATTTTACAGCTGTCTTTTAACTGAATATATTTTAAGACTATGCTTATTTCTTTATTTGTTTGGTTTCGTGAAGTAAGCCTATAATTTTGTTGGACCACGGATATTTATACATACATTTAACATATTTATTTATTACCCATGTTAATGAGATGTGATTTTTATTTCATTCATGATTTACACAGTATTAAGACATATCGTTTAGGATGTTATGAATTATGATTTGTGTAAATACGTAACATTTGAAAGATCTTTAATTAACTTTAATTTCCTCCCCTTACAGTTCATTTCTATCAGTTTTTTAAGCAACTAACATTGTTACGGTTTTTTTTTTACCACCTATTAATGTTGCTAATTGATTGCTTGGTGATTTCGCGACTTCATTGCAATCTGCATTTTGGCAAATTGTCTGCACATGTTGCATCACGGAATTAAGTCTTCTTTGTTAATTAATTTCATTGCTATATAAGCAACATTAAAGACCGGTTGGATTTCTGACCAGCTGTCCTCTTCCTGCTCCTCGAAGTCATCTTTTCCACACCCCTCTAAATAATCAACAAAGACTTGAAACAAATTAAAGGTGCCAAATTGATTAAGATCCGAACAAACATAAAATTTGCATGCAGCTTTCCTTCGCCAATCAACTTCAAAGATAACCGTAAATTTATATATATATTTATGCATTGATTGTTTATTAATTTTTAAGGCAAACACTACTCGATTATGGTTTCTTGTGTGTAGTGGCGATTTATCATAAGAGTTATAACCAGTTTTGACACAAGAGGCGTTTTGGCAGAATGGCGAAAAGTCAATGTCAATTTAGTTACCCTGTTGAGCACTACTTCCCTTCTCTCCCAAAAGTATTTTTTAATTATTTAACCTTCGTTGAAACGACACCTAAAATATGTCCAGAAACGTACAGCTTTACTTATATTTTAACTCCAATTATCAAGCTGACATTCAACCACATTTATCGCTGTGGCTTCCTGCTAAATATATATATATATATTTTGTGGAAGAATATTTTCGTGTTTTATGTTAATTAGCTTGGACTTGCAGGCGAACAAAAGAATTTTTAATATTCAAATCGGTTTTTCTGTTATATTAATGTTTATGATTAGGTTTTGACTTTTATAAATGTCATAAATTATTATCTTCTCTAACGGTTGCAATTTGTTTATGGGGTAGCTGAAAAATTGCTTGGATTAAGATAAGATTTAAATTTATAAGATTTATGGGTGGGTTGTTCGGTGGGTTTAAAAAATATGTAAGTCTTTACACTTTTAAATTAATCAATTTAAATTATTCCTTCTTATTGTTTATTTTTCTTTTTAAAGCCCTATCAATTCTTTTATTTTTTAAAATTTACCCATGACCTTCAGTTGATTTTTTTGTTGTCTTTATATTGATTTTAACCTAAATTGCGCCTGGTCTCCTTTTTCAGTGATTTATATTGGTTTTTGTATAAATTTATTTTTGCTCTTGATGAGTTGCTTGTGTCAACGAAATGGCTTGTTTTATTACAAACATTTCAACAGGCAACAGTAAAGGCAACAAAAATGCATTTGACTAATTTCGATCCAAATGGCCGAAACCAGAAAAGGTAAAACAAATCGAATTGGGCCAAAAACAGAGAGAGTCACGATAAATTAAAAAGGAATGTCACGAAAAACGGTAGCTGTCCGAACATGGTTTATACATCATCTATTTTGGCTCTAAACTCCCCAATTAAGCTTCCTAACTTCACACATTCATCCCAGCCAGCCAACCCAATTCGAGAAAGTGAAAGTGGGCTTATATTTTCGGTTTCTTGTTTTTTTTTTTTGGTCAGGACTTGTATGGGTTATGCAATGGTTAATTTGTAACTTATTTTTTCACAAAAACCTACCAGCTACAGGACCTGGTCCTTTGTTGGGCGATGCCATCGTCCTGTCCAGACTGCAAAGCAGTTGGATGGAGATTATCACAGACAAAACGAAATACTTTTGCATGTTTCCAATCGTGTTCAGCTATTCAGATATCTACTCTATTCAGATATTTATGCAAATGTTATTTTTTACGTTTTAAATTTTTTTTTTTATTTGGTTTACACACTTCCGCACACTTTTTACCCTGAAAATTCCGTAAAATATTTGTAAATGTGTATTGACAAAAAAATTTCGCTTTTGTGTTTTCAACGCATATTTTTCTCGGTCGTCGGTTGTTTTGTTCGAAATATGAATTATTTTAATAAGAAATAGATGCTTATCGCATGAAATCGAAAGTTGTGCGAAATGCGGAGACGGAAACTTCGGTTTTCGAACGTATTAAATGGTGTGCGCAGGCGTGCGCCCAAACTGACCGTCGGTTGTCGAAGAACTAACCAATTCGACTCAACTCGGCTCCAACCAAGGCAGAATTCCCCCAGAGATTTTTGGAGGGGGGGGTCTCTCTCTCTCTCCCAGAGAAAAAGAGATTCACTCAGAGAGATCGGCTTGGCTGGAGTCACCCAGTCACCCAACTGGTTCGAGAGAGTCCAAGATCTCCCTTTCGAAGACGAACTTGTTTGCCGCGGCCACCACAAGAGGCGAAAAAAAGGCGAAACGAAACCCGAAAGATTAACATCGCCCGAGATCGGCCATACATGGATGGATATATGGCCAACGGTCGGCGGACACTTGCGGTTGTTTGTCAAACACTTGACGCAGCCTCAGCTGGAGATCGAGAGCTCAAGTCGCATCTAAAGCTGAATCTCAAGCTGAAGCTGAATCCGAAGCCTCACCAAGGTGAAAAACGAACAAGAAACCTTTAAAAGAACGCTCTGGCTTCGAATAAAAGTTACCTACCACAAAATGAGCGCAAAAAGAATATAGAACATTTTTTGAAAACAATTATTATTGTTTTCTGCCAAAAAATGAGCGGAAAAATATATAAAATTTTCTTCAAAAATTATTGTATTAATTCCCAAACATTAAGTCTATTTACCCATTTTTTACAAATTTTATTTACTTTTTTTCTATATTATTTTCATAACACAAAATTATGATTGGCTTTATTTTTTTTTAAATTAAAGTTCAAAATAAGAATTATATGCTTATTCTGCTTTTGAATAATATTAATATATATAATATAATTTTATTTTAATTTTTTCTCCACTTAGAAAATAAAAGGGAAATGTATATATGGTTAATTTTACTGAGGAACCGGAAGACTTTACTCAAGAAATACCAGTGACTCACGAGCTAATTAAATAAAATATAAATGCAATACATATAAAATAAAAGAATTCGCATAAGTCTAGACTAATTTAACATACTCCACAACTAACGGGTACAACCCCAAAAGTGGAATCATTTCAAAATTCTGGTTTCGCTTCTGCGGTTACGGATTTCGCTCAGTTTGGTTCTCTTCTCAACTGATCTAAGTTCTCGGATTACGCAATTACCCCCGGGATTTTGGATGCATTTCAAACGTGGGCACTGATTTTGGTCTACGAACAAACTGGGCCGAACCAGAAAACTTAACTTCGCGCTGTTGCTGGCCGAATTTCTAAAAACGGCGACCTTGAGATGCAGATGATGAACTAGTTTTTGGCTTAGATTGTTCGTTTCCAGCTGCTGGCGTTTGCCTTTTCATTCAACTGTATGCTGGTTTTACGGTCATACATTGCGTATACGTGATGCTTGTCAGAGATCAGATAAAAGTGATGGGAAGATAAATGGTGGGATAATAATAAGATGTATTTTCAGGTGTCAGCAATGTAGGTTGGGAAGATTCAGCTTATTTTCGACATGTGTGTAGATAGGAAATTTATTGGAGTTTTAGTTTATTTAAAAATGCTTAAAACCCATTTATCTTATAGCACTCAACACTTGTTAATCAAGCTTGTTACTTTAACTTTTAATTATTTAGTTGTCTTTCATTTTTTTTTTTAATTTTAAGCTTCCCAGATTTTTTTACCTGTTCTGTTTTGTTTTTTCATTATTGTTTAGTTCAATAACACATTAATAACCAGCATTTATTAAAAGGCCTTTGAAGTTCCAAAAAATTCTACTATAAAAGCTTGAATTTCTTTACCATTAAGTTCATACAAAATATTGTGTCGGCAATTAAGTCTCGGCCATAAAAATTGATTATCCCGCCAAAGGGGACAAAAACTATTGACAACTTTTTGTGGCAAATGTCAGCTGCAGAAAAACACGCAGAGATTCCAATGCAGATGCCAGAGTCGAAGTGCCAGAGGAAAACCCATCTGCAATGGCCGCAATTTGTGAAGAAATCCGAAAACCAAGTCGCCAAGTGGCAACCACTTGTTGCTGCTGGCACCGCTTTACATATTTCCGTATTTTCGTTCTTTTTTGCATGAAAATCAACTTTATGTGGTTGCCCGGTGCCTTACGTTGCTTACGTGCCTTAAATTAATTTTTTTGTTGATCTTTTGGTATCTTGTAAGCGGCATCGTTTCAAATTCGCAGTTCTTCTCCACTCCCAGCAGTTGGACTAATTAATTAATTGGAAACAAGCAATCAGTGAAACAAAAAACGATTCAGAGCAGCTGAAATTTAATGTGTATTTATTCCGATTTTCAGTAGTTTTATATGCAGCACGCAAACAAAACCAGATAAGAGTCAGCTGCAGAAAAATATATAGGCGACGAGTTCATTGCTATCTACCAAAAACCAAGGCCACATGTGTTGAACATAAAAATTCTTTAAGGTTTCCATCCGGGAGATTCACCGCAAATCGGAAGTGATTTAAATATTTACTTATGTTCACAATTAACTTATATTACTATAAATTATAAAATCATTAATTGTCATGAACTTGCTGTTATTTTATATATATATATATATTAATAATCTTAATGATATAATAAGCCATTGGCTTCATCTTCTACGCAATATATGGTATTTGATGGATCTACAAGCCAAAGCTTTTACAATTCATATCACGCTAATGGAATGGAAATTCGAATTCAGATTTTGTATGATAGTTTTAAATTTATTTTTGTTTGTGTTTGTGTTTGCCCTATGAATGTGATTAAGGTGGTTTGTTGAACTATAAAACTCGTTTCAATTGGAGCTTTGCAGGGTATATGACGTACTTTGCTTATTTCATAATTTTATTTTTTGGAAAAAATAGGTTAAATTATACATTTTATATATATTTATTATGTAGGTTTTATCAAACAATTAAAAAACTTCTGATTTAGTTTCTTACTTATTAATAAGTCCTATTTTATAATTATATTTATATGAACAATAAATGTCTGGTTTTAGCATAAACTTTACAAAATAATTTGTTATGGCAAACATTCAAACTTTTGATTAAGTTTCTAACTATCATATTAAAGAATTAAACTTATATGAATCATGGAACATGGTTTTAACATTGAATCAAATAATTATAAAACTTTTGATTTAGTTTCTTACTCATTGTTATGTCCTGTTAAAGAATTATATTATATAAATCATGGAACAATATAAGACTGAATTTAAAATAGATATACATGTCTAAATACACTGTGATAAAAGTTATAAGCTTTTATCACTGCAGTTTATTCCTCTTAATGTTCCATAATGAACTTCCATTTCCGAAACTCATGCAAATTCTTATCTCAAACGACTGTCTCATTGAATTCAAAAGAATTGCTAACAAAGTATCCTCAACTAGTTTTCTACATCTGGAAGTGGGTGCAATGCCTCCTCGAATTCAGTTTTATGGCAGCTCTTTTGTTTCACATTCTTCTCGACTCGTGTGTGGGTAATAAATTTTAATGGTTTGACGTTTAAGCTAAATAAAATCCCGTCATCGAACTACTTCTAGACTTGTCTTGATTCAATTCGATTCGTTGCGATGCGATTCGATTCGTGGTCGTGAATTTTTCAGAAGATTTTGCTCAGGGTTAAAATCGGTGCGAAAAAGAGTGACGGTTGGCAACCAGTTTCGACCCTGGGCCAAGTGAAATAAAAAGTTTCATAAATTTGCAAATTTTTTTCGCCTTTAAAGTGTGCAAATAGCCTGACAAAACGAGGCTCGGCTCGGCTCGGCTCGGCTTGGTCTGATATGTTATGTAAACACATATGCAGCCCGAGGCCATTCATCATACGCACTGTGATCCCGGAGGCGACAAAGCGATCAGTGCTAACAAAAAGCTGCGAAATGCAAATAAATAATGGAAAAGGGTAATGCTTGAGAGGTGCAGGTAATGAGTTGGAATACTTCCATTGAAAATGGTGTGAAATAAGGTTGTTCAATAAATATAAAAGGGAACAATACAAAAAGGCAATATTTAAACAATAAAAAACCAAGTGTGAGGAAAAAAAATTGTAAAAAAATATAAGACATAAATATATTAAAAACTAAAACTAAAATAACAATCAAAACACAGGTAGCGTAAAAAATTATACAAAATAAAATTTATATAAGTTGTAAGAAATTTCCAGAATCATTTATGTATTCCAAAAAAACTGGCCAGAATGCTCATAAAAAATGAAGTTAAACAATTAACTGAAAAACTTTAAGTGAAGAATTCATCGAAATTGCCAGATAATTGTTTGTAATCCCTTAAAAAGAAAACACGAAAAACGCAGAGGAATGTCAATTTTAATTTTCGTGCCCCATATGGAATTTTTAACGTACTCAAAAAGGAATAAAACATAAAACAACTCTTCAAGGAATGAATTGAAAGTGACAACTGCTTGAGGCAGGGGAATTCCCCAAAACATAACTTAAGTTAAAACCGACATAATTTAATGGTATAAGATAGTAATTGTAGTGATGCAGCTGGAAGCCGAACGAGTGGAACTAAACAAATTAATGTGGATTGATTGATGGACAGCGACAGCGTGGCTAATGGCATAACCTCTAAGTAATGTGTAAGGTGAAGTTTAACACAAATTCCAAGCTTGATCGCTTTATCAATGAGTGGGTAAATGGGGAATTGATTGATGGTGGTTAGAAATGGAGAGCATAGTTGTTTTATTTATAATTTAATATCTGACTTTGTTGATGAATGTATGGATAATTTAAAATTATTTTTAAAAGGATCTTAACTCACCAGCATCGACTTCGTTTTCGCTGGGATCGCGATGGAATATGTTGCCATAGTACTGATCGTGCTGCTCCGACTCCACGCTCTGCAGGGATTCCTGCACATCGTAGTCGAAGTCTTCCTGGTTGGCTTGAGGCTGCTGATCCCGATCCTCCTCCTGGTCGTCCTCCTCCTCCTCCACCACCTTTTGAACTCGTTTGCGATTGTAGCCGGTTTGCCTTTTGGTTGCGGCAGCTGCCAGGCGATTCCTCTGAGCTCCACCACCACTCCTCTTGAAGTTTCCCCCATCTTGGGCCGCAAATCCTCGCGGACGAGGCCTAGGCGATGGTTTTGGCTTGGGCAGAATATCCGCAATGGTGGGAATCTTCTGGTTGGCAGTGCGATTGGGAAACAGCCGTCGCTCCAAGTAGTTGGCAAATATCTGCTGAGTTATTTGATTCTGGCGGGCTATCTCACTCTGATCCAGTTGGGCTCCTAAAAAGATTCCACAATTAATCACTGAACAAGTACCAAATCTCCACATGTGGGTCACCCGAAATGATGTAATACTAAAATTTTGATTTTTAAGAGTAATTACATAAAGTGCGGGACAGACAACCCACGTTGAGGTGTTGAAAATAATGTAATTAAAACAAAGTCTTTAAAATAAAAACTCCACGAAGTCTGGTTACCCTTGTGGGTAAATATTATACAATATCATAACCAAATAGCGAGTTAATGGCAACAGTTAGGCAGTGGAGTGGTGATTTTTTATATCAATGTTAGGGCATCATGATGAGCGAGTCACTTGATGAATTTTTGATTACATCGCTTGGGCTTTGAAGTGACACGCAGACATCATTCAAAAGTCTTGGAATGAAAGTGAGAAGATATGTTAATGATTGAAATCCCGGTCCTCGCTTGCCATTTCATCTGCTTTAAAACAAAGGGTGTCAAGGTCGGCAAAGACTTTTTACTGCCCCGCAGTTAAGCGGATTGCAGTCGCTTTACGACCCATTCCATTTTCCCAAACTCCATGTGATGAGCCCGAAATTGCCAAATAATTGATATAAATATTGTGGCTTATGTCCGGGCTCTTTGGCTGTGCCATAACCGATGCTAACTGCTCGGTGATACATTAGCCCCGCCCAGCCCTCAGCTCCTAATTTAAGTGGCATTTCGGGTTAAATTTATCTTCAGAGTGTAATGGCAGAAATACAGAAAAAATAAACTTAAAATTATTACGCAATTACGCGTAACGTTTTTAATATTTTTTTAAATATATCTTAAAGAGCAAAAGAGTTGAAAATTCCGCCCTGACATTTGTCTGTGATTGAGTGGGGACACGAGCAGTTTTCTGGGGGCTTTCGATGGGGCTATGTCAGGTGAAACATTAATGCCGGATTACCGAAAACAAGGCCTCTGCTCACTTGACTTTGGTTGGCGGATAATTCGGCGCTTTATCTGATTGCCTTCAGTTAATGAAATTGGACTCTCTGAATGGGCGAAGCGACCACAAAGATCTTCATTTAAGATCAGAGGCTGTTAATGGAAATGGAAAGTTCGTGTCTTCAGTAATAATGTGAAAATTCGGAGGCAATTTAATGGAAAGCTAATTTGGGAAAGCAAATCGATTAGCAAGCTTTTATATAACTTTAAAAACTTTTATTTTCGATACAACTTAAGGTCCCTGAACTGTTAAAATAATTATATATATAAACACATGTTTTTAACATTTAACTAAACTGGAAATAAATTGTACTTTAATTTTCATGTATATCTGGTTTGAACAAAATTTTTTTGTGTGTTATATAGGTATATATACCATTAAATAATTGTGATTTAATGCAGTACAAAAATGTACAATAAATTTAATATTGTTATGGTTCCAATAAAACAACAAAAAATAATTTTGCAATGAACCTAATTATAAACAAGTCTAAAAAAAATGAGTTTCGATAATTATAATTGCTTAATCCGATTCAGTTACTCAAGGCACAAATATTTGAAGCAATTTGTTAATCCAGCTCGGCGGATGTGAACATTATCTAACAACTTCTAAAGAACTTCAGGTGCTTTCAAGCCGCAGCGGAATGGCAAGTCATCGAACAAGACTTTAATTTCGGCATTAATTACCAATTGAGCTGGAATTAGAGTTTGCCTTTGAGGCCACCATCGAAAGGAGAACAAAAGGCAGCTCAACGCACTCGAACAAACCAGACAAAAGCCAGAGTTCGTTGTTGACTTTTTGTTCTTCAAGAGTTCGCAGTCCTTGGCTTGTTAAACGAGCATTATGCGAGATAATTTACGTGCCATTGTTGGGCGCCATTTGCTGACCGGTTGAAATTGGGATTGAAAATATGACAACAGTTGAAACGTGATGGCCTAAATGCTTTTGAAGTGTAGAAAAATAGAGGGGGGAGTTCTGATATACGATCTAATATCACTGATCACAAAAGTGCACACCAAAAAATGGGACAGGATAAGATAATTTAGTAATTTTATCTTTCATGTCTCAAAGTATTATTTTCTTGTCCTTGTTTCTAAGTTTAAATGCTCTCCTTAAAATCAACAAAAATTAAAGGTCTTGAATATTATTGTTTTATTACAAAATTAAGATATTTAACTCATTAACTTCAGCAAATAATAAATGTTTAACGTTAAGGCGAAGTTTTAGTTTTAAAACGATCTCCTCTAAATCCTGAAGTGATTCTTTGAGATCCTGATCACCTCGATTCGAAAATTTTTTTTTAAGACATTACCTTCATCATCAAGTTTAACTATTTAATCTAAGATAGGATGTATTTTCTCGATTTTCCGATATTTTTTGTTTAACTTAAACTTAATTTTATCCCGTTCAAATTTTGTATAACAACATCTTTTGGTTATAAATTCTTATTGCTAAATCTTTTTGATAATTTTTGCCCGTGCAGTTGTCGATCGGCCAGGGCATTCAATAACTTCACGACTTGGTGACCCAGTTGTGTCTCCATTGCGATGTGTATCTATATCGGGCAACAACTATATAGCTGATACTTGGACCGGCTAATTGTCGTTTGCACAGGCCACATAAATCATGACAACTCGCAGAGGATGTTGGCTTTGCCTTGAGAGAAAAACGAAGCGAACCTATCAAAGCGGTAAATCATTTCCACCATCACAGCATTTGCGACTAAGAACCGTCTCAAAATGTTTCTGCATCTGAATCTGTTTCTGTATCTGTATCTGTGTATTTGTGGCAGCAACAAGCGACTGCAGTTGCAACTGCAACTTTGAGGGCCGTGCAATTGCCGCTTGGCTGAAAAGAGGTCAATTAGCTGCGAGGAGTAGCCCAGAGACAAAGGATTTCGCAATTCCGCTCGCTAAACGATTATTTTTTTTTAACTGTTTGTGGACCAGCATCCACATTCTGTAAATATACTTTTTCAAACGCTTGCGCAATCCGCTTGTATCTCTTGTTTCGGGTAATTACATGAGCAGCCAATGCGGCGTATACGTTACGCAGGCCAAGCCTCAGATTTCAAGCTGTGGTCAAACTTCTTTGATTTACGATCTCAAGGTGCCTAAGAATCGGTTTTTCCATCTGTATACAAATTTGATACATTAGATCTTAATTAATTTAAGTTGGCAGACATGTTTCAATGTCAAGCTAACAAGATTTATTTGTTCAATGCTGGAATATGTAATTATATTCATAGGCATATGGTAATACTCTTACAAAATGCAGAGAGCAATGTATTATGGCTTGACTGCAATGTCTTTAATGAAAATAAAATATTATTTAAGAAGTTTTGATCGGTAAGCAATTATTTTAAAGCATAATATTTTATGATTTATGTAACTTTTAGTTTTCTTCTCACTAAAAAATAATCTCATCAATTTTCCAAATATTTTAAAGCATTATATAAGTTACTTTTATTTAAATTGTTACCACTTTTAAATTGAATAAATATCAATAATATTAGGAAAAATAAAATAGAAACAAAATATTGATGGATAGCGTCGAAAAATATTATATAAAGGTACTTAAAAAGATAGAGTGTTCAAATAACTAATTGATATTTATAAATTCCTTATCTTGACAAATTACCTTCTTAAGTGGTAGGCGCAACACAAACAAAGGTTCAATAGCTCTTCTCTCATATTAATAAAAAAATTTGCATATTTCGTAAGCATTCGTTTTATTTTTGGACAACTGTCAGCTAATTTCTGATCATCACGAGAACCAAATTTCCAATGCAAATCGAAATTCTTTGCTGGCATAATACCCAGTAATTATTGAAAAAGGCTCGTCGAGAGGTGTTTGAACTCTTATTTTTCGGTTTTTTGCTTTCAGCTCTCAACTGGCCCCTTTAGACTCATTAATCTTTTGGCCATGTTTGGGGAAAAGTTGTGGACACGTGTTCGATTCTTCGGCTTTTGTTCTCGCCAAAATGCCACGAGGTTAAAGACTTGAATTTTGCTCACCAACTGCCATAATTCTTTCAGCTATAATATATATAATATTATAATGTATTTTCTGATTTGCGTCAGTGTTTTCTTTAACTCAATATTTTATTTAGTATTCTGAGGTCACCTGCATTCCAATTTAAAAAACAAAGCCAAGAAGCGCAGCCCAAAAGTAGAGAGAAACGTATCGCAAAATATTTTTCAAACTGGATTTCTTGTTTCGTTTATTTGTTGAATATTTATGCAACTAGAAGATGGGCACTGAACGCACCTACCTATGTTATAAATACGCACATAATCTATACATATAACTAATATATATCGCGAGATAAAGCCGCTGATGCGAAATTTTGCCTCCGATTCGCCTCGATTGTGACGAGATTCGCTTGCGTAGAACTCATATGTTTATGAAATGCGAAGTCTTTAAATGCCAAATGGTGCATGGGAAACACAATTTGCATTTTAATAACAAACGCCACAGTTTCTTTTTTGAATCAGCTTTTTTGTTGTAATAAATATATGAAAATCAATACAGATGATGTGCTTAAGAATTGATATGTTATGCGAAATTAGCATGGAGATAAATGTGAAGAGATTTTTTATGCAAATTCTTGTCTAATTTTAAAATTCCTTTATTGTGTGTATAATTAATAACGAAAAACTAGATTTGTTTTTATTTCCAAAACAATCGTTGGCGTAATTCAAGTGTCGACTGCTATGTACCATAAATCTTATTTTTTTTTTATGTTGTTTATTAAGCAATATTAGTTGTTAATAGGTTTTGATGTAATTAGACACAGTCAACAGATAAATCTATTTAATACTGGTTTTTTCACCAATATTTTAAATAGACTTTAATTTTAAGAAATGTGGGGCATAAAAGCTAAATTTAGGTAAGATAAAGATTGTACAATAAGAGTTACATTTCTATGGCTTAACTATCTTTTTTAATATATGTCACTAAATTATTTATTTAATTTTAAAAAAATGTTGAATTGAAATAATATATTGTTAAGGTTAAGTTTAAAATATTTGCTATGACTCAAGATTTATAATCATTAAAAAAAACAACTAAACTTTGAGCTTCAATTAAAGTATAAAAGTAGCCAAATGGTTAAGCTAAGTTTGCTTAATTTTCTTGAACTTAAAATTGTTTACCAATGGCTTTCTCTCACTTAAACCTTATAACTAAGCCCACCGCACCCTTGAACTACCACAGTCTTGCCACCTACATCTTTCACTTGACAACAGTACTACGGTTCAAAGCAATGTGGCCAAGAGCAATTGTTAATATTTGCAAGACAATTGACACTGCCACTCGATGATGTCCATCGCAGGCTGAGATTGAGACTCTGACCCTGACACGGATTCACCACCATCGAAGGCACTTGGAAAAGTGCCTCAAAGGGTACCCAAGTACTCACCTCTCTTATCACGGCCATTTTCGATGTGTTCGGCCTCAGTCGGAACATTTCCTCCCGCAAAGTGGCTAATATTACTGCTGCTACTGCTGCTGCTGCTGCTGCTGATGTGATTGTTTTGATTGAGATGGAAACCGTGTGGCACATTGCTGATGTTTATTTTGGTTGGGCGGGGGTTGGGTGTATTGTGGCCGGAATCGACACTGGCCAACGAAATGAGCACTATGATGAGCGTGGGGCGTAACATTATCACTGAATTTGCACTTTTTCCGCGAATCTTAGACACCAGTTGAAGTGCACTTGGTTGTGAGATCTCTCGAATGCGAATGCACGAAACCGAAAACCGGGGAAAGTCAGGCAGGTCGAGGGGCTATGGTATAACCTCCGATCTCGAGCTGTAACTGAAAGCCAACTGATCGAGGGTCTGGGCCAGATCTAGCTTATTTGGTATGCAGCAGCATAGCTTTCTAAATTATCAAATATTTATCGGGGAAATGTCGTCTGGTATCTGTATCTCTTCTTCGATCGCCAGATCGGCAGTAGTCTTTTAATATTCAAATACTTTTGCTTGTTTTCTCCGCCCAACGCTGTCAACGCTCGAGGGGCGGGGAAAGGTCTTTAAGTTAGGGCCATTAATTTGCGCCTTCGAAATTTGTATCTATATTTTTTTGTAACCAGGGTTCGATGCCTGGCGATCGTGAAGGCGAACGCGGATTAAGTAATCACCGTAGATCTCCACTCAAAATTCACTTTCTTTCCGCTTTCGCAGAGAGTGAGATTCAGAGAATTGGAGTGGTTTTCTGGTTGTCTCTTTTCGCTAAAATCTCTCACTTTTTATGGCCTGTGCCATGCAGCGATCTCAAAAGTTGCTCGCATTCGGGGCCGATCCACCGAACAGTTAACATCTATGCTTGGGCACCGCTTTGCGTTTTTTCGAGTCTTTCCTGCGATCGCACTCGCCGTGTTAACTTACAGACTAAAGCGTTTGAACGCAACTAAAACGAGTTCCTCGCTCAACTCCTCTCCGAACCGTCGATCGGTGGATCGGCGGATCGGTCAGCTGGCCCGATCTCTCTCACTCTGCATATAAGTTATATGTGTGTATATCGCTGGCGGCCCCCAACTCGTTTGAAGTGACCAGACCAGACGCCAAACCACAAAACTGCCGCTGCATCCAACGCCTTCTTTTTCCACGCACCCTCCTCTGAAGATTTCTTGCTGGGATGGGACCCAGTCTCATGATTTTTAATTACAGGTGTACAATAGATGAGGACGTATTACTGTTCTGCGCTGCAAGTCAGCCATCGCAAATTGGCTTTGTCGGCTATTTTTAGATTCGCGGGAATTGCAGATGAAGCACCTCTGCGGCCTTGACTTGCCACTTAAAACGCCCTTAAAAGGGGCTATTTTAATTTTGCACAACAGCTTAATATTCGTGATAGCTTAATTTGGAATAGCCAATATTGATTGCATATAATAAAAAATCAGAAAATGTAATAGGTTGATTGCATTTAATAACAATACGAAATAATTTACTATTTATTTAGGTATTTCCGTTTCTAAGTCGATAACAACAAAATTAATTTAAACCATAAATCTGTCATGCATTATAACATAAGCCAATTTTAGATTTCTTTTCAGCTCAGTAGGGGGTATACACTGGTTATAAATATGCCAAAAATACAATTCTTGTATAAAATAAAACACAAATATATTTTGGTATTCGCGACGAAATTTTTTATTATAAATTTTCCAGCAGGGTATTGAAGTCAGTTTTCCTTTTTGTTTTATAAATAACCAAGGGTCTGTGTAACTTAATCCTTTTCAGGGAGCTTAATTTCTGACAGACTTACAAATCTTCACATGCGGTTTGGACACTCCAATAATAAAAATATTTCCATTTTATAATTTTGAATTTTAGCTTTTTGTTTCGCGGATTCCAAACTTTACATTTACTTGATATGAAATGGTTACTATATGAAAAAGCCAGTGGATGGGTTCAAGAATGGTGTGCAACATGTCCGGATTCTAGTGTAAAAATCGGGTTTGGATGGTTGATGGATTGGGATTTACTTTAAAATCGTTGATTGATGATTTAGGATTCTGCTTAGTATCGTTGATGGTTTATAGTTCGCTTTAGATCGTTGATGGTTAAGAATTCGCCTTATGATCGTTGATGGTTATGAATAAGTTTTAAGATATTTGATGACTAAGGAATATCTTTGTGATCGTTGCTTGTTTTGAATTCTTCTTATAATCATTGATGTTTAAGAATTCGCCTAAGGATCATCTACTTCTTCTTGGCCTTGCCCTTTTTACCTTTACCCTTTTTGCCCTTTTTCTTCTTCTTGCCCCCAGCGAGCATTTCCTCGGAAACATAGGTTTCCGTAGTGACTTTACTAACCGGCAAGGTTACGGGTTGTTTGGGAGTCCTTAACTCGATCTCAATGGTGTTCTTCTTGTGTTGCGATTTGGCCTTACTCCCCAGTTTCACCAGGAACACATCGCTATCCGTCTCTTCGCAAGTTTTGTAGCATACCTAAATGAAAAATGAATAACAAGTTGATTTTAAATAGTCTATAATTAGTAGAAATTAAAAAATCGCTAATAATCAAAACAATCTCACGAATGACCTTCGCAAAATCATTAAATGAAATCAATTTTATGTGACAGAGAAAAAGAAAGTTGACTCGTGGGATAATGCAACGGCACTTGTTTGATCAGGGAACAAAAAAAAACCTAATTTGCAAGTAGGTGGTTAAAACATCTATTACATCTCTTATGCGATTACCATAAATAAAAACACATGGAAAGCTGAAGCGGATTTACCACCGCAAAACGAAAAAGAGTGCTCCACATTTGGAGCTGGCAGATGTTATGCAACTGCCCCACAATTGAGGCAATTGAAAGCCTTCCACCGACTTCCCGAAGCTGCAGAAGTTGCAGAAGTTGCACCACCTGCATCGGCATTTAGAGGGGCCAAGTCACGGCCTGAAAGCGATCACACATTCCGCATTCGCACACGTAACCAGCGATCCCAAAAAAAGGAATGCGGAGGCGATCAGTGATTACAGTGATTTAAGATTAAACATTCTTGAAATATGGTTTTTTTGCGGGCCAATAACTACTTTTATTAAATGCATACTAGTTTTTCAATATAGAAATAAATATCAAACAAAATAAAGGCAAGTTGTTGATTAAATTAAAAATTAAAATTGATGGAAAAATTAATTTTGTTTGCCATGTACAATTTTCTAGTAAGAATTAAGTTGTTAAAGTAACTGAAATTTTAAGAACTTTTTATAAGTATTATATATTTATGCGGCTTATCAAAACCAAAATTTGTAATTTTATACACAACCTAAAAAGTATTTGAATAACAGAACATTTTTAAAACAAAACTATAATCTTAAACAAACTCTATAAATATGATGGTTAAAGAAAATTTTTCAACTTAAATAAATCAAATATATCATTAAAATATTTTAGCAACATAAAATGTATTGAAAGTCGTTCCTGACATTCCAAAGTTTTTAAACTGAAACTCACCTCTATGCCCTTGCGCCTGGTGTCCAGATTGACCCCCTTCATGGTCTGCATGATGTCCTTGCCCTCGACCTGCATGCAGCAGGATCGCTGATTCTGGGCGGGGCACTGGGCGGGCACAATGCGATCGGTTCCGCCGCACAGCCGCTGGCGATAACAGTCGACCTTGGCCTCCTGGAGGTCACAGGCCTCCTTGATCTTCGAGAAGGGCACGTAGTAGTTGTCCGTCTCGCAGGCATCGTTGCCCGAGTACTTGATGTTGGCCCGCACCTTCGGAATGTTCGGGTGATTGATGATCCTGCCCCCGGTTCTGCGCTTAATGTGGTTCCTGGCAAAGGCGCTGCGCTGCATCATCTCGTGCAGGCAGGACTCCTGCTTCGGTTCGCAATCGTTGGGATCCTGGCGATAGCAGGGATCATCATCCGCACCAAGATTGCCTTCATTTCCGTCCTGGACGCTCTCCACCTTATGGGTGTTCTTCAGGACTCTTATAGTCAATCCACTGCCATTTAAGCAGGCCTCGAACTCATCGTAGGCCTCCGGACCCGGATCCCGCCTTGTGGGTTGGATAAAACAAGGAGCTATCTCCGGACTGCAGTCGCAATCGCAGGCGCATTGGCAACAGCCATCGCAATCATCAACAGCTGTGGGTTATGCAACAGATTAGGAAGGATTACTCATTGGTGTCGCTTAAAATTTGTAAATATTTGATATAAATATCTATTATAATTAATATACATATACTTACGCTCATTCATTGGCTTGAGCATCTCATCCAAGATCTTGAACTTGCAGTCGACCTTGGTCTTCTTGCCCTTCTTTCCCTTCCGCCCCTTCTTTTTAGCCATGTTGTGTGATTAACTACTGTATTTATATATATAACTATTCACTGGGTACTTCTGCAGATGTCTTAAGAGTTGCGTTGTATTCGAAAGGCCTTTAATTCTCAATTTTGATATTGTACTTCAACAACAAATGGCGCAATTTCCGCACAGCCCGTTTTCGCGCTGCAATAGAAAAGAAATTCCGATTTATTGAAACCGCTTTATAATAATAGTGGTTAATAGAACTACGCGTACTACTCTTTTGTTTTGTTTAGTTTTCAAAGTCCATCCAAAGCTCGCGTAACGATAACGAAATAATTTAATTTTTGTTTATTTTGTGCGGTAGACAACATTTCCCGTATGAATTATAAAAGGGAATGCCAACCGAGTAATGATCGTTTACCCCCGTCTACTTGGTGTTACTAAAAGTGTTCAGATAAGTTTTGGAATAAATTAGTTGTGTTTATTTCAAGGCCTACTAAATATTCTTTTGTTACTTGAAAACAAAATTAGGGAAATTTTATTATAAAATATATCATTTTCGAATAAAAAATTCAATTGGCAGATTCCCGATAAAAATGTAACGATATAAGATCGACTTAATAGGATGGTCCAAATTTTGGAAATTTCTGACTCACCTTCATCGCAGGCCATGTTGTACTCTTCCTCGCGCCTGTTGCACTCGACAATCGGCTCCTTGTACCTCATTTTTCTGGTGGCCTGGAGGACACCATTGCAGACAGGATCGCATTCTTCGTAAAGGGCAGAAGGACTATTGTGGTCGCCCACGCAGTTAAGGGCACCACCTGCCTGTCGCTTCTTCTTGCCTTTGCCGTCCTTGTCCTTACCATCCTTATCCTTTTTGCCATCCATGTCCTTCTTGGGATCCTTGTTCGGCTTGTTCAAGAGTTCCGCCTCCAATTTCTCCTGGACAAAGCGGGGATATGGTGGAATGCCCCCACAGGGACCGCATTTCTGCAGCTTTTGTTCGATGGGCGACATGTTGCAGCGCCTTGTGGGCACAGTGGGACATTCTGGGAAAACAAGGATTCGATTTGCACATTTTCACATACATTTTTGACAATATAATTTATGAAACAACATTTTTAAATAGTAGTCAAATATCTTGTGGTATTGGGTACATCATTCACCATCTCACAAATGACAATATAAGTCTGTGCTTGTAGAGTTAAATAATTTTAATAGATTAGTCTTTGTTAAACACGGACTTAAATTGTACATTCTCCTATTTATTTAGTAGTAACATTTTGTTGATATATCTTTAGGTATTTGGAAACCAAACCATTATTTTTGTTACTTGGATAATTTGTAATTAAAATTAAATTGAACTGCAAAAATATTCAGGATATCCTTTTTTTTAAACATTACAAGCCATTTATTTAAAATGTAATTCGTAAAACTAGTCCTTAAATTACACATTTTTACATACGTCTTTTAAGATAAAAATTAAGATACATAAATGAACATTATTTTAAATTTAACATGGATAACAAAACAATAAAAATGGTCTGTATTTGTAGAGTTAAATAAACACATTGAAATTTACCTATTTATTAACTAGTACTTTTAATTTAATTGAAATTAAATACTTTATATAAATAAATTAAATTTTGATGTCCTGACTTTGCAATTTTATTTGATTATTAATGGCCTTTTAGTATGGTGACTCACCTCTGTCGAACTCGTCCTCACAGTAATCGCAGGGACACAGCTTGTTCAGGTTGCAGGAGTAGTATCGCAGGCACTTGGCCGGCGGCTCGATGCGCTTGGCACATGGGTCCACCATTGTGCAGCGACGACAAGGGGGCTGGGCACACGGACCCTTGCAGCACTTGTTCTTCTCCATGGGTCCACCGGTGGCAGTTCCCCCGGCACCGCAGCTAGGACCACAAGGATCACAGGGATCACAGGATGGCGGTGGACAGGGAGCAGGACATGGGCTGGCACCGCAGCCAGGAGGCGGTGGGCAGGGACCACAGGGTCCACAGCAGGGCTCCGGGCATTTGGGATTGCGGGAGCAGACCTTGCTGAAGGGAAAGGTGGACACTATGGCCGGACCATTGCAGACCAGTCTCAGGATCAGCACTATGTTGCCAGTCTGCATCTTGCAGAGATTGAACAGGGGCAGCAATCGCTTTGATAGCTCCGAAGTGGGACACCACTGCTCATGGCGTTCGTTTAGCTTCTCGTAGCAGGCACAGTTGTCCAGCAGACCCTTGCTATTGGGACCCTTCAGCTTAGGCAACTGGGCAATGTGACCCAGCATGGCCCCCTCCCACTCGGGATTCTCAATGTCGAAGGACTCCTTTACTCTATCGAAGATTGGCTTCACCTTCAGCTCCGACACTCCTATCAGAAACTTGCAGCTCTCCGTGCGTTTCTTGTACACATGCACCTGCAGCACATCCTTGTCCGTGATCGGGGAGTCCAGCGTGAACAGGGCACACTTTCCGCACTTGGGCGAACAGGGGTTAGCGCAGGTGCCCACCTCGCGATCGCAGAGATTCACGTAGACGGACGAGCGGAACGTGATCTCCGTGCAGGTGGGATACTCCTCCGGCGCACACATATTCTGTCGCGTGATCAGCAGGTCGTCCACCACAAACTCAAACATGTACAGAAAGTTTCCTGCAATTTTTGGTGGCTTCTCCGACTTCTCCATTTTCTCAGACATTATGCCGAATAAGAAACTATAACTTTAGCACCGATGCCAAAAGAAAATTTCCGCTAGCTTTTGGTTTTTGCAAAATTTATAATTTCCTCGCCCAAACACACGCACTTTTAAAATTTTGAGAAATAATTTAAAATTTTGATTTAGATTTTGAATTGGTGTCCAGACAGGGAGACTGTGGTGTTCGAACTGATGGTACGATTGGAGTTTCAAGGACTACTAGGGGATTGATTAGGAATTTTGGACATATTTTCAAAACGACTAACCAGAATTATAATAAAAATTAGATTTCTATTTTTAGCGAATATTTAAATTGGTTTTGTTAGTTAAAAATTAAGACATCACATTTTGATCTAATTTTAAGCATTTGAAACAAGAAAAGATACTATATGCTAATAGTTTTTCTTGTATTGTGATTTGTAACTTTTCTAAATAGTTGATATTTGTTTTTGTCTGTTAAAAACATTATGGATGGAAATTACCAAAATACCTATTTCCTCAAATTACTTTATAAAGTCGTAGGCTACATTTATACGGTCTTGCCTTAGGTTTGGAAGAAGTCTAATAAAAATATTTAAATCCAGAACAACGGACTACTATTAACATTTTATTACATTCCTTTCTTTATAGTAGTTGACCTTCCACAAGCTATTAAAAGACTTCAATTGATGTAAGAAGAGTGTAAAATACTTTATTTATGGTTATAAAATTTAATTGATCTACTATAGCAATTAATAGTAGGCAATCAGCGGCGTAGCCTTGTCAACACTTAAATCCTTGCAGCAGTTGCTCCTGCTTACTTCTTCTTAGTGATCACGGATTTGCAAGGATCACAGGGATCAATGGTCGATGAACAAGGAGCAGGCCATGTTTCTGTGCAGCGACAGCACGAAGAGCAGCAGGGGTCCTTGCATTTGGGAATGGAAACCACGGGAAACGAGGAGACCACTGAGGGACCATTGCACACCAATCTTAAGAGCAGGACTATGTTTCCCGTTTGCATCTTGCAGAGATTGAAGAGGGGCAGCATTCGCTTGGTTATCTCCGATGTGGGACACCAACTCTCCAGGCGCGCCTTATTCCTCTCATAGCAGTCACAATTGTTGGTCTTCTTGCAGGGACCCCTGATCCTGGGCAATCGCGAAACGTGCGTCATCACGTTCTCCTCCCAGTTTGTGTTTATCGAATCGAATTGCTGCTTCACCCTGTCGAAGATCGGCTTCATCGGCAGCTCCGTCAATCCGAGCAAGAACTTGCAGCTCTCCGTGCGTTTCTTGTACACATGTATATGCATCACATCCTCGTCCGTAAGCGGGGTATCCAGGTTGAACAGGACGCACTTCCCGGTCTTGGGTGAACAGGGACTAACACAGGTGCCATTCTCCCGATCACGGATGTTCAAGAAAATCGACCGAAAGGTGATCTCCGTGCAGGTGGGATATTCCTCAGGGGCACAAAAATTCGGGCGCGTAATCAGCAGGTCATCCACCACAAACTCCAACATGTACAGGAAGTTGTCTGCAAGTTTCGAAGACCTATCCGCTGCGTCCATTTCACTTTAAAAACCTTAAAAACTTAAAAGTTTACACTTAAAAATCTACACCACAAAGGATTTTTTTTGTTTTTTTTTATATATATGAAATAAATATGAATTTTGAAACCCTATACAATAACAACAAAATTTTGAGAGCAAAAAAAAATTTTTTTCAGATTTTAATTGCGCGCCTAAACAGAAAGACTGTGGTTTTCGAAATGACCGATATGAATTTATGTTCAAAGACTGCCTGGTATCTTGACTTGATTTCTAAAAACTGTAACTTGATATGTTAAGAAATACTATAGAATATTATTAAGAAGTCCTTACAATATAAAGCATAAAATTAAAGTCACTGATTGTTATTTTAAAAGTAATTTTATAAATTTCAGTTATGGCTATTATTTTAAAAGTCTTTTATAGCACCTATATTTTGAGAAATAAATTAAAATATAAATAAAATAATATCTATGTTTAACCTTTATTATTGAAGGCGCGTTTAAATTAAACAAGTGTGCATTAAAATAAAGCATTCTGGATATTTAAAACACTTTAACAATTTCCTTTATTTTTATATTAAAAGGACTTGAATTAATTTGTTATTTAAAATTGATTTTATAAAAATTATTTTAATGTTTTATTTCAAATAGTTTCAGTAAGCAATTTAAATAGATTTAATAACCTTTACATGTTTAGCATTGACAATCTTTCAAGCATGTCATAAACACGATTTTCTCGTATTCTTCTGTCTTCCATTGCAGTTCACCTCTAAAAGTAACTAAAAGACTCCGCTTGAGGTTTTCTAGCAATGCGTAAAATACTTTATTTAATGTCATAAAATGTTTCTACAAAAGTGATTGATCTACTTTGCAATTAATCGCAGTTAAGAAGCGGCGCCTTGACAACTCCATCCCCTCCCTTCCGAAAACCCATTCAAATCCATTTTCAAGCGCCTGAAGCTCGCCTAAGTGTTGTGTGTTTGTTTATAATAACTAACATGTTGTAGAAAGGAATGGATTTTGAGGCTTTAAAACTAAACAAAAACAGAATAAACAGAAAACAGAAAGCGGGGGGCTAGAAATTGAAAGGATTTCAAAACGATTACAGGAATTGGTTTACAATATATTTTCTGGGAGAAATGTGGCTGTGTTTATGCTGCAGAGGTATGCTTCCCAGTGACTCTGCTAGACGACACTAATGTCATAGCTCTCGAAAGGAGATGGGCGGAAAAAGCCGCGGCCACTGCACGAACTCGATGCCGTAGTGCAGGATTCCCGTGGCACTCACGACGATCATTGAGCCCCAAAAGAGCATGAACAGCAGGTTCTCCGTGCTGAACTCGGCCGGATAGGTCATGGTGATCATGAACATGGCCACGGCCATCAACAGCACCGAGGGGAAGGTGAAGAAGCGCCAGCCACGCTTCGAATCCAGCGGTGATGGCACGGCGCCACCCTCATTGTCGTTGATCAGATACTTGCCCAGGAACAGATCAACACCATCCTGCCGCTGGCCATCAGCGAAATTGTTCAGATAGTAACGCATCAGAGAGTTCTTGCCGTCCTGCAGAGCACCAGCCTTGGTCCGCTTGCCCGTCCTGGTGAAGTCCGTCTTGAGGGCGCACGTTCCCGAATATTGCAGCGACACCAGATCCGCATTGTCTGCCCACACGCCCTTAAAGCGGGTCTCAAAGATGGCGGAGGCCTGCTCCACTTGCTGACCCACGTGCAGCACGCCCAGCTTCTGGAGCACCGACGTCAGGGATCTGCGGGCCAGCATGCTCTGCACCACATTCGTGCGGTCCAGACAGTCGATGCAGTTCGTCCGGAAGACGCCCGTCTGCGTGGAAACAAGCTTGCCATCGTCGAAGACGTGATAGAAACCGAACTGATTCTGCTCGTAGGCCAGGCGATCGATGAGTATGTTGAGCCGGTCCCACCTCATCTTACGGCACTCGCTATGGAAGTCAAAGGATTCATAGCGCACTCGTTGATTGCCCATTTCCCGGATCAGACGAGCATACGTGGCTTCCAGTTCACCTTCGGCGCCCTTGTGGTCCACCAGATTCACAGCCACATTGTCGCCGTACAGCTGGATTTGTTCGTTGAAGTGGAGAGTGCAGGCAGCCAGGTGATCCTTTCCAGGGACCAAAACGGGTCGCGGTTTGTACCGCAGATTGGGCAGCTGGTGCCAGTGGAAGGGCATGCTGCCGCGCGTCTGCACGAAGCCCGTGAGCTGTCCGTTGAACTCCACGATCTGCTCGGTCTCCACAAAGTTGGCCACATGGCCCTGCTCGTCGCTGCCTCGGCAGAAGAGCCTTGTGCCCGCACGCTGCACAGATCGCCTGGTGACGATACTCCAGAAGAAGGTCTGACCGTTGATCTGGACCTGGTTGATGGACACAAAGCCCAGGACCAGTGGCAGCTGGAACTTCTCCATCTTGTCGCAGTTGAATTGTCGCAGCACATAGCCATTCCAAACGAATCGCTGCTCGGCCCGCTGCAGCAGTCCACCAGGTCGCTCTGGCCGGGATTGGGCCACTTCCCGCTGCCTCTGCAGTGAGTTGGTGAGGTCGTAGCGGTAGGAGAAGTAAAAGTACTTGGTGTCCAGTGTCTGTCGGAGCAGCCGCAAGTACGTCTCGTTCTCCTTGCGCTGAATGGCATTGGGAATGTAGGGTATGATGTCATAGCCGGCTAATCGCCACACAATCGAGCCATTGAGGACGCCGACGAAGAGCCGGTGGGTGGCGACCATGAGGTAGTCGCAGCTCAGCAAGTGTATGGTGCCGAGGACACCGCAAATCCGCCTGGTGGGCCGCAGATTGGCCAACTGACCTCCGCCCGCTGGCTGAACTCTGGTGACCTTATCGTGGCGCCCGATTACGAGCACCTCCTGCTCTCCGTTCGGCTCCACAATGAAGCTCTCCGGGGTGATGTACAGGTTCATGTCATCGTACACCTCGTTGGACTCCCTGCTCTCCATGATTTCCGCCGGCGGTGGTTGGCCCAAATTGAAGGCTGTATGGGTTAAGATTGGCCGAAACCAAAGAGTTAATAAATATAGGTGCTGCACCTGTGCTGCTTCTTGCACTCTCTGAAATCGGTTATAGCTCACTTTCTGAAATCGGGGATTTCCTCCTGTCGCTATCACACACGCACAGCACCAAAATCAGCCACAGCCTCAGGAGTTCTATTATTTCTTTATTGATTTAACACAGTTTGCGTTTCATCTGGTTTCTTTTTTTTAGCCACTACGTGTGTGATAGAGACGGGCGAATTCGCTAATAGCGATGTGCGTGTTGCGATAACAGCGAGATGGTCACACTGTACTTACCATCGTCTGGTGTTGCGCTCTGGCAGGTCATCCAATCTAACCAGGAAGGCATTTCTCTGTTTACTGCTTATGGCAGCATAATTTGGCTTCCAAACTTCAAATTTTTAGAATCCCATTTAAGTTTGGGATTTAAAACTTGTTATTTGACATCTCTATCAAAAAAAGTTAAGTGCCTTGGCAGCTCAATATTGATTATTGGTGTCTTGTAACTTATTTTTTAAAATTTGCCAAGGGACGAAAATCTCCTTAAAAATACCAAATATCGACAGTATATTATAAAAATACTTGAGCGGGCAAATAACATCGATATCATCGCAACCAAAATATTTTGGCGCGAACCCATCGCTAGATCAACAATCATCAAAACAATAAAGATCAACAATGAGCCGGTCAAACAAATTATTCGGAGACAAGGCGTTTGATCTTCTAAAGGAGCTGGAGAGATCGTCGCAAACAATTCCCGCCTTCGATGACGACGGAGTGCGTCAGGTTCTGGAGGAGATCAAGGCGATATTCGAGGAGAACGTGGCCCAGGCCTCAACGTATAATGCTTCCGGGGATCGGAGCTTGTGGCCACTACTAAACTTCAGACATGCGGCTCTCCAGAGGAATAAGAGGTGCTTATTGGCCTATTTGTACGAGAGATGCAAGCGGATCAAGGCCCTGCGCTGGGAATTCGGACCCATTATTCCCGGGGACATAAAGCAGTCTCTCTGCGAACCGGAGGTGCACTTCTTCAACAACTACTCCAAGTCCCTGGCTGCCTACATGTGCAGTGCCGGCTACAATCAGGGATTACCCATAGATCTCACCAACAACCTGCGTCCTCCCAAATCACTCTACATAGAGGTGCGCTGCATGGAGGACTACGGCAAATTCGAGCTGGACGATGGCGAGGTGATTCACCTGAAGAAGAACAGCCAGCATTATCTGCCCAGGGCTCAAGTGGAGTCCCTCGTAAGGCAGGGAATCCTTCACCATATAGCTTAGGCTTTTAAGAATATTTAATAATGTGTACTATGTATAGGTTAATAATATATTTGCTATATTTGCCAAATGAAGAAAAAATTCTGATTTGAGGCAGGTGCAAAACTTAAAGCTAAGCAGCGAATCTGAATTATTTTCCGTTATTTGGGTTTTTAAAACATGTTTACATACAATTTTCTTTGTTAATTACTGATTACAACTATTAGGTTTCATCAAAATATTTGAATTTATATTAGTGGTATATAAATACTAATTGGGTACTTTTCCAAAACGAACTAGTTCATTGTGGTATATTTTCTTTTGAAGCCTGGTATTTATACCGCCGCCTGCGACGGTCACGCTATTTGCGCATAATTTTGAAACTGAACGGACAAGCGGTGACGCTGCACCCTAGGTTTTCTTTAGAATTATTGCGAAAAACAGATTTCACAAGCGTCCCTTTGTAAATGGTAGTTAAAAATCATCAAATTAAGTTCATTGGAAAGTGAAAACAAGGGTTTTCAGGAAGCAAACGAACACACGCACACACACAAGTGCAATCGCTTGGCGTCGTTTTTTTGGACTGTACGCGCTTAAATACAAACAATTTAATTTATTTGATTAAAATGGACATTTCTGGTGGGAATACGTCGCGCCAGCCGCCAAAGAAGTCGAATCAAAACATCCAGGTGTATGTGCGCGTCAGGTGAGTTCATTTATTGACCCAGACTCTGGAGAAATGCGAGTGCTGACTGCGATTTTATATATTTCCTAGGCCCCTTAATTCCCGGGAACGCTGCATCCGATCCGCCGAAGTCGTGGATGTGGTGGCACCACGCGAAATCGTGACCCGCCACACCCTGGACTCCAAGCTCACCAAGAAGTTCACCTTCGATCGTAGCTTTGGCCCCGAGTCCAAGCAATGCGATGTCTACTCCGTGGTGGTTTCCCCACTGATCGAAGAGGTCCTCTCTGGCTACAACTGCACGGTTTTTGCCTACGGACAAACGGGCACGGGCAAAACGCACACGATGGTGGGAAACGAGACCGCCGAACTGAAATCCTCCTGGGAAGATGTGAGTTTACTATTAAAACCGGGACAGGATAACCACAAGTTGTATGGTTGATGTAGCACACAACACTCCAATTAGAAGAAGACTTGGCAAAGTCTCTTGGAATTTTAACAAACGATCAATTAGCAAGTCCTTAGTTTTTCAAAGGAACTTTACCCTTTAAATTTGTATTAACGATCACTTATTCAAGTCTTAGGTCCCAAATCACATCTATGGTATATGAAAGTCCGATTGTCACAGAAACTAAAGCCATTTTTTTTTTATAAACGATCACTTATCAAGCCTAAAGTTCTATATGATATGGATGCCCAATTGTCAATGAAACATAGCCATATAATTCTTATAGCGAGCACTTTAGGTCCTATATTATACCTATAGGAAATGGGGTTTCGGCTGTCAAAGAATCTTGCTCAAGATTCAACTGCTTACCTATAAAAAAGTAAAAGAAGGGCCTAAGACAAAACCGGTTTTCCTATTCCACGAACTAGCCATCTAACATTTTGCCATTTTTAATTCCTTTTAGGATTCTGATATTGGCATTATACCGCGAGCTCTGAGTCACCTTTTCGATGAACTCCGCATGATGGAGGTGGAGTACACGATGCGCATATCCTATTTGGAGCTGTACAACGAGGAATTGTGCGATCTTCTGTCAACCGATGACACCACGAAGATTCGCATTTTCGATGACAGCACCAAGAAGGGATCGGTCATTATCCAGGGACTGGAGGAGATACCTGTGCACAGCAAGGATGATGTGTACAAGCTGCTAGAAAAGGGAAAAGAGCGTCGCAAGACGGCCACAACTCTGATGAATGCCCAATCCTCTCGATCGCACACGGTCTTTTCCATAGTGGTGCACATCAGGGAGAATGGCATCGAAGGCGAGGATATGCTGAAGATCGGAAAGTTGAATCTAGTGGATCTGGCGGGCAGTGAAAATGTATCCAAGGCCGGCAATGAAAAGGGAATACGAGTCCGGGAGACCGTGAACATCAATCAGAGTCTTCTGACTCTTGGCAGAGTAATAACCGCTTTGGTGGATCGTGCTCCCCATGTTCCCTATCGCGAATCGAAGCTTACTAGGCTGCTCCAAGAATCTCTGGGTGGCAGGACCAAGACCTCCATCATAGCTACCATATCGCCGGGACACAAGGACATCGAGGAGACCCTCAGCACTTTGGAGTACGCCCATCGAGCCAAGAACATTCAAAACAAGCCCGAAGTCAATCAGAAACTGACCAAGAAAACAGTGCTTAAGGAGTACACCGAGGAGATTGACAAGCTGAAAAGAGATCTTATGGCTGCCAGGGACAAAAATGGCATCTATTTGGCTGAGGAAACGTACGGCGAGATCACCTTGAAGTTGGAATCCCAGAACCGTGAGCTCAACGAGAAAATGCTGCTGCTCAAGGCTTTGAAGGATGAGCTTCAGAACAAAGAGAAGATCTTTAGCGAGGTGAGCATGAGTCTGGTGGAGAAAACTCAAAAGCTGAAGAAAACCGAGGGTTCCTTGCTGCTCACTAAAAAAGTGCTGACCAAGACCAAGCGGCGCTATAAGGAGAAGAAGGAGCTGGTAGCCTCCCATATGAAAACGGAGCAAGTGCTGACCACACAGGCTCAGGAGATTTTGGCCGTGGCTAATCTGGCCACCGATGATACCCATCATCTGCATGGCACCATCGAACGAAGGCGTGATGTGGACGAGAAGATTCGCAGATCCTGCGATCAGTTTAAAGATCGCATGCAGGACAACTTGGAGATGATGGGTGGCAGCTTGAACTTGTATCTGGAGCAGCAGGCAGCCTCCAAGGAGCACCTAAGCCAGGAGTTGGGTAAGCTGTCTATCTAATATTACCTGCTTTATTTACTTATTTTCCTCTGATCTTTAGTTAACTCCAACAAAGTGAACCAACGTATGTCAACAAATGCCAGCAAGAGCATTGAAATGCTTAAGGAAATCTGCAGTCAGGCGCTAGGGGATCAGGTCCAGCTGCAGAATAAATTAATGACAGAGGTCTTGAGGATAAACGATCAGCATGCTCAGACATTTGTTGCCCATCTGATGCAGCAGTTGCAGCAGCGTCAGCTTGTGATGAGCAAGGAAATCCAGACGAGCCTTCAAGAGATGGAGGAAAACAACCAGCGGCACAAAGCCATGCTGGATTCCATGCAGGACAAGTTCAGCCAAATTATCGACAACAGCTCGCGATCGCTGGAAAAGCATGTGAAGCAAGTGCATCAGCAGCTGGAACAGCTCAGTGGCATGAGCTTGCCGGATGCTGAGGAACTGCAGCAGCTGCAGGAGGAGCTGGCCAACGAGCGGGCTTTGGCCCAGCAGGAGGAAGCTCTGCTGGAGTCCATGATGATGCAGATGGACCAGATCAAGGAGCTACGTGCCAAGAACAACGTAAGCATGTCCAAACGCCTCAACAAGATGGAGGAAAGCCGACTGACTAGAAATCAGCGCATCGATGATACCAAGTCTGGTATCCAAGATTACCAGAAGATGGGCATCGAGGCTGCTCAATCCGCTCAAGCGGAGCTCAGCAGCCAGATGGAGACGGGAATGCAGTGCCTGGACCAAGGCGTTGCCAACTGCTCTATGCTCCAGGTGCACATGAAAAACCTCGGCCAGGAATATGCCCAGCAAACGGATGAAAATGTGGGCTCAAGTCGCCTGCACCACTCGCAGGTGGAGTTTGCCTGCCAAGACAGCAAATCTCAGCTGGTGGTCTTGGAAGAGAAGTGCCAAGCTAATCTGGAGCAGATCTTGGCGGAGGGACAGAAGCTTAACACCGAGGAGAGGCAGCGTTTCATTGGCCATTCCACAGTGGCCACCGATCTTGTGCAGGAGTTGACGCGGCAAACCACCGAGCATGCCGCACTTCAGCGACAGCAGTTGCAGACTTGCGAGCAGGAGATTGTGCGGTTCCAACAGAACGAGTTGAAAACATATACGCCCACCGGCACAACGCCCTCCAAAAGGGACTTTATCTATCCACGCACTCTGGTGGCCACGTCGCCGCATCAGGAGATTGTGAAGCGCTATCGCCAGGAGCACGATTGGTCGGATCTGGACACCACTGCCCCCATAGATGAGGTAAGTAAACAGGGCTTTGTACAGGGTTTATGGGCAAAGAATTATCCTTCATTTTTGTAAACTTTTTGTAGTGCAGCGAGGGAGAGCATGATGAATCCCTGCAATCCGTACAGGAGCTGTCTGACACGGAAACCATAATGAACTCCACACCCATTGAGAACGTGGATGGTGTCACCATAAGGCGAGGCCCTAGCACCACTCGAAACTCCAACTCGAATGCTCTGAAGCCACCCGTAATTGGTGGCAAGAGGAGCAACTCCTTGTCCCGCTCCCTTACGCCCAATAAATCATCGCCTCGAAATTCCCCCGCCTTCAACAGGGTAAGTAGTCAGGCAATCAAGTGATCCGCTAATGGCTAAACAAACAAATGTCTCGGATAAAAAATCATTGCGTTTATTTTCAATACTTTTAGCACAACAAAGAAAACGTGGCCTGATTGCATCGATGACAATTGTACTCTCAACCCAGTAACTCGTTTGTGTTAGTGGAATTCGGATCGTTTTGTTTGTTTCGCTCTTCTGGATATTCTCTTTAATCTGTATATCAATCTTTGGAATTTCGTACATTTATCATTTAAATAAACTTAGTATGCTATGTAAAGTTAAGGAAACCTTGCGGTTGAGGCTTCGATTCGAGTGCAAGTTCAAGATTTATTAAACTTCATAAATAAATTCGTGTAAAGATTTCACTTAAATTCGATAAGTAACATAAATGATTTCACAATAATTTTTGTTCAAGCTCGTTTTCTTTAAATTAGAATCTAAAAATTTAAGAGCAACTAACTTAATAACTTTAGTTTTAAAGTAATGTTATATCTCTTTTGCTGAACATAATCTTTTTAGTTTAAATCTTAAAACCTTTTATATTAAATAACCATATGTCTAAGCTCAAACAATTTTACTTGACATAATCTTAATGACTTAAAGATTTTGCCATTTTCAATAACTATCTACTGTTAATCCTCATCCTGCTCATCGTCATCATCTTTGAGAATGCCCAGACGACGGGCCACCTCCTTGACATTGGCAATGAACTCCTCCTGGACAAGATTGAAGCTCATGGCCAACAGAGCAATGCCGAAGAGCAGATATAGCGAGCAATAGGCAATCGACTGCTCCGATTCATCTTTGACTCCTTTGGCGGGCACAAAGTCCCCAAATCCTGCAAAAAACGTATTATGTGGATATAGTTTGAATAAGATTGATACAAACACTCACCAATTGTGGTCAACGTGATGAAGCAGAAGTAGGCGGAGTCCAGGAAGGACCAGTTCTCCCAGTAGGCGAACAGGACAGCTCCACCGAGAATATAGCTAACCACCAAAAAGACGCACAACCAAATGGGCACAGGGCGATCCTTGGGTAGCAAGTCTCCGTAGTCCCCATACTCATCGCCATACATTGAGTCGTCTTCATCATAATCGTAGCTGGGACGTCGACGGATTTGCCTCTGCACGGGAAAACCCATTGGTGACATGATCCTCGGTGATGGAGGCAAACGATCAGCTCGTTCTCTGCGGCGATTTCTCTTGGGCTCACGACTTCTGGAGCGTTGGCGTTCCGTGGGATAATCCTCGTAGTTGTCCCCGTAAAGAGAGCCCTCATCGAAGCTCTCCTCCACATACTCCTCGTAGCGGCCTTGCGAGTGACCACGTCTATCCCGACGATGATCGTGGCGTCCAGGCGGTGCAGCATCGTAGTCGGGCAGCTCCAGATGATTGCCATATCGTGAGGATTGGCGGCCCAGGCTGCCAGCTCTTCTGCCATTGCTGTTTTGGCGATGTGCAGTATGAGGTGGCGGTTGTGGAGATCGCTCCCTTTCCCGATCCCTCTGGCGTTGCCTCTGGTGAGCAGATCTCGGCATGGATTGGCTCCTGGGCGCTGCTGGCTGTCTTTTATTGTCGCCGCCGCCGCCAAAGTCATCTAATGCATACCTATTCGGTATAATGGGCGTCTTCCTTACCACATCCTCGTCAACATCTTCGTAGTGCGATGAAACGTGCCTGGGATCCACTGACTTGGCCCTACTCCGCCCAGGTGCCGAGTGAAGGCGATGCAGTTCCCGGGAAGCTTTCGATGGTTCCTGATGGTGAGGCGATCGCACGGAACGCACACTGGCTGCTCTTTTGGCCGGCGGTGGCATGTCGTCAAAGTCCTCTATGGATCCGGCATCCAAGTGGGAGCGGGAATAGCGTTCCCTCTCCACCGTGTGCCTGTCCCTCATCCGATCCCGCTGCCTCTGTCGACTGCTGTAGCGATTGGAGCGATTCAGGGTCTGCGTTTCGTACTCATCCCCGTAAATGGTGTGCCGCTGGCGAGGATCGTGATGTGAGTGCTGCTGCTGCTGCTGGCGTCGGTTGCGTCCTCCTCCACTGCTGCGATGCCCGAACTCCCGATCGTCGTAGCCCCTGCCCATGGTGCGCAGTTCCGGATCGGAGTAGGCATGCCCCATGGACGGACCCAGTCCGGAGTCATTTCCCGACCGCTGGGTCATCTTCATCGAGCGCCGGAACGAGGGAGGCGGCTGCGAGCGGGCTTGTCGCTGGGAGCGCATCGATCTCTGCCGGGATCGGGCATTCCTTGGACGCTTGGCCGTCCGGGTGCACACATAGCAACAAATTCGCCAGTAAAGAAACCTTTTACAGGTAAGAAACATAAGTAACATTTTAACAATATTATGGTAAAAAAAAAAAAAATTTATAAATCGAAATGATACATTTTTTTTATAACTATAATTATCACTGATTCATTTTGATACACGTAAACTAATTGGTATCTATTTTTTATTGATTTTAAAACTAAACTTAACTTATTGTTATAATAGTAATTGGTTAGCATTGTTAAATGTTCTTCATATGTAATCAAGCCTTGATAACAACCATTTCCCTATAAACACCCATTGATAGTTAGATCCGGAAATGTAGAAACAACCATTTAAGCACCATTATTACAGAAATGTCCTAACCAAAAAATCTATAAATCGAAATGATAATTTTGTTTTATAAATATACTATGTTTTTATATTGAAATAATAACTGTAGTCTTCACTAATTGATCCTTAATTTTAAAAATAGATAACACTAATTGAAATTTGTGCAATTTATGCACCAATTTTTATTGATACTCTTTATATATTCTAAACAGTTAATTTAGTAAATGTAGTGATTTATCCACTAAGTTATCTAAAGTAAATTCAGACTTTTTCCAGTACATCGATGTCAACTCACCGGAATGATGTGGCCATGACATCGCCAATGTTGGACAGGCAGATGAGCATCAGCGGAATGCCCACGATGGCGTAGAAAATCGTTGTCACCTTGCCCCAATCCGTGCGCGGCGATATGTGGCCATAGCCTGTCCAGAATACGATGAAGAATATTAAATTACAGCCGTTCTCAATAGGTGAGTTTGATTTTGAGTCATGCTCGAGGCTTTACCTTCAACCTTGTGACCGCAAGGTTCTTGAAATGCTAATGAGTCTAAGACCCGCTAAGGTTTAATCTAGCTCCGTACTTCTTTTTGTGCAAGCCAAGCCCATTATCGCTCCCAAAAAACAAATGGCAAACAATTGCGAACATGGTATTTCAACTCTGCCGCTTTTGGCCTTTACGGAAGTGTGCAAACTTTTTAGATAGCATTTAGATACGTTACCTCGTCGCAAAATTCTATTTGATGGGCGTCGGTCACTAAACCCATTTGTGTGTTAGCCATAAATCCATATCGGGGAATTGTGCAAATGAATAAAGCAAAAAACTAAGCTTCATCAAAAGGTAGAGCTAATAAACTACTTTAAGGAAAATATTTTTAGTTGAAAGTCGAGAAGCTAAATGCACTAAGAATTTGCTTTCATTAAAATTATTATAATTAAATGCCAGTTTAACCAATTTGACAAAAGTAATGACGAAGAATTTGTAATTTTTGCAAGTACTTTCAGCAGCGACTTTCAAAAGTTAGTTCAGAATAAATGCGATGCATTTTCAAAAGTAAAACGCTTCATGCTATTTTTTTTCTAGTGTTTCTGAAATGTTTTGTTTTACTTTAAGAATTTTTTACCATGTTTTTGCACTTAAAACATCGAAACTAGAGTTCTCTGTTCTTTGTGTAAGTAACGAATTTTCTTTTAATATAAAAAACTCTATACTTTTTAGTTTTTCTATAAGTATCTTAAGAACTTTAAATATAAGGTCATAAAGACTTTTCAAAAAGGTATGTCTTAAACTTTGTGATTTCCGCTCCAACTTCTGCCCAAAATCATCAAAGCCCCTACTAGAGTATATCAAAAATGAGAAATTCCCATCATTAAAATCTAAATCTAAAACGTCAGAAAAGATAATCACGATCGGTCAGTGGCGTTTGACCTTGCTGTTGTTTTAACCACAGACAATTGGATGGCAGAGCAATTCCACTTTTGGTTTCATTTGACACGCTCCACACACCCTCGTTCCCTTTCCGCCCCATCACCACCCACAATGAACCCATTTTTAGAGGTCACTCACGTGCTATTTGTTCAGCCAATTGTGTCCGAACTGGATCTTTGACCTATGAGCTCTGTAATGTTTAGGGTAGTTGTATTTACCAACTCATGGTAATTTCCAGGAAAGGCTGTTTTTGGGTCGATTAATGATCAATTACATTACCCAATGATTTATGTGACTTGAACGTGATCACCGAGTGGACAAAAACCAACTGTCCGACTCATCCGCTTGCCTCATTGGTTCCTGGGCGGATCACGACGCTCCTCGGTGGTTTGGTTGCGCTTCAGGTGAATCAACGATATGAAACGATCCGATGTGGTACCAAGATCTCAACGTCTGGCATGTTTGCGTTGATTCATTGGCCAAATCCCCACCTGCGACTGCCCTCGTCGCTTGACTGAGTTTTTGTGCGTCGTCATGTCTCTGTCTCTCTGTCTGATTTTCATTTTTCGGTTCTCGGCTGTGGTTATATAAGTAGCGTGTGCCAGTCGCATATCTCAACTATTCTGTTGCGGGTGCTTGCCGCGATCAAGCGCAAAATACGGGTCAGTGTGTGATCAAAGAAGTCGGTGAAAAAAACAAAAGACAAAGTTTAACAATCATGCGAAGCTATTGCCTCATCTTTGCCTTGTGCCTCCTTGGATTAGTGGCTGCTAAATCTCCGGAGCAAGATGGAGATCAGTGGGTCTGGCGATCTTACAATCGTAGGGAGCGCTCCTTTCGCAACATAGATCGCAGTTCGCCCATAAGGAACTCGTATGACCAGAAGTTGAGAAGGGAGCCCACCACCCGCAGACCTTTGCCCGGCGAACCCGAGAACGATGAGATCGAGGACTATGCGGATGTGGATCCCTCGAGGACATCGGATACTCCCAATGTGGGCACGCGCCAATTTAATCCCTATGGCGGTCAAACGAATGCAGGACAATTCGGAGGAGGAGTTGGAGGAGGAGGAGTTGGAGTTGGAGGAGTTGGAGTTGGAGGAGGATATGGTGGAAATCCAGGTGTTTTAGTTGGACCGGGAGGACCCACTGGAATTATTGGCAGACCGCAAGTGTATCCCAATCCTTACCAACCGGGATATGGTGGATTTTCGGGAGGACAGAACGGAATTGGTGGATATCCCGGAGGAGGCTTCTCAGGAGTGGGACAGGGATTTCCTGGCTCTAGCCTGGGCACAGGATTCCCTGGAACAAGCGTGGGCAACGGCTTCAATGGCTATTCCAGCAACGGACTTGGTCTCAATCAATTTCCCAGCAACGGACAGCAGTTCCCCTACGGATCCTATCCAGGTGGCGACTTCGGTGGCAACCAGTTTGCAGCCCCAGGTGGACAATTCCCGGGACTAGGACAGTACCCCTCCAATCAACAGTTTGGAGGACCACAGTACACCGAGGGCTATGGATTGGCTGGTGGATTGGGCCTGGGTCAGCTTGGAGCTGGTAACGGTGGTATTGGTTATGGCAATAGTTTCCCACCCCTAGGAGGATTTGGCTTTGATGAGAAGTCACCAGCTGTGGCCGAGGGTAAAAGCGCCAAAAGTGTGGCTGCTGCACCCAGAACGGTGAACGATAAGCTCAGTAAGAAAGTATAGGATTCTCTATATTCTCAGCTCAAGAGCACTGCATTTTGAAAGATCTGCAATCAAATCCCTGAATCTATTGTTACCTAATTAAAAACCTTCTTCTAGCCTTAGTTGTAAATAGTTACCTTCTCTTGGACATAGTCTTAGGCTTAGATTAAACAAATAAATTCGAATGTATATCAAACTAACGGAGTCTTTAACATTTCTGGATATACTCATTAGCCTTTTGGTAATTTAATTAATGCTCAATGCTATCATAACATTTAAATTATGTTTAACAAAAATTTTGAAATTTATGTCATTATTATTATTTATATATCATATGATATGCTTTAAAGTTGCTGCAGATTACTCGATGCCTATTCGATCACTGCCTTTACAAGTTCATCTGCCATCCCTCGTTCAATTTTTCTCGAAATCGATAAGGACAATTTTCTCAGGCTTGTTCAGCTATGCCCTTTGTTCATAAAAATAAATATACCTACTCACCTATAGTGGTTATCACTATGATGGAGTAGAACAGCGATCCAGCAAAGGTCCATTGGGATTTGTGCAGATCCTCGTCGCCATCCCAACCATCTGCCTTGATGGCCGTGAGGATTTGTTTCTCGAAGTTGGCCAGATGTTTGCTAACATTAGCCATCCAGTCGCTTTCTCGAAGGACCAAAGCATCATCCGATAGAAGCCAGATATTGTCCGTGAGATTAAAGCGTAGATTTTGTATACCGCGCTTAACCTGTAAGGCAATTAAGGAGTTTAGATAGATTACAATGAATTCTTGACAAGAATACCTCCAGTTCGTGGGGTCGTTCGAGGTGCTGGAAAAGATAGGCACCGCCCACGCAATAGGAAACGACGAGGAGCACCAGCAGTACATGGGACACAATGCAGGTGAGCACCTTCCACGAGAAGCAGATGGCGGCCACGCAGCGTCCGCGTTCCGGCTTCGCTGGCTCCAACATGTGCGCTGGCAGAGATTGGGCCCGCCTACTCGACATGGTCACCCTCCCACGCTTCCCTTCCTTTGGCTAATTTACCGCTCGGCTGGCTGTAAATTATGAAAGAAAACTAAATAAAGGAGAGCATCGAAAAGCTTGGGATTCGAAGCTCTATATACCCATCATTACTTCGTTCAATATTGCAAATAAATATAGTGTTTGGCTTGTCATGTTGTCAAGAGTGATCCTTTTATGTAATTACATAATCCAGGGTTTTTTGGTAAATGATAGGGCTAAAACTCTTCAGAATTAACATCATTAAACCTAACAAAAAGAATAGAACCAAAAACCTTGGGCTTTGATAAATTCTTTTAAATAATAAAAAAATTGTTTAGCTTTCATGTTATTCCCGACCGATCCTCTAAAGTTATTAACAGTAAGTTATTAAAAGTTAGTTATTAAAAGTTAGAAGAAAAACTCATTAGAGTTTTAGTACACATAATTTTTGATATAGTTTTTATAACTAATCTTCTCAAGTAATTAAGCAATCCTTGGTGTATAATTTAGTAGTACAGTAAAAACTCATCAGAACCCATAAAAGTCATTAAAGCAATACTAAGAGTTTAAAAACTCATATTAATAGCCAAAAAACCTAATGGATAAGAGTTCACACAAGAAGGCTGCCATAAAAATTAAACTAATGCCTTTGAATAAACATCCCTTTTCATCGAGTTCGATTTGTTTTCTCTGGTAATCTCCAAAGGTGCAATTACTGCGAAGCCTAAAGGTGAACCAGACAAAGCTCTATGGCACACATGTTTATTTGTCCAAATATTTATTTATTTGGGTTGCTGGGGCAAGGCCAAAGAGTCGAACCAAGTCGAGTCGAGGGGATTGGGTGCGGAAGCGAATGCCACCTGAAAGACTAGACTCCATGAGACTATTTTGGGTTCTTGGCTGCCCGGCGGGGGCATTCATCTCATCGTCAAATCGGACGCCGTAGACTCGTGCCACGCCTGTCGAGAACTCTTTTGGATATTTTTTTTTGCTTTTTTGCATTTTGCTTATAGACGTGAAGACTACATAACATGTCCGAGCAATTATGAACTTCGATTTCGTTTGGGTAATTAGCGCTGGGAATTTATGGGCCCACAAAAAGGCCTATGGAAATGCTGTTAATGATGATTACCGATCACGGATCGCTTTCTGATTCGCACTGAGGGATACTTTTCAGATTTTTAATTTAATTTCCATGCTGTATATTTCCCCTCTTTCACTTTTCCACTATTTTTTCTGATTTGAGCCGTAGAAACAACCGACGCACCGATCCGTACAACCCACAAATTCTTACTGAGACGAGTCAACTGCACAGCACAACACATATGGACTCTCCAAGAATCTCTCGGGAAATCGGTTTATTTTTGGTCTTACTCCAAGTTCTCTTGTCTTCCTTGGATACTTATATGTGGTTTTGGAAAAACTTTTCTTTTCAAATTTGCTCTGGCCTTTCGTTTGTTTTGTATTGTTTGGCTCTCAACTGGCATCTCAATTTGTATTTTGATTATGCCGCCTCTCTATGAACAGCTCTTTTAATCAGCTGATACAGGTGGTCTTTCGTTGTATTTGATATTTCATTTTGGCACTTGATGTTTTTGGGATTTATTTTTAATTTACTAAAAGAACGAAAGTTTTAATTTTTTTTTTGTACTTGAGTTCCTACACCTTTGTAACCTAAGATAAGAGCTATAACTGAAACTATTTTTAGTTATTTTGCAGTCGGGGCAAAGACCCTTAGTCAACATTGAGTTGCCGGAAGGAGCCTTGCAATCCGAATAGACTCTCAAAGTCCACAGGTTTTCCCACTCGCAGGCGTTCGTCGGTTCCATAGTTCTTCTCCTCCTCCCAGTAATTCCTATAGGCCAATATGCGCTGCTCCCAATCTTTTATAAGCTCAGGAATTGAACCGTTTTCGCCACCATATTCAGCAGGCAAGTACTTTTTGGGTATTTGATCGTAGAGAGATTCCCATTTGCTTCCATGGACGTAGAGCTAGGCGTTAGAAAGTCTTATTTAGTATACATAATTTTGGTTTTAAAAAGCTTATACTTACTCGTCCTTGCTGTTTCTTTGACATCATGGGCTTTATCATATTGAAGAGCGTCTCAAAGCCATTGGGTGTATTGATGAAATGAATGCCTTGTGGTCGCAGTGGCAGAGCCTCCTCCTGGAACACGGTCATCTTCTTGGCAAACGACGGTGTCATCTGCAGATAGTGACCACTGGTGACGTTGGACAGGTCCAGAATGGATATCAAGCCATTCACTATAGCCACATCATCTTCATCGAGAGTGATCTGCTGTATTAATCCAGCAGCTCGATTTATTTCCTGAAAGGTGTATTTACTGGGGTCATACGAGGCCATGCGAATTATAGCCAAACGTGGTCCATTATCGTTCAGAGGACGTGGCAGCATGAGTATTGTGCTAGAAAGTAATTAAATAAAGATTGAGTTATAGATTTTTATATACATTTTACTACCAAACTCACCCTAGCTTAAAAATATCCAGCATTTTGTCAACATCAACATTATGACCCAAATAGAACTCGGGAAACTTGGTGCGTAGCGTGTAAAATCGATCGATTTTTACCTTCGTTCGTTCCAAACTGAATTTGCAGCCTCGCAGGAAGTTCACCAAGAACTGATCATCTGTGCGGGCTTTAGATGAGGCTGCTGCTTGATCCATTCCCTCAGCGCAGCAATATCATCATCAAGTTTGTTCGGGACCTCGTTCAGCTTCTCGATGGCAATTTTCTGCAGCTCAGGGCTCAGTGGACGGATGGACGGCATCTTTGTTGGGTTCCTCTAGACAGTCGATGAACGAATGTCGATTTTCGACCCTGCCAATTAAAGTTGAAATCGATAAGCTATCGTCTAAAAGCTGAAGTAGTCCAAACATTGAAGTAGTCGCCAAGAATAACCAATGCAGAGCTTATCGAAAACATTTATTATGGGTTTATGGCCCAGTTGAGTTAACAGGTATTTTAACCGATTCAGTCGATGACCAACTGGCGAAAAGAGCCATCTAGACCAAAGTCACTCTCTTCCGGGCTTAGATTTCTGGGTTCCTCGCGCAATTTGTCATTAGTTCCGAAATGTTGGCAGTCCTCAAAATAGCTGCTGTAGTTAGAAAGTTTTACTTCCATCTCGGTAGTAATATCCTTAATGGTTCCCTTGGTGCCTCCATATTCCACTGGTAGATAATGTTTGGGAACACGATCAAAAATGGCCTCCGTATCGGAACTAACAGAGATCTAAATTGATGGTAATTAAAAAGATATCATTATGGATTTGATATTGTCTTACCCTCTCTTTAATTTTAACGGGAAACCATCCAAGCAGGGATTTGAAACCCATCTCAATTGCCTTGGGCACATTAATGAAATGGATACCCTTCTGCCTCGTTGGCATTGCCTCATCCGCATAGGCTGAGAACTTGCTGAGAAGTTGGGGCTGGAGGGCAAACAGATTCGCACCCGTCACTCCACTCATGTCCATGATCTCCAGGTAGCCACTAACCGAGGCATTGTCATCCTCCAGCATCATGATCTCACCGAACATGGAACCCACGCGTATAATGTCCTGGAACTTGAATTTGTTGATGTCATAGGAGCCAGCTCGAATAATGGTCACCGCCGGTCCAGCATCCTCTTTGTCCAGGGGAATGCGCAAGATAACTCTATGAGAAAAACTTTTAAGGGAGAATTTGTCATACAAAAGCATTGCTTACCCCATTCTAATAATCTCCAGCACTTGAGCATCGTCAGCCAATCGCTGTTCATTGAAAACCTCAGGTATGGCAGCTTGTAAGCTATAGAATCGATCTATCTTCTGCTTGGCCTTCTCCAGACTAAATTTGGATCCACGTAGAAAGCTGAGCAGGAACTGATCCTCGAGGCAGGCACAGATGTGAGGTTGCCTCTGCAGCCATTCTTTGAGAGTTGCTATGTCGGACTCAACTCGACTGGGCACCTCATTCAGCTCCTCGATGGCCACTCTGTGCAAAGCAGGCGATAAGGCGCGTATGGGATTAGGAGAACTACTCATGCTGGCAGCGCTATCAGTTGCAGACTAACCAAAAAATGGAACACTTCAATCCGCCAATGCACTTCCAACTGGTCGACACTCTAATGTTATTCAAAGCAACATGCGATAAGATCCGACTAATCTGGCTAGCGATTAGCTGAATTTTTAAAGTAGATCGGGCAAGAAAAACATATGCCAGCATTTATATATCTAGCTTTGATCTTTCGAGTTTTAAACACTTAAATCTTAATAGCGCACTGACATTTTAATATGTTTTGAAAGGAATACAATTCTCATGTATGTATTTATGTGCTTAGGAATTTGAGCAATTTGTGATTGTTTATTGCTAAATTTTAATGTTTTTAATTAAAGCGTAATGTATATAAAATTATTTTTTAAAGATTTAAAAGGCAAAAATTATTGTTGTTTAATTTTTTAACACAATATTTATTTATTAACATAAACTAGATCAAATTCAGAATTTTTTATCCGAATATCATTAATGGAAAAATTGTATTTAAATTACTGAAGTATCCAAATGAAAGCAGCAGTTTTTTATTGTTATTATTATTATTATTAAAACGTGTGATCATACTCCTTGACCCACCTGTGGGTTAATATTCGGTTGCTTATCATTTAGCACACACATGCCCACAAATTGCAAAAGATAAAGTCTGCCTGCGGTCGTCACTTTCACAAACAGCGTATCAGTTTAGTATTGAAACTTTATTCAAAGAAAAATAATCAATTAGGCTAAAACTTAGCGGCTAGATACCCGGTTGAAGCTGCCACCGTAACTAACCTAGTCTCGGTTGCAGTTATCGCGAGATATTGCATAAGAAACGTGTTTATATCATATGAGTGGAGTACTATATATGGGTAGATTTAGGTGTTCTATAAATACGCTGATCTGTTAATGGGCTGTAGTAACCTAGGAGTGGATTGCTATTGCACAGGATCTGGAGAATCTTTCGGAGTATCGGTGTGGAGGAGTATCGTTTTCAGTAGAGGCCGGAGGGCAGATCCGTGACCTTTGACATGGAACCCTGTGTGTGCGATCGAGTCCGTAGGGTTGGACCCTGAGTCTGGTTCTGGCCAAAGTTGGAGTGCTCATGCATGCGCATGGCCAGATTACTGGTGAAGTATATCTGCTGATTGCTGCGTGATTTCTCCCTACCGATGGCTGCTTCATTGAGGGCTTCGGGATGTGCCGAGGCAAAGGCGGCCTCCAGTCGCTCCACATTCTTGGTCACCCTTCTGGCCTGCAGGGCAGCCGAGATATCCGGCTTCGGGTACTTCTGAGGTGTGTTCATGCCGGTCATAAAGAAGACCCCATTGAATTGCTGCGCTGGCGGCGTGGGCGGTGGTGGCGCCTGCGGCTTGACCTTCACCGGATGATGGACAATCGTCACGGGTGCCACATCCTGGACACTCTTCCTCAGCGCCTGCATTGTGGGATCGTGCTCGTCGTGCCGCGCATTCATAATCACATCCAGCAGCTCCCGATTGGTGCTGGCATTGTAGGCCGTTGCCGTGGCATTCGCCTCCGGCATGTCTGGCGTGGGTGACTCCATTTGATAGGCCGCCGGCTGATCCGTTTCGGGTGCATCGTAGTCCACCTCATCGAAGAAGCTGTGCATGGCTGCCAAACGCTCGGCGGCAGCGGGATCTCCTGGCTGATGCAAGACCATGCCGTAATCCGAACCCTCCTGATCGGAGCAATCGGTGCGGGCCACCAAGTGGGCCAGAGATCGCGACTTTCGCGGTGGCTGTGGCACTATGTTAACCGGCACAATGTCCTTCTCCACCTGGCGATGGTGTCGCATCTTTGTCGTTCGGGAACCACTGCCTGCCTGGCTGCTGATCTGCTTCTCCGCCTCACTCACGATGTTGTCCAGCTCCTCGATGACATCCTCTATGGTGGCCGCATCATCCTCATCCTCCTCCTCCATTAGCTTCCTCGACTTCGATTGCTTTGCCTTGGAGGGCAGCACCAGAATGGGCACCGGACTGAGGGATGCCCCCGTCTCCGAGCTGCTGATGCCCTCGTCCTCGTGCTCCGAACTGCTCGTTTGCTTGGTCTTTGTGGGCGGCGGAACCTGGCGGGGCAGGGCCACTGGCTGGTGGTGGTGCGCGGAGACACCCTCCACCGGCTTGAATTTGGACTGCTGCTGGGCGCCCTGAAGGCGAAAAATCTCGCGCTGTAGCTCGGCACAACGCTCCTGAAGTCGACGCTCCATGGAGGTCAGCACGGCCTTCTCCTCGTGCAGAATCTGGACCCTTCGCTCCAGGATCACCATTTGGCTGCGCACGCGATCCGCATCCCTCGCCTGGGTTATCATCTGGTCCACATCGATGTGGAGTTCGTTGAAGCGCTTCACCTCGATCTTCAGGGCATCCAACCAGGGCGACGAGGAGGAAATGGTGCGGGCCAAGGTGCTGGCATCTAGGCCAGCCTGGAAGAGCTCAGCCTGGATGTACAAACGCTGCTGAATGCTCACCGCACTCTCAATGAAGGTGTTGAGAAATCTATATAAGATTACAAAAATTTAATAATCTTCTTTAGATTTCTTTAAGGTATTCACTTACTTGACCCCTGCACATTGGAGTTCCCCAGAACCACCGCCGCTGTTTAGGATGCCAACCAGCAAACGAAAGCGTACTGGTTCACTGCATCTCAATCGCAATGTGGACATGGCATCCGATACTGCTGTATGCCCAGCAGAAGCTATCTTCTGACCGCCACTGCCACTTCCAAAGGGCTGGCGATCGCAGGCGAAGGCGAGCAATTGCAGGGCCAGAATACGCGCTCGGATGCCCTGACCAGTGGCCGAAGAAGCCAACGGCATGAGACCCACCGGTGTGTTTCCCAGACGGGCTATGGCATCCAGAGATCGCAAGCAGCAGATGCTTAGGCATTGACTGGTCAAGATAAAACTACTGGTTAGGAGGTCTTTTTAATGAGAGCTTTATGGTTACTCACAGGCAAGACAGTTCGTCTAGAAGAGCACGTCGCTGATAGCTCTGGGGGTTCCTGGTCATGGCCAGCGAACTGCTGGCTCCTGGCAGTGGAGCTGGTGCATTGCTGGCCTGGGCCATTTGAATGGCGCGAAGCACCTCTAGCAAATGGCTAATGCCATCCGCAGGGGTGCCCACAAATTCTTGGACGAAGCTGAAAAGACAATAAATGTTGGGGATGAGCAATCTCACGAGTAACAAGAAGAACCATTATGGTCAAGTGCAGCGACTATTAAATGCTCGTTACATAGCTAACCAATTTCAATAAAAGAATGCCTTCGGACAAAATCGGATTTTAGTTGGCGCCAGTTGCCAAACTGCAGCACTACAAGCTTAGATCCACGAGTACCCCCTCCCCCAACTGCTTACAGCTCTTTCACTCTCTTCCGCTCTTTAAAAAATATGAAATCAGTTTTTTATAAGTGTGCAGTGACGTCATAATTATAACTTTCTTAATAACTTCTGAAATAATGGTTCGATTTGGAAAATTTTTGGTGTGTCGATAGGTATTATAGAGTTTAGCGATTTGTGGGCATTAGTGTACGCGTGGCTACATTTTGAAATAAACTTGCCCTGCGTTGGCATAACTTGAATCTATATGTTAACTCACAAATCTGTGGTCTTTATAGTTTCCAAGATTTTCATATTCATACGGACAAACAAACGGACAGACTTACGGACATGGAAACGCTTTCTTGTACTTGCTATATAATTTTCAAAATATACAATTTTACTTTTCGAGTTACAAGTATAGTTACTGATTCTTACCTGGGAAAGGACACTCTGAGATCAGCTCGCAACTTGGTCAGCAGATCTGTAATAGAGCCAAACTGACGCAGGGACATCTCTCTATCATTTTCTGGCGGAGCAGGAATGGGAGATCTATTTGAAATAACGAAAAACAATTAGCAAAATATATGACTTAAGTAAAAGTATAAACATTACTTGTACTCCGAGTGTTTGGCTGGCAGGGTGGCCGATCTGGAGGCCTCTTCCTTGGCAGTGGGTCCCGTGCTCACATCGTAGATGGATACCTTTTTGGCCGAACTACTGGCCTTGATGAACTTTCTCAACGAGTGGACATAGTCCTCGGGATTGTAGACAGGTGGACGTTGATTTTCCTGCGACCAGATCAGATTGGGTAGATTATTGGTTGGCTGTTATTAATACAAGTAATTCATAGTTGGTTACCCCCACTCACCTTGCTGTAAACTGGTGCCTGAGGCCAACTCTGTTCGGAGCCGCCAATTTTGTAGGAGGCCAGGGATCCGTTTAGGCTGCTCGCCCCGCACTTATTGGTCCCCGAGCTGTTGGATCCGCCAGCTTTCGAGGGGACAACCTGACTGTTTTGACCCTGGCCGGCCAGCTCGCACACACTGGGAGCCATCTGGAGGTGGTGCTGGTGCTGCTGTTGGTGGAGGTGCTGGTGGAGGTGTTGTCCCGGGTGACGAGCTTGTTGGCTATGGTGTCGCTGCAGTGTCGAGCTGTCGCTGCGTTAATTGGAAAGGGGAAAACCAATCGGGTGGAGTCAATTAATGTACGTGCTTGACATGGGAGAACTCGTATTTGCATAGGCTATAAAAGAGTGGTTGCTAGCTGGAGTTGGGAGTTTGGGTCGCCACCACGTAACGCACCGGAAAAACAAGCTGTTAAGTTTATTGAACATTTTGAGGCGCAGCTTATCTGCAGTTGGATTCGGATTCGAGGTGTCTCTGGTCAGGTGCTTTTGCCTATATAGTCGCTATAGCGATATATCCGCTGTCAACGACACCTAGTTTTGCATGTGGGCTGCAGTCCTGTTTCCTAGCCACTGCTTACTAACCGATCGAACGCGATTTTGATCTGTGACAGTCGCTGATTTGTTTTGCGCCTTCAGTGCGTAGACAAAATGAAATGAAAATTTGCATTTTAATGTGCCCAGAAATAGAGATACACTTTCACTAGCAAGCGCGAGTTGAAAGAGAGACATCATCCATGGGTTGAAGTTCCCTCTCAAAACCCCTGTACCGTTGGCCCACAACGTGGGGTTAACGGTTCATATGCTGGCTATGCAAATTAGGCTGCCATTGTGCTCGGCTGGTTATGACGTGCCACACAGGTGGGTTACCTCAGTCTCAGTATCAATCAGCCAATCAGTCACGTACCGCCGATGCTCAGGCATTTCCATTTGATTCTTTAAGTTAGGTGTGTGGTGTTTGGTGTATAGTGTGTGTTTGGTGTGTGTGTGTGCTTCTTGGAAGTCGAACAACTCCAAGTCGGAGGCTATGGTCTGACTGATTGACTACTGCTATATAAATGCGGTTCCCACAGCAGCCAACCCCTCCAGACAAAAAAACACTTCGATCAATGTCAGCCATTGGCCGCAGACAGGAGAAACTCAACGCAACTATACGGCAACTCAATGCAGAGTGTTGAAAGATCATTCAAAACAGTAACCGGCGGGAAGGCGGGGTTGCAGCTCTAAAATTTGCATAAATCAATTTGTGAGACAGAAATTGAAAACTGCTCCACAAAACTGGAATTGATAAGCCGTGAAATGGCCCCCCAGGCTAATGGCTTCGAAGAGTGCTCTCCATTAGTTGCAATAGATGTCCAACCGTTTTTATTTGCATCCCCATGGTCTCGAGTAATTTCGGTTTAATAGAGTAGATTAAACAGCTCTAGAAATGTTACCAAAAAACAGTAAACAGTTTTATAGAAAACTGGAAACCGCCAATGAAGCCATTTTCGAACTAGAAATGGTTTAAATAAAGCTGTAAATTATACTGTTATTTCTCCCATTTTCATGTCCTTAATGCTTAGCTTGAAAATGTTTTTTTTTTACTGCAAAGTGCCACCATTTGCTTAATTCAAAACCTACTTTTATAGTTTATCACCAGAAAGACGGAGTACTTAAGCCGAAATTAAAATGAATTACTAGAAATAACATTTTTACACTGATGGCTTAATGTTGTTTATCCGTTTCATTATCTCTAATGCTTAAGCTAATGTTTGGTTCTTAACTGGAAAACTTTACCATTTAATGTTTTTAAACCTACTTTTATAGTACCAGAACCACGAGAGAACGGCTCTTGATTTGTTTTTTACTGGGATTACTGGAAGTTTTTTTTACTGCATTTAATGGTATTAAAGAAGTTGGCCGTATTTTTTATGCAATCCTTTTATTCGTGGTCAAAATCAGTTTAGAAGCAATCATCGATGGATGGCAACCATCCGCTGCAGTAGTGCCAGACGGCCCAGGCGCCCCATCCCTGCTGGCTGAGCACCTTCTGGGCACAACGCACGGAGTTGGTGATGTCGTCGGTCAACAGGGCGTTGCAGCTGAGTCCGCACTCGTTGTAGGAGAAGCGGCCATCGGCCTGGCACCAGTACAGATCGTTGATCTGGAAGATGCCGTAGTCGCTGGAGCCGTCCCAGTTGGGCGGTCCCACCACCCAGGTGCGGTAGTCGCTCTCGTGCTGGGCAATGCAGGTCCACTTGTCCAGCTGGTCACGAGGGACGCCCAAGTTGGCCATCTCGCGGGCCAGGGAGCAACGGTCCAGGGTGCGGCCGGCCAGGGCAGGAGCGGCTATGGCCAGTGCCACCAGAACAAAGAAAGCCTTCATGTCGATAGGTTTGATCCAAACTGATTGACTCTCCTGGCCCGTGCCCTGGGTATTTATAGGCAACTAATCGCCCATCATGGCGTGGCCTATCAACCCTTGAGTTCTTCAGTTTAGATTCTGAACACTCAAAGATAGAAATATAATTAAAAGAACCACCAGTTTCAAGATTTAAATAATTTAATTTATCAGCAGTACGAGTAAATCGAAAGGTTCAATCACAAAAAAATGTTAAAAAATACTACGCTGCTACAAATACTGCATAGTTCTAGGCTGGCAGAACATAAGAAGATTCCACCGATAAGCCACTATCAACTACCTTGAATATCCGGTGTTTACCAAAATTTCATTTATGTTTGGGTTTTTCAAGTTCGTTAATTTAAGGAGAAAGATAGACCTTGGGGCGCCTTTAGACTGATAACCGAGTTTGGGAAGGAAATTTTTGTCGGGCACTCAAAGATAAAAATATAATTAAAGCGGACTGATTTAAATATTGCATTGAGCAAAACAACTTTATCAGCAGAACGGGTATATCAGAGGATGCCATCTCAAAGAATACAAAAGAACATTGCTCCAGCAAAAGCTGCATAGTTTTAGGCTTGGTACAAGCCAAATAGAGGTCATAGAGCTTTCTGCTGATAAGCCACTATCGACTACCTTGAATAGCAAGTGTTAGCCAACGTTTCGTCATCGTTTGTGTTGCTGAAGTTCATTGAATGTAGGAGAAAGGTAGAGACCTCGACGCGCCTTCAAACTGATTAGCATAATTGCTGTTATATCAACAATGCCGATGGGCTGGGCTGGTGTTGGTTTAGAAGGGCAGCCCATTGAGTTCGAGTAGCCAAAAACGGTAGATAGAGCTCTGGAACCGCCCAAGTGATAATCCAGATGATTAATCACACTTTTGGCTCGGCCATAAACCAGACCACAACCGGTGGCTAATAGCTGCAGTCAAGTGGAGTTGTTTCGCCATTAAACCTGCGACTCCACACTCCACACTCCACTCCATGCCGCAACACTTCAAAGTCGGACATTAAACTTCGGGCCGTGCAAAAGATGGGAATTTGTCTGGGCGAAAGAAAGAGCGCTACGTATTGCAATTTCCAGACTCGAATACCTCGAATGCCGCACAATGAATAACGTTGAATAATTAGGCCCCACATGCAACCCCACCCGAGTTGCGTGAGCAGGGACCCTCCGAGAAATGGCCAAGACAATGCCTACTATATTAGAGATAAATATTTTGAATCGCTGGTGAAAGACAGCTAACTACAGCCGAATGGATCTCTTACGCACAAAGAGATACAGATTCAGTTCGAGTTGGTCGGATTTATTTAATGCGTAGATTGTCTGTTCGAGTGTGAAGGAACTGCCATATTTGGATGCCAAACTTCCGTCTTTTTGGGGGTACTTCAATCGCCTTTGTTAGGTATGAAGATCATGCGATTTGTAAAGTATTAACTGGTTAGGTTGTTAGCAATATATATAATCTACAGATAGGACACGTTCTTAAAACGCATTTAAATCTGACATCTAAAATTATAAATTGGATTTGATTGCCAAAGATAACTACCATTTAATTTTTTGTGGTCTATCAGTCTTTAGAATTATATTTAATATTTAAGCAATACACCATTATTATTTAGAGTTACTTGCAAGTTTTTGCTGGCTATGTAAACTTTTACTTAAATATAACATATTTAGGAAACATTTTATTAATTTTTTTTTTTAATAAGAGTTGTTTTAATTCCAACTAATGGTAAAATATATTTATATCTATTTGTATTTGGCAATAAGATTTTTTAAGTAAATTAATTTAAAATAAATTCTTTAGGTTTCCCTAAGTAAAAGATTTTTTTGGCATTTCGAATTAACTAGTTTATGGAACATTAATTTCGATGGCACAACAGACGACATTGTATTTGAACGGCACCTTATTAGCTCCTCTAATTATGGGTAAACATACCGATTGCTCTCTCCAAGCATTCAAATAGTTTACAATGTTTACCCAACTGCGACGACTTGGAGTGCTCTTCTTGGGTATAAATATATTGCGGCTGCAGATCGATTCATCAGTTAGAAATTGCAAATCATTTCCAACGAGATGAAGGCTTTCTTTGTGATTTGTGTCCTGGCTTTGGCTGCAGTGGCTACACAGGCCCGAACCATGGATCGTTGTTCGCTGGCCCGTGAGATGTCCAATCTGGGTGTTCCCCGTGACCAATTGGCTCGTTGGACCTGCATCGCCCAGCACGAGAGCTCCTACCGCACCGGAGTGGTGGGTCCGGCCAACTCCAATGGATCCAACGACTACGGCATCTTCCAGATCAACAACAAGTACTGGTGCAAACCGGCCGATGGCCGCTTCTCCTACAACGAGTGTGGATTGAGCTGCAATGCCCTCTTGACCGATAATATAACCAACTCCGTGAGATGTGCCCAAAAGATTTTGCGCCAACAGGGATGGACTGCCTGGTCCACCTGGAAGTACTGCAGTGGATCCCTGCCCTCGATCAATAGTTGCTTCTAAAAAATATCTGATTCTGCTACCCAAAAAAAAATTATCCTTTTATGCCTTAAAATAAACCATACCCTAAAGTTTCCTCTAAAAGTGGGTATTTTATGATGGGTTTTCTATTTGTTAAAAATATTATTTTTCAATAATTAAAAATATTTTAAGGCAAAAACCAGATTAAGGTTCGTCCATTTTCTAAACATAAAAGGGTTTTCTTTAAAAAATGTATATATTTTTTTAATGATGAAAACATTTTAGAGCAACAACCTATTTATGCATAACATATTCGTGTTTGTTAGAGTGTCTAACGGGTTTCCTTTCTTCAAAAAACAAATTTGTTTAAATTTTTTATTTCTACCAAAAAGTATTCTTTTAAATATTGGAAATATTTTAAAACAAAAACCTTTTTTATTCATCATATATTAATGTTTGTTGAATAAATATATTGTTGAATAGGTCACCTAAGACCAACTTTCCATTTATCGTACATTCAAAAATGTTTTCAATATATAGCAGCACGTTATTTCTAAGTGTAATTGACTCGTGATCTTTTAGCAATTGCAAAACTGTCGTCAGAGGAAAATGGAGAGCCTTTTTGGCTTAAAAAGTGAAATTTTATATAATGGCCCACACATAACAGAGTCATTATGACAGTTGGTCTGGCCAAAGCGGTTGAAATCTATTAGACATTACTGCCCGCAAAGCAAAAAGCTAAAATGGCTGGTAAACAAGTTAATTTAATTTCCAGGCATAAAACAAATTACGTATGAAAAGTTGCCGTTATCGCTGTGTTTATCATCTGGCTGTGGTACGTATGTATCTCATTGAAAACTCTTTATGTCTCGCAAGTGCCAACGGACTTTGGCGCGATTGCAAACAATTTCGATTCAATTACATCTATGGCAGATCACAAGGCGCAACAAAAAAACAAAAAAAAAAGCAGAGACATGATGTAGGTCTATGGGATTGCCATTTGCGGCTAATCGCTGGGGATCAACTTTGCCATTTAGAGTTCGTTTAGGCCTGGCCAGATGGCAACGACAAGTACGAGTCGGAGCTAAGAGCCTAGAGCCTAATGTATTAATTTGTAGCGCTATTCTCAAGGGTGTCGGTTGAATGACATTCCTTGGACACGGGTTTACCCCACCCCCTCCTCCTCAATTGTTCTCGTGGCCGAGACTTTCACAGAGAACTCTGTGCAAAACACCATGCCAAAAGCCATTTCGGACAGCTCATAAAATTAAGAAGATTCCAGGGAAATGGGAAAAGTTTCTCTTCTCGTGCTGAGCCGACACCTTGCCAAATTGTTACACAAACTGGCGAAAAGCACACGAGAAGATCTGGCCAGCTGACACCCAGTTTGGCTTGGGATCGGATGTGGGTTTGGGTTTGGGATTGGGTGTACGATTGTGTGGCATTCGCTGACGATGATGCCAGAGATTAAGTCACCGCTGACAGGCCGACATGCCGACATGGCGACATGCAAAAGTTCTCATGGCAGTTCCATTTCTTTTACCCATTTGCATTTGTGTGTTTGCCATTTGTCGCTGGCTTGAAATTTACCCACACTCACTCAGAGATAAAACTATTAGGAGAATTTAGCAACCGACAAAGTCGGAGAGAAATGTGGCCACTTTTCAGCTGTCAGAGATCTCTCCACGGAGATTCCTAGAGATTTCCCAAAGCTGTCAGCTCCCGTGAGCTATGCCCCGAGATCACATCGCCCATCTTCGACTTTTGTCATCTTTTTGATTGTCGACTGAATAGTGCACTCGGAGAAATTGAAACCTTTAAATTTAGAATTTAAAACTTAGCTTTAAATAAATTTGTTTAAAAATATAATAATATATAAAAAGTGAAAAGGACGCAAGTTTAAACTGAACTGGCTTTGAAATGAACTAAACATGAATTAAAATATTTATTAAATTTAAAAATATAATCTAGTTAAATAGTTTTTATTTTAAGCTCTTTGTTTTGGTATCAAAAATTTCTTTATTTTTAGAATTTAAATATAAACAAAATTGGTTTTAAAATCTGTTAGTTATTTCACCTGTGTGCAAAAAAGCATCAAGTTTGAACATAACTGGTGTTAGAATAATATTTAATTTTATTTAAATTTAAATTGTTTTTTCATATTAAATACTTTTCTAGTCCTTTAATTATATTTCAACTTTTAGATACCTTTGCAAAGTCGCAATGTATGAGTAACATTTTTCTGAGTGCGGTGACGACTGTCGCGCTTGACTCTAAATTAAAATGGTTTTTTCAGTGGGCTGTATTTGGGAAAAAGATTTTCCAACGCTCATTATAGTTTTCACCGGGATTTTTTGGCCGCAGATTGCAGAGCGCCTGCCCGCCCGAGGTTATGTATCAGCGGGCCCCAGCTGTCAAATAATATAATTAGGGTTTTTATGTTGTTGAAACTATATCGCAGCGCGGGGTCTCCAAGTCTCCGAGTCTCTGGAGCTTGCCTTTTGACACAGTTGCGTTTTGGGGCTGTCGTAGAGAAATGTTTATAATTTGTGAGCCGCGCTTGTGACAGGTAATTGATGCCGAAAGTAGCTCAAACCGGGGGCCACCACTAGTGTCGCAGTTGGCCTGCCATTGACAATGGCCGCTCAAGATCATGTTAACTTAACCGGGCGGAAAAAAAGGTAATGCGATCATTTCGGGATTGTGCAAGTTCAGCCATGGCCCGAGCATTCACAGAAGACACACCCCGTTTGAGAAGTCAGACCCACATGTCACATGTCTAGTAATCAGATCCTGTCCCCGTCTGTGCCGCAGAACATTCCAGATCAGTCAAGCAGCAATTCAGCAGTGCACACACTGTTGACTCCGGTAAACAGGGAAGCCAACTGCGACGATCTGACTTCGACTTTGACTTCACTGCCATTTTCTACGGAAGCCTTGGGGAAATCGTGCGCTGATAAAAGTGAATCCCCCGTCGGTCTTAGATATATCCGCTATCGGACTAAGAGATTTGTACAATTTTTGGCATCGGTTCCGTGTGAATATTCCAAGTGGAAAATTATCTGAAGATATGTCGGCTCGAGGGGCACCGTTGATAATTTAATTACGCACTCCTATTTTAAGAAAAATCATATGAATTGCCAAGTTTGTTGATTTTTGGAGAGCCCATTTTCAGTTGTCTGACTTTCTATTATCAGGAAATATCTCTCGGATATTTTTGGGGGTTTTTAGTGGATTCTGCTATGTCATTTTGTAGATCCTTATTATGCTTTTTCAATTCGTGAAACCTTTTTTTGTAAGGCTTTATATTTTAGTTCTTCTCATTTATAATTTATCATTTTTGATTAACATATTTTTCATTGGTAAGACTTTTCCCATAGTGTTATAAATAATTTAAACATTTTTTTCCATTCGTGAGCAAGTTACGGATTTTTTGTCTTAATTATTTTTTATTGTTTTTTGAACGGTCTAACTTTTACGTTCTCTGATTATGATCTTATTATGTAGTTCACAATTTTACAACTTTTAATAAGTCTAATTATTTACCATTATCTTTTCTACAAATCATCTCTGTAATAATTATATTCGCCAACTTTCAAGTTATTTTAATAAGTGCGATGCTCTTAAAACTTAGAAGTTTCCTATTCATAGCCTTTATCTTTTCTTCGAATCACCTTTTTAATAATTCTGTCCGCCATATTTAGTTCACACTTCCTTTAAAGTACTCATTAAACTTTGTTAACCCCCGACACTTTCACGACTTTGTTCTCCAGTAACCTGTTTCCCAAGCAGCTCTCCTCCCGACTCCTTCTACCTGTCATCCACTGCTCCTCAGACCAATTAGATGGGCCACAAACCGAGTGTAAGCCTCACCCCTTTGGACTTTATAGACCCTATAGAGCCATCCTCATTGCGGTGAGTCGGTTCCAATGTTGTGTGGTTATCTGTAGACCATCATAACTTAACGCTAGAGTGACTTCCAGCAATTGTTTTTCGCCTGACCCACGCAATGTCGCTTCAGGGGGCGGCGAACCTCAACTTCGGGGCAATTACTTATGCATTTCCAACTCGACTTGTGCTAATGTGCTCAGATTATAGGAAACACTCGGGCAGGCAGGCACTTTAGCAGAGGTCTTCTGGCAAGTATTCCCCATACTTTCCACACTCCGCACCGCATCCAGGAATGGTATAATTTTCCGGTCTTTGGTTTCCTGCTTTGTTTTAGCGTGTTCCTCAGACCAACGATCAATCCCACAGCAATGCACTCAGCAGAGGGTCTTTGTCTATCTATCTATGCGTTTCCACTTCCTTTTGGAACCCAGAGCTCTCTGGCTTCCCGTTCCCGTTCTGAGATGTCGAGTGGTTTGGATGGTGCCCAGCCTAGGCACGTTTATCACCAGAATGAGAGACGACGGCTACTTGTATAATTTATTGCCCACTGCGCCGGCCACATTAAGAATTCATTGACCGGTCCAGCTTAAAGTCATCGGCCTGTGGCGTGTGGAAGGGAAGCTGCCGCTCTGGCTTCGATTTTCTCCCATTTAGAAAGTGTGTGGAGAAAGAAAATTAGCCAAGAATCTTGTAGACCATTGTTCAGAACTGTAAACTTTGATATAAACACAATGTTATTTCTGATTACTCCCATTTAAGTAAACCCAAAGATATATGACTTGTAATAAGTTAATGCGTTATAAGGCTAAGGAACAATTTCTAAGAAATAATTATTATTCTTTAGATTAAATCGAGATTGATTGGCTTGCAAAGAAGGTCTAGTCCTTATTAGTATTTTTTCCCCTTTTTGTAATGTAATGTAATTTATTTTATACTAAGTTGTTAAAGAAAATAACTAACAATTCCAAAATTAAATATGAAATGAATGGGAAACCCTTTTAAAACCATAATTTCCATTATCATGGCATTACAAATAAGAATCACTATGATTGATTAAGGAAAAGGTAAACCTACTCAAACGTAGTTTAAATTGGCATATACCATCGGGTATTGATAAGGCCCTAGAATAAACAAATTTCACTTTGATTTTCACTTTCTCTCGCTTTAAAATCCGAATTACTCCCCAAGGCAACGCGATTCCTATCGCCAAATAATTGCAAATCGTGTGCACAACATTTGTTTCGTGGACGCCTCTGGCTCTTAGTCATTTCTATAATCGATACGACATTATGGTTTTCAAAGCTTTGTAATTGTCTTTTCAAGTACACGAGACGGAAGTCTGGCTATTTTTTATATTTAAATTTTAAATTCTGCGCTCAAGAGTCACCAGTCTGACTGGTTTGGGACACAGCCAAAAGACAAATCCAAGCTTAATGGTATTATAATGAATGTGCCTAGGTGGGGTTATAATTTGACTTTGACCCGCTGACAGTCACCGCTTCAAGTTTACTTTCTTTTAGCAAAAAAAAGTTGCAGAAAGCTGCTTTTATCTTTGTTTGTTTTAAAAATGTTTGTTTTATTTGTCGCATATATTATATTTATGGCTCTATGCCAAAGCAACACTTTCAAGTTGATTAGCGAATTCCAATAAAATTCTATTCACGGACTTAGAAAGTGATCTGCTCTTGCAAAAACTCTGACAGAGTCATCAATCGATAAGTTTAGACCTGAGTTTAAAGGAGAAAATATTTGGTGATATTTAAAAATGGCTACGGAATGATTTTTAGTCGAACTTTCACATCTCGTAATTTGGTAACTTAAGGTCTATATTAATCAATGTATTATAAATGTCTTAGGAGACTAGAAATATGTTCTGTTACCAAAACTAGTAAAACTATTAATCAACTTGTTATAAATGGCAATGGAGAGTAGAAAGATGTTCTGTTACCAAAACTCTATTAAGTTCTTTGAAAAAGATAGTGGATTAAGTTCTATGTGTTTGCCTATGGTGAAATGGGTAACCTTTACTGCATTTGCCGAACTCATGATTTGCATGCTTGAAGTTTCTATTAAGTAAAGCTTTATAATTGACAATACACACATTCTAAAGCAGTTACAGGAATGAGTTATAATGTTTGATTTTAAATGGATAGAGAGTTTAAAGATATAGTTTTTAACAAATTTTTATTTTTGGTCAAATGAATACCTTCATTTTGATTCGAGTACCAAAGTAAACTGATGTTGAGGTCCCCTCAAAGAGGTGCTTTTATACACCTGACGGAGGAACCTTATCGCGGGCAGCGAAGAAACACTCAAGTGGTGATAAGGTGATAAGCATATTGGGGATATCAATCTTTGACGGCGATGAAAGTTGGTCGATCGGACCCGAAGAGTTCTGAATGGCCAAAAAGCAGATTGATCACTCCAGCCTTATCGCAAATGTTTGTTTACAAATTCCTCTGACGTCGGCCATTTTATCTGTGTTGATAGTAATTGCCGTAAATAAGATGGAGAACCGTTGAGTCGGGGAAGAACAGCTACGGCGGCTTCTCCTCTTATCCTCTGGGATTCTTGGCCATTATACTAACAGTTCTCAACTCAAAGTTTGGCTGACAATTAGCGACGAGTTGTATGGAAATGGGGTTTAATTGGCCCGGGTCGATTGTAAGCACCCATGGGCACAAAGTTCCGAAGCCAACTCATGCATATGCAATGAGGTCTAGTCGTCAGAGACATAAGATTCTTGTTGGTCAGAACTGTTAGCTGACACACTTTGGGGAAAGAAAAGCCATTAGTTATTCTGCGGCGTCTCGATAAATCAGCAAAAAGTAAAAGTGATAAGCATTCTTCTCCGACAAAGGAATCGACCACTCATCGACGTTGAGCGCTCCACTCATTCACAAATTAGCATTAATTTATGAATTCATCTATAATTCATGGGGCTCTAAGAAGGTCAGGCTTGGGATGCTGGCTAGCTCTGACAACCTGAAGCGACGAAGCTGAAGCTTCTCCTCCCAACTCGCATCTGCCAACAGTAGCCTTTTGTCATTTGTCTCTGCCGTTGGCCACACGCGAAAGGTTAACAACTTTCTTGGCACTGCAGAAATCCGTGGAAATCGGTGCTGCCTCCACAGGCGACTGCCGACGAGCTTAAGCCCACTGGTGTAACCCCAGGAATACCGCTAGCAAGTGCCCCACCCCGCACCTGCGAATGGGGTTAATGTAACAGCCTGCACTGACTGCGGCTTCGAAGTTTGCATACTTGAGGTTGGTTGGGTCGTTAGTCAGAGTTAGACTTCAAGATGGAGCCAGTGCCAGTATATACTGCCAACTCCAACTCCGTCCACCGAGAAAGCAATGTGCAGTCGAGTTGTTGTGACTGTTGTTGATGATGTGTGGTAGCCTCGGGGTCGTCGACGACTCAGTGGTTTTACGATCGAACGCACGCCCGTTACAAGAGCTAAACAGGCCCGCACCAAATAGAGTTCTTATAAGGTCTAAGCCTCAAACCCACTATCTGGCCCGATACAACTCACTTAGGTGCACCAAAGTGGAGCTAGATGTTGAGCTCGAGTAGCCCGTACCTTCTGCCCACCGAAGACTCGTAATTGCCCACTCCAGAGGTAGCGGAGATGCTAACAAGGTTAATGGCTTTTAAAACCCAACGTTTAAGCTGCAAAATTAATATAACTTGCTCTAAAAACTTAACAATCGGGCAGAGATGGGGTCAATCTTGCTAAGAAAATCAAACTAATGTTTTTAAGGAGCGGCTTCAGACCATTTAGTAATGGCTGATAAGCTCTTTAGATTAATACGTTTTGGTCTGGCCAATTTAAATACCGCGTTGTTAATTGTCTCGTGTGCACTTGCGATAAGTAAAGTAGCTAGTTGCTTCAAGGCTCATTTTAAGATAGTAGCATTGTGAAGATCTACTTGTTGATATAATGGAGTCCTATAAAAGCACTGCCCACTCTCCCTTTCGACATCAGTTTCAAAAAACTTAAAGTCTTGATTTTGAACAAACTAGTGTCTAATTTATATCGGGGATCTTATAACTTCCAACCAAGTTTTATATAAAGCTTAAACTTTAGTGATTTAGAACTTTGACATGCAAAATTATTTATTTCAAAACATTTTAAAGCCAAGCTTTTGAAAATTAACAACGATTTCTGGCACATCCCTGATTTTCTATGCTCATACTAATACCGGGACCCTAAAAAGTTATAGTTTATTATGCCGACTAGCAACGAAAACAATTTAAGAGCTTAATTCCTTTGTTTTGAGCAGCTTTCTCCTAATTTCAAGCCTCAATTGTACTGCCCCAAGGCAATAAAATTCGAATTCGTTTAATAATCGCCTATCGTGAGCTCAATTCGTAAGAAGCCCTAGGCCCGATCAAATTTGTATAATCGTTATGACATTATTGTGTTCGCCAATTTTTAAGTTCTCTCTCGTTGGAGACGGAAGTTTTGCATTATTTGCTTGTCGATTTTGTATATTTAAATTTAGAGTCATTGAGCTACCAGTTTGACTGGTTCGGGGCTCATGTCGAAGCCGATTGGAATTATAATGAATTTGTCTGCGTCTGCATATTATTTGGCTTTGACCCGCTGTCAATTTTTTAGCTGTCTGTCAGGCGAAGCATTAAGTTTACTTTCTATTGGAGAAAAGATATATATTTTATGTTGGCAATGCAAAAGTTTCTAACTTCGCACTGATATTTATGGCTTTATCACTTAGATAAGCGCATGCGAATTAAATAATCATATTCTTTTCACTGGATTGGAAAGTATTTCATTGAAATGAAGCAATTAAATATTTAAGCCATAAAGTTTTTAGACTGTGGAAAGGAAACGAATCTAAGCAAAGCTAATCAGTTTGACCAAATTAAATTGTTTCCAATGGCTACAAAAATTTGGGCTTTTTTATTCTGGCCTAAATCAGTTTAGAATCGGCTACCAGTGGATCTGAATTTCTAAGAGAATTAAATCTGCTTCGGAGCAAATTTAAGGACTTATTTTAAATTGGAAAAGTCAAAGTTCTTAGACACCAAAATTAGACTTTCGGTTTAACTTATAAGATCCCCGAATTAAATTGGATACTAATTTGTCAAAAAATCATTTTATTCAGGGTCAAAATAGGTTTAGAAGCAGTCGTCGATGGACGGCAACCATCCGCTGCAGTAGTGCCAGGTGGACCAGGCGGACCATCCCTGCTGGCTGAGCACCTTCTGGGCACAACGGACGGAGTGGGTGATGTCGTCGGTCAACAGGGCATTGCAGCTCAGTCCACACTCGTTGTAGGAGAAGCGACCGCTGGGAGGGGAGCACCAGTAGTAGTCGTTGATCTGGAAGATGCCGTAGTCGTTGGAGCCGTTGTAGTTCTCCGGACCCACCACTCCGGTGCGGTAGGAGCTCTCGTGCTCGGCAATGCAGGCCCACTTGTTCAGCTGGTCACGAGGAACGCCCAGGTGGGACATCTCGCGGGCCAGGGAGCAACGGTCCATGGTGCGACCGAAAGCTGGGGCGGCACAAGCCAGAGCAACCAGAACGATGAAAGCCTTCATGGTGAAACTGATATCGGAGCCCGGAAAGCAGTGCGCTTTTATAGCCGGAAAATTATCTAACCAAGTGTGGTTATCTTTGGTTTTTGTATTTAATGTGGACGGGTAATCTGAACGCGTCGAAAAGAATCGCTGGGAAATCGGACCATATTGATAATGCAATTGATAATTTCACTGGAGTATCTCGATAATATGAATGAAGTATTACGCCGATTCGATTGTGAATCCCCTTGCTATCGAGGTTTCAAGTCCACCTGCTCTGAATGGATGCAAATCGGCCTTTGTGATATGTAGGATTGTTTGTCTGGCCAATTGGCCTTTTGATCTCAATTATGGCCTTGCTGCTTCTCTTTCGTTTTGGTGGCCCATTGGCTTCAATTAGTCTGGGGTCTCCAACAAAAGCTCTGGTCTCTGGGCTCAGGGCCTCCGTCCATTGTTGGCCCAGTGTGGTTTTGTTACCCAATCCACCAATTGCTTCATTTGTCAGGGAACGTCAAGGTGTCCAACATCTGTTGATGCCCCGGCTAATGTGGCTTTGATGCAGTTTTCGAAAGAAGGAAGACTTTTAAACTATTTCCAAAGGGAGGCGCGAATAGAATACCTTAAGCGACCGCAAAAATCGCGTGAAGAAAGAAATTTCTTTTTTTTTTTTCGGCTAAAGCTGAAAGTAAGTTGGCCACTCGCTGGGTTGCGTGTAAGCCACCTACTCCACCGACCCCGCCCCTTTTTTTTGATACTCTGGACTGTAGACCGTGGCCAATGCATAAGCTGTTTAACAATTGTTAAATCAGACCGGAACAGATTTTTCTGTAGTTCGGCATACACTCGTTTTTTTTTTTTTTTGATATTTTTTTTGTGGCTGCCTTTGCCTGCCTCTATGGCTGCTATTTATTTATTTACAATCTCCGCGTTTCCCGCCCGTTGGTTTCTTTTGTCTATGCGCACAGCTCTGGACAAAGTGGCATTGTTACTCGGATTGGGGCTGCGCCGAAGACTTTGAAGTCTCGTGCCTCTGCCAATTCAATTTTCACTTCAATTTTCCATGAGTACAGTTAAACGTAATTTGTTTTCATACTTTTATAACACACACGCACCAGTCTTAACGACTTTTTATTCTTTTTCTGGGTATTCTCGAGAGTTTCTTTCTAAGTTGGTTTGATGTGGGCGTCACAGTTCAATGTCAGAGCTACCCACACACTCAGGGATTTACATATCTAGATTTGGACAGCGGAGGCAGTTAAAAGAAAGTCGGAGCCCATTAGCATATGCACAAGTCCGAACCGAAACATACCATCTTGATCTTGACCATGCGAGTGAGTAACCATTCGACCCTCTGACTTACTTGGGGAACTAGTTTGGGTTTTTCTACTCCTTACCTATTTTTTGTTTGTGTCCAGATTCTGGTCTTCTTAGCCCCGTTCTCCGAAATCCAATTGGGAGCAGGCACAGCAGCGTATTGACACGGTTCCGAATTGGGCCAAATGCAGCAAGAACGTTCTCAAATTCGTTGGCTAACTAGCAGCACACACACTCACACACACACACACACACACACACACTTTTCGCATTCGCATTCGATCGGACTTTCATGCTGCACTTTGCGTCGTCATCGAAGTAGAAGCATAAATTGAGAAGATTAGCACGAAGCAAGAAGAACCACTCGGTATGGTGTGTTATTATTATGGTGGATGCTGCAATAGGCCAAGTTGGGGCCAGTTCTAGCCGGGTCCAGTACTCGTTTTACCGTTAGTGCACTCCACTGGCGATGCTGTTAGCTGTTCGGTGTTCGCTGTTCGCTGTTGGCCAAGAAACGGGGCGGGGAAAAGGTGGAGGGGGGCCCGGGTGCCAATACCGCACTTTTCTATCCAATCAAACTCGTTTCTTCCGAGAATACACAATAGAAAAATTCATATCGCGTAATCGTCACAGAGTGTCACGTAACTTTCAAATGGAAATGGAAGTGGAAATGGTAATGGTAATGGAGCTCAATACTGGATCAGAGGACTATATGCACACTCTCTGGTTGCCGCACTAAAAGCCCATCGATTGAACTTGGCTAGATTTCAGGACCATCTAGCTAAGCCATCGTTCGCCTAATTGCCAACCAAAACAGAGTTTTGTTTACGAAATCACCGCTCTTAACGTCCGCTTTCAGCAAAAGTCACGCACCGACTGATCCGAAGCCGCAGACTTGGCTTGAACCCAAGACGAGTTTGCAAGCCGAAGTGGAGATCGTGATTTCTCTCTCTCTCGGGTTTTGGTATAAGACTTCTTTTATAAGACTCATTTTATAAGACCTCCTCTTATGAACAACAGTAGCAACTGCACACCACCGAATTAATGAAGACTGTCAAGCGCCTGAGGGAATCTTCAGTTCTCAAAGCCTGACCACAAACTGTCATTAGTTTGGGGAATGTGACAAGCCAAGCCCCAGTAGAATTGATCCAAGTTTTAACAAATCAAAGTGGCTTTTCTAGGAAATCGATATAAATGTTGGGAGGCGGTTATAAATTCTCCATTTATCACAAGATAGAAGCAAACTAAGCCCTATGAAAAATTATGTTTTCATATGTAAGTAGAGTTAGAGAGACATTGGTATAAATTTAAAGAAGTATTCCAACTATTTTTGCATTTTGAGGATATTTAATTTAGGTTTTTGTTAAAACACAAGGCCCTATGTTAAATGAAATAAATTTTCTAAATCAAAGTTGCCTTTTCAGGAAATTTATATGATCATAATTCTAAAAAGGAGAACAGTAAACCATTGTTAAAAATATATTTTACTAAGCAGCCTTTTAAGTCTGAATTTATAAAGATTCAGCATCTTTAATGTCTTTAATTAAATCACAAAGACACCCTGTGTTTAGCTAGAAAATTGTGTAAGCCCAAGTCCCATTAAAAATTAACCAATTATTTGCAAATCAAGAAGTCTTTACTGGGAAATCAGAACTAACGCTTAGAAGCAGTCGTCGATGGACGGCAACCATCCGCTGCAGTAGTGCCAGGTGGACCAGGCGGACCATCCCTGCTGGCTGAGCACCTTCTGGGCACAACGGACGGAGTGGGTGATGTCGTCGGTCAACAGGGCATTGCAGCTCAGTCCACACTCGTTGTAGGAGAAGCGACCGCTGGGAGGGGAGCACCAGTAGTAGTCGTTGATCTGGAAGATGCCGTAGTCGTTGGAGCCGTTGTAGTTCTCCGGACCCACCACTCCGGTGCGGTAGGAGCTCTCGTGCTCGGCAATGCAGGCCCACTTGTTCAGCTGGTCACGAGGAACGCCCAGGTGGGACATCTCGCGGGCCAGGGAGCAACGGTCCATGGTGCGACCGAAAGCTGGGGCGGCACAAGCCAGAGCAACCAGAACGATGAAAGCCTTCATGGTGACAATTTTCGAAAACTGATGTCCAAACAGCAGAGGCTTCGTGTTTTTATAGCCAAATAATTCGGCTGATAGAGGAGTTATCGCCTGCACGCTTACTGATACGAACTCCATTTTTGCGCAGCGATCGATAATTTTAATTAAGTCCCAGAATGGAAAATTTGCAGCTCTAGTTTAAAGGGTTTATATGCAGGCTATTTGTAAACAAGCTGAAATCAAATCTAACCCCGAGTATAGTTGACTATAAATACTGACGAAATTATCATTGAATAGGCTATACAACAAGATCTGTCATAAGTCATATTAAAAAGAAACTGTCACCGAAACTTCAAGTCAAATCAGAATCAATCATCTACTAACTTTTCTTGTCCTTTTTTTTTAGAGATACCGCTTATCATATCTGTTCTGCCATTTAAGATAGCAGAGTTCATTTTTTTATAAAAAAGGATAAGTTTCCTTAATTTCGAAATAATAATATATGTATTGCCAACAAATAAACTCATCGCATAAATTAAAACATCATGTTAAAGCTGCTTTAAGTTATTTGATTTAACTAAAGCCTAAAAGTATGCAATATACGCGTGGCTGACAAAAGCTGTCAGCTATGGCTGTTGAACTTTAAGAATTCTTTAACTCTGCTTACCTGTCAACTATCGACTTTCCCGCTTCGTACATGGAGTCCAGGGAATAGTCGTCGCCAATGGAGCTGTAGACATTTGTCTGCGTCCCAGCCGTGTCCACATCGCAGTAGCTGCAGCTGCAGCACGAGTACTGGGAGCAGTACGAGGATGCATCCAAGTCGGTGATGCCAATGGAGCACTCCTCATCCAGCGGTTGTGGCTGCGGCTGGAGTTCAATATCCACTGTCTCTTCTTTTTGCGGGGAACCCCCGCGTGGAGAACGATTGCTGAAAGTCCAAAGATTAGTTAAGATATAAGGACACTTGCTTAAGATGATATGACATTTGCATAAAATTTGGCTTATTACTTATATAACTTATGAATTAATCAGGGTTCATAAATATATAACTTATTGAAAATCAAGGGTTGTTAGAGCATACACACTTTTATGGACTGCTTTAATCGCTTTATGTTACGAATATGAAATATATATGTAATATTTTTAAATGCTTCAATGCAAAATGTTATTAATTTTTTTCTGCATAATATAGCCAGTCGGTAGCAGTACTTTAAAGCTCTTGGCATAGCAACCTAATTTTTGTTAAAGCGGAGTTTTATTGCGAATATTAAATATATTTGTATTATTTTTCTTAACTGTTTTTTTTTTATTGCGAGTATTAACTATATACATATGTAATTTTTTTTATAAAATGTTCAATTAAAATTTGTTTTATTATCCCACATAATTAAGTTAGCAGTACTTTATTGCGGGTGTTATAACACCTTAATTGTTGTAAATCAAAACAAACGGAGTCTTACCTCTTGGTGCGTGAGTCCATCGTGTCCATGACCACGTTCCAGGTGCGGTGTATCAAGTAGAGCAGAAACAGCACCCTCGACGTCTCTCCATTGTGTTGCGGTGTTGCATTATTATTGGCATTCTGTCCATGTCCAGATCCCAGACAACTGCTTGAGCCCAATCGCTCCTGATCTGTGGACTTCGGCGGACTCTTCTGGGGATCGTGGTGGGGATGGCGGGCGGGCAGGGTCTTGGAGCGGTACTCGTTCTGCAGGCAGTATTCCCTCTTGTGCTGTTGGTATCGACGGCGCGTATTGAACCTGGAGTTCCCCTCGCCGGCGGCCCCCTCCTCGGCGGCTCCGTCCACGCCCCTGCTCGATGCAATGCGATTGCCCATTACAATGTCGCAGATCAGCGGCTGTCAGTCATTGCCTAATGTGACATGGAGGCATGGGGCACAGAGCATGGAACACAGAGCATAGAACACAGAACACAGAACACATGTTAGTGGGGATGTCTGCATGGATGCAAGCAACTATCTCGGAGCTGACACAATTCTAGCAACCAGTTTGGCCAATGGCCAGCGCAAAAAAAGTGAAGTGGCCATCGGAATTGGGTCGACAACGAGTTTGGCGACCTCGTTCGCCTAGAACAAATGCCTCTTCGTTTGGCTGGCTTTGTAATTATGATAAACCATATACATGATGGATTGCATGGACCAGTTTAGACATGATCCTGGACAGCCAGATTGCGTGGATGCTGTCATTTCAAGCCAGCATCTATCAAATGGATCTAGCACAGCCAATCAGCAGCCCATTAACCAGGCAATACATCAAATTAGCGCCCTTGGGCGATTAGTACGCCCAGCACTTGCGGCTTGACCCGAAACACACCCGAAATGAACTATATATTTGGCTACATGGTCTTATCTCTACTGACGTAGCAAACGTGACCGCTAAATGACAATACTCGATCGCAGAACCAAACACGGGCACTATCAGTGGGTAACCAGCCGAAAGAGGGGGTTGACTTATCAGCAAACTACAGTGAAACATGCCGCAAAGGGATTTGAACTACCTGCGTTTAAAACGAATCCTCATTATCGCTCATTAATTGCTTTAAACAAAAAACATATTTGATTAGGCATAAATTATGAAACAAGTTTGTTTGAAAACTTTCTTGTTGTCACAAAGAATATGTAAATGTAAGCCATAAAATGGAGCAGCAACCAGTTATTTTAGGGTCCCCATTGTAAGAACCTTTTTCAGTTAGTGAAAGTGACGACTATAAAGTGGAAAGTTTTTAGGCCTCTATGTAAAAGTTTTGGCTGATAAGTTGACTTAGGTCTTTAAACGGTGTGGCTACTGTAGTGAATTAACCGCACCATAAATAAATGTCTTTCCGACATGCGCATTGAGCATGAGAGGTGTTGCGGATTGTACCTCAAACACCCCGAGAACTTGAAAAACCAACATTCTCGACTCTAATTAAACCAAATTACTGAGTTATCTTATCAAAAGAGACACCCTGTACGAGCAGCAATGTTAACTATAGGACAAACCGGGAGCCGAGCACTCAACTTTAAAATGCGAGACCCCATCTGGTTTTGGCCGACAGTCGCGTTTGCAACGATCTAGCGAGCGGTAGACTTTACGCGTTTAGTACGATAGAAAGGAGCTGGAAGGCCTGACAAACTGAGAACCTGAATCAGAACGGGGCCAGTAGTATCAGGAGTTAAGTAACTAGGACACACCTCCGGCCAGCCAAAATGAGCCAGAACCAACTCATCTCAGAGCAACTGCTCTTCGAGGAGAAGCCACTATATGTGCCCCCATTGTCGGAACTGCAGAAAGGTGAGTTCAATCTGAAGCTGAAGCTGATTTCCCACAGATCCGACAGATTACTATACAAATACGTGCCATATTCGCCCGAGTGCCATGTGCAAATGACCTTCAAGAACGGTGACGAACTTTCCATAGTCGGTTCTGCCGTTTCACTGTAATGTTTTTTCTGTTTTCTGTTTTCTGTTGTTTGTTTGCTGTTTTCATTGAGCAGTCCAAAACAGAAACATATGATTGGGCCTCAGAGCTTTTTGGGATAGCTTTTGCTACACAGAAAAAACAAAGCACTTAAATTTAAGGCATTAGGTTCAAAATAAAGGTTTTAAAATTTGAAAAAAAACATTTAAGTAACACCAAGTAAAAATAAATGTACTTTTTAAAATGTTTCAATGTTTGATTTTGCACCTTAAATGTTGTAAATTTTTTCTGTATAAAAAAACAGAAAAATTATTTTCCTAACTATTTTTTGCACCTACAACTTTTAAAATTTTTCTCTGTGCAAAAAACACAGCTCTAAAGTTCAAGGTTTTAGTTGCAAAAAAAAAGGTTAACACATTTTAAATAACTTTTAAGTAACAAGTAAAAATAAAATAACTTTTTTAAACGTTTCATCTCTGTTTTTGCACCTAAAATGTTCGATAATTTTCTCTGTGTATAAATGTTGTCTAGATGGAGGTCGAGATAAAAAGCTTTAATGGGTTTCTCTCTCTGCTCCCAGTTATACAGGGTGCCTTGACTGCCAACTTTGCCAGAGTGGATGTGAGTGTGGGTCCCTGTCCGGATCTAAAGGACTCCCAGTTTGGTCTGGTGGACAGTGGACTGGGTGGCAAACCCACTTTGCTGGAGGCAGGAGGCCCACCTTTTTTGCTGCCCTTGGTTCAACGCGATAAGTTGTACAATATCACGGAGATCACGCGAAAGATTCAGGGTCCTGGCAAGATCTTTGCCGTGGGCGCAGGAGCAGGTCCTTGGCCAATTAGGGGATCCAATTGCGAAGGCATCTACAACCTGTCGGTAAGCGAGACGGATGAGCTCACCAATGGCAGCTACACGGCCACGGTGAGGGGGCGAAAGGAGGAGTGTGTCCTGGAGAAGATTCCCAACACAGAACCCCGCTGCGCCCTGCTCCTGAACCTCTTCCTCAGCCAGGGAAAACCTGGTCAGGTCCTGAGGATCACCGCCAAGCAGAGGACTGGCGAACAGAACTTCATCGAGTGCATTCGTAAGGGTCTGGAGACCCACTATGGCGACAAGGTGGTGGGTCTGGGTGGCATTTTCCTGATCAAGAAGGGTGCTGCTCATCAGCACGTGATGCGGGACTTCAGCAAGACACCCATTCACACCGACGAGGAGGTCAACGAATGGCTCAAGTTCTACGAGATGCCCGCCCAACTTAACGCCGTGGGCACTTTGGTGACCAAGGAGCACGACCTTGACCTTCGCCTGCAGCACTTCCACTCCTTCTCCTTCAGCAACTGGGGTGGTCACTATCATTATGACACAACGCCCGATGTGGTGGAGTACGAGGCCTATCTGAATGTGGCCGAGCGGGTGGTGCGGGTGGACAAGCCCGAGGCCACTCACAAGGTCGGTCGAGACTAGATCTTATCTCCCCATATCTAGTTGCCCCTACACCCCCATAAATAATATAGTAAATAAAAATAAAACCAAAAGTAAACGAAAAAACAAAAGTGCTATTTTTGGGTGTATACCATAATTAGATATGGAGCAGACTAAAATTATAAGTGACATTTTTATTAAGTATTTGAGCAAGGGTAAATAACACTAAAAGTTAAAATAGAAAACTCAAAAGCTCTATCACAAAGTCAAAAATCAGTGGAAACCATGTATAAGGGCAACATTATCATGACAGGCGTTCGAAAAGCTGACATTTATAGCGAGCGATCTATTTAAATTTGAAATAGAACCAACTTAAATAATAGCTGAAGTGTTTATTAGGGTCAGAAAATTATATAGAAAAATATAATAGAACCACAGTTTTTTCCTTAGCCCAACCACAAAATTGAAACTGAACAGTGGAAAGCATTATCATGACAACCAACGAACGGCTTACATTTTTACCAGACGATGCTACTTTATTCAGTCGCTATTGTACCTCTACCAAAGCAAGTTCCTGAACTCATATCGCAATATTTGCAGTGATAACATGAGCCAGAGTCACCTTCAAACGGATCAGCTTCTCTTCGAGGAGAAACCACTCCATGTGCCGTCACTCTTAGAACTACAAAAAGGTGAGCATTACTGAACGAAGCATTGATAAAAACACACAGAAAAAAATGTAATAAATATGATACTTTTTTGAAATAATATTTCATATCAACACTGAATAAAATTGAATATTGATTGATACAAATTTAGTATTGCTTACTTTTTTTATTCAGTTTGGTCTGAGTGTATCATAATGATATGTTTATATCAATTGAATATCAAATGGTATCAAAGAATACCATTCTTTTTTTCCTGTGTATTTCTCGCCTAGCTGTGTTCTCAGATAATGCTTTTTTCTTGCTCTTAAGTTATACAGGGTGCTCTGAATGCCAACTTTGCCTCAGTTGATGTTAATGTGGGTCCTTGTCCGGATCTGAAGGACTCCCAGTTTGGCCTTGTCGAAAGTGGACTGGGTGGCAGGCCCACTTTACTGGAGGCAGGCGGTCCACCCTATTTACGCCCCTTAGTGCAACGTGAGAAGCTCTACAATTTGAAGGAGATCACTCGAAAAGTTCAAGGACCTGGCAAGATCTTTGCTGTGGGACCAGGAGCAGGTCCTTGGCCCATTCGCAACTCCAATTGCGAGGGCATCTTTAACTTTTCCCTGAACGAAGAGGATGAACTCAAGCAAGGTAGTTACACAGCTACTGTTAGAGGAGAAAAGGAAGAGTGTGTTCTGGAAAGAATACCCGAAAATGAACCACGCTGTGCTCTCATCTTAAATTTATTTTTGAGTGAGGGAAAACCAGGTGAAGTGCTTCGAATCTCTGCTAAACAACGAACTGGTGGGGAAAACTTTGTGGATTGCATTCGCAAAGGGTTGGAGCAGCACTATGGTGACAAAGTTATTGGCCTGGGAGGAATCTTTGTGGTCAAAAAGGGCTGTGTCCATCAGCATGTGATGCGGGATTTCAGCAAGACACCGATTCATACCCATGAACAGATACAACAATGGCTCAAATTCTACGAAATGCCAGCTCAGCTAAATGCTGTGGGCACTTTGGTGACCAAGGACTTGGGACTTGATCTAAGGCTGCAGCATTTCCACTCCTTTTCCTTTGAAAATTGGGGAGGCCACTACCATTACGACACCACTCCAGATATAGTCGAATATGAGGCTTATCTTAGTGTGGCCGAACGTGTTATCCGGGTGGACAGACCAAAGCTAACCGACCAGTTGGGAAGAAACTGATATTTGACTATCTCAGCCTGTCAAAACCATCAAAAACTGATACACTGTTAAAAATAAAGTAATAGGTAAAACATACATCTTACTACTGAATTCAAAATTGTACATTTATATTATTTGAATTAAATTAATATTAAGTACAATGCATGCTAAATTGCCTGATTTATTTTTAAAACCTTTCAAATAACGTGAAAATTTAAATACATTTTATTTATTTAAAATATGGTTTAAACTCACATTAAAAATACTCAAATAAAAAATTTTTAAACTTTTTTATAATTTCATTTTTGAAAAAACTAAAAACTGCAATAAATGAAAGCCGAAAAATATTTAAATTGAGTACAAAATAATAAGAGATACTACGCTCTTTTACCAATCTTTTTTGTAACTGTCTGTTGGTCTAAAAATAAACTCTTTTTAGGAAATGTTTTCAGTTTCTGTCTGGTCTGCGAAATGACAAACGTGAGGCTAACATCATTTGTGGAGCAGGCCCCCAGGGGATGGGCTTTATGTAATTGCCAAAAATTAGAGCCGCCGCTTTCTTTGAGATGCAAATCGATTCGATGGCCAAATGATCTGTATACCATGGGGCACCTGCCATGAGTCTTAGAAATTCTGAAGCTTCATGCTTGGCCTAATGATAAACGCGATGTGGCCGTCTAGCTAAGCAGGCCGTAAATAATGCCCCAAACATGCAGCAAAACTATGTTTTTCTTTTTGCACCGCTGATCATTAATTATTTAATAACTCAGACCACCGCTGCGAGTGCATTTGCGAATTCAGGCATTAAAGCGTTTTTTATAGATTTCTTGTACATAAAAATGCTGGACCAAATCAACCCATTTTGTTGTGACAGTTACAAATCGCAGTTGAGATAGGGGTATCGATCATCTATAGATGTATAGATAGATCTTTTGATATTCTTACCCACTCACGCTGGGACTCTCCCTAAAACTCCTATTGTTCTGTTTTTGGCTCGTCGTCGGCTTCTCTGCTTAACGGGTTTCCAATATTTGCATTTAAGTATTTATTATTCCAGATTCGGTTATCAGAATGAAAGTAGCACTCTTAAACGAAACGCGGCGCACACAAACAAAACTCCGAAAAACATCCATCGATTGATCCAATTTAATCTACCGAACTAACAGCGCGGTGAAATGCAAATGCGATTTCTTCGACGTCGTCCCACGAAAAAGAAAATCTCTTTTTGTTATTGTTACCGTTGTGGTTGTTGTAGCATTGGTTTTTGTGGCTCAGGCATACTCGGTTTATTCATATTTTAAACACACCATTAGCACTTTTTATTAGCTGCCTCGCTTTGATTGACTCCACTTCCACCCGACTTCACTTTACCAGATCAGCCTAGTGTAACTCCGCCGGGGTTTTCGATTTTGAGTTTAACTTTAAGCTTAAACTGGGCCCACACGTCTGTTCGAGTGAAACGCGAGTTGCAGACTGAATGAAGTCTGCGATCAGATGGCTCGACTGCCGATTGCCGCCACTGGTTGGAGTAGCTTTTCACATGGCTCTTCAGGCGCGTAGATAGCGAACTTGTTTGGGGGATTTCTACAAACATTGGTTCTATCCATTGATGCACTCAGAAAATCAGCAGCCTTAAAATTATGAAAGTTATTGTGCTTTACAGCATTGCCTTGCAAATTTTACCTTAGGCAGGTTATTTACAATATAATCTTTAAACGGTTAAACAAGTGTTTTTTAATTAATCGTCTTAAACATTAATTATTATTTCTTCCTTCTTGCCTTTTCTTACACGAATTTCATTTTCTAAAAGCGGAAGCCTTTTTCGATTTTAATTTGAACATGAAAATTATCATTACGAAAGGAAAAGCATTTAGTTTAATTTAGACTACAGTAAAGATATACCTGGTTGCAAAGTTCATTTGAACTTATGACAACAGTTTTCTTACTTTAAAATTGTTTTCTAGATTACAGAAATAAAAATTAAATATTCTTGAATGTGATAAGCATTTCCAAAATGTATGCTTAATTTCTTTCTGAGTGCTTTTCGTCTGCCGACCCCTTTTGATATCGAATGTTTGTGACAAGTCTATTGGCGCTACTGCTGCACCTCTGATAAATCAGGTTGGCTTTTCGGCTGGTCTGTTTTACAAGCGTTTTTAAATTGAAATTGTCGTTTAATCTCTAATTGGCGCCATTTGTTGATAGAGTAAAAAGGCCGATTTGAAAGACAAGTGCATGGAGCGAGTGCCGCAGCGATTTTCCCAAGCCCCGAAACCAGTTACCACACTGAGCCCCTGCGATTTGGCCACATCCAAAGTCGCTGCCAAGGCTACTCCGCCTATCCACTTCCATTAAAAGCGACACGATTTTAGTTAGTTTTAGTTAGTGCTCCTGTTAGAGCACTTTGCCCAAAGGCAGGTAAAGCCTACAACTCGTTCAATGAACCACCTCCAAAGAAAGTAACAGAGGCTGGCTGGCCACATAAAAATTGCATAATGATTGATGCCCCAAGGCTAGCTGATGTATCGCCATTATAATAGCACAGCAATTTATTCTCCATTGCCTGGGCGTTTTTAGTAATATGTGATTGTTTTTTTTCGGCACAGACCCGGAATAGAAAAGGCGAGAAAAAACATAACATTTAATGGCGAATTTGCAGAATTTATCATTTGACTGCCCACAAACCAAAGATGACGTAAAAAAGATCGCTAAAAGAAAATGTTTCAGACTAGATAAAAGTACAACAAAAAAGTACTAGAACTTGCAAATTAATAAATTAAGAAGATAAGTAAACATACGTGCCATGTAATTTTATGTAAACTTGTAATTAATAGGTCTCAAATGGTAGGCCGGCATATTTTATGGATTTGGGTAAGAAAAGCTAAGTTAGTAGCTAACTTTTAGGCTGTTAGGTCTTTGTTTTAAATTAAAAAGCGTTATTTTAGGATGCTATAAGCTAACTACAAACATTACAAACTTAAAATCCTATTGCATACTTTTTAGTAACATTACAAAAACCTACAGTAAAATATTATTAAATTATACATTACTCATGGTTTTTTGCGATTCGAAGTACTCACCTATTTTAAATAAAACCCAGAGTCTGGTTTGTTTTATATTTTCTTTATATATTTCTTTTGTATACATATACAGTATATATTCGTCTGTTTGTATACAACTTTATAGGTTTACACATCTTAGAACTGAGCTTTAATTGGGAATACTTGAAAATGTAGCAGCTGGTGTTCGATATTGTTGAGTCTCGTAACTGAAAGATTAACATAACTAAACTAAAATTACACGAAGATCTCTAAATTACTTTGGCCTCACTCTATTTTGTGCTTTGCCAGGATCAGGATGTGGTCACAGTGGATACTATATATGTAGAACCAATTTAAATTAATAATATCTGACCCAACTGAGCTACTGCCTTTGAAAAAATGGGAGCTCTTAGGAAAATGTTACAGGGATTTCAACTTATCGTGTGTTATTGGTTGTGCATTTGTCTATATGTTGTGTACTCGTGTATAAAGGGTGTTCCTACAAAGGGCATCTATTGCTGATTGCTTTAAGCTTGAGTTTCAAGTGGGAGTTTTGAACCAAGGGTAACTATTTACATGTCTAAGATCTTGCACAATTTTTAGGAACGGTTAAATAATACAAATCTATAGCTAGGGTTACTATTGCGAGCTTATTGAATTTGTTTTAAGATTCTCTTTGAAGAAGAGCAAATATTTCTTGAGATTTTCCTTTTTCTGTTTTATTTGTAATAACCGCACAAAAAATATATCGTATTGATTAATGAATTCTTCCATCTAGAAGCAAAAACCGCCCTGCAAGCCTACTCAATGTAGATGTCCTCGATGGGGTAAGCGGTTTCAATGAATTTCTGATAGAATCGCTGGAAAGCACGACTGAAATTGACCATAAGGGTGAGACAGTGTTATTGGGGTTTGTTCCAAGGGTTTCCTGCGTAAGGAAGGACTTACCCCACTGCCTCGGCCACCGGCCTGGTGGACTCGGATCCCTTGAAGACGTGACAGGCGAACCGCTGCACCGTCGGATGTTTGGTGATGAAGCCAATGAAGCGGTGATCGCGAGGGTGAAAGGCGCAGAAGGAGACGTTCTTCAGGGAGTAGAAGTAGTCGATGCAAGGCTTCTTGTCCTTTTTGTTTTGCTGTGAGGGAGGAGAGGGGTATATTATAAAGCTTTGTTTAATATATAACATTAATTAATAATAATTAATTTTAATATTTGATATCGAAATAAGGGATTTAAAAAAGGGATTAAAAGAGTTGTTGAAAACAAACAAATTATTTTGAAGAGTAAGCTAACATATGGACAAAAGTTATGACTTTTCAATTACTTTTTAAATCGAAAAATAGCCATAAAAGCCGTTTTTTATGACAAACCTATTTAAAAATTATTTAGGTTTTTTAAAGTCAACAAAAAACATTCTGATACAAGAGTCAAGCATAAGAATCAAAATAAAATTCTTTTTGCTGCATAGCCTTCAGTTATAAATACATTCCATTGACATTTATTACGCCACTCGATAGGGTATAGATCGAATAAATAAGGTATAAAAGGTCTTGTTTGCAAGTCCTGTTATACTCAAAAGCAGTTAAATGCTTTAAGACTAATATTAGTTAAGAGTGGAATCCAAAGACAACGTTATTGTACAAATTACAAAAAAATAAAATAAATTCAAAAATTGTGTTTTTAAAATGAAAACTATAATAATAAGATTCACTTCTGTCATTTATATGAATGATATATAGCTTTCCATCTTTTTTAGGACTAACTATGAAGCTCTTCTGCTAAGATCCCCTACTCACATTTGGGCCCGATCGGTCCACCATGCGCAGTCCCTGGTCGGAGACCTCCAGGATGCAGGTCTGTCCGGTGGGTGAGTTGCCGTACTCCCCGACGATCTTGCGCACCGCCTGGCAGACCACTCCGGTGCCCTTGTGCGCCAGCGTCTCCACGGAACCGAGGTAGCCCAGCAGGTAGCGCTCCTTCTTCACCAGCTGCACAGTGGGATCGAACTCGTTGTAGTCCAGGTCGACGGCGTAGGCCGATGGGAAGATGCCCTGGCGACCGGTGCGCAGATTGACGCCCTCGCACCACAGATCCTCGGCCTCCTTCTGCACGTAGATGGCGTCGCCGATCTCCAGCTCGATCTCGTCGTGGTGCCGCGGCACGAACTTGTGCAGGCCACGGTGGGTGGCCTCCAGCATCTCCAGCTGGCCAAAGGGCACGCCCCCAAAGGGGGGCGGGAAGGGAGACTGCGAAACGGGGGATGTGATCTGCGGCGACATGCTCTTGAAGTCGTTCGGCGAGTGCGCCGTGCTGTGGCCACTGTCCACATCCCCGAGGCTCTGCATCCGCTCCGAATCCGGACTGGAGTCCTCGTCCATCAAGTATCCGCATTTGAGTGACAGGAACGAGCGCTGCTGACCAGTTCGAGCCGAGGGCGGGGCTCCTCCGCCGCCGACGATCCCCCCGCCTCCATTGCGGAACTCATCTGCCAGGGAGCCAAAGTTGGAGCCACCTAGAAGATGCAGAATGGAAGCTGCAACGAGGCCATGAGCGGGTTAGCCCAACACTACGAAGGGATCTCAACAAGGTCTGTCCGGTTTTCAAAAGGATTTAAAATCAATGAGATTCGAAATGAAGAGTGAATGATTACAAAGTGTATATAATTGTGCTTACACTAAGAAAACACACAAATATTAAAATGGCCTAATAAGTATCTCATTAATCCTAAAATGTAGTTAATTTTAGCCACTTTAAGGCTATTTTAATTTTGGAATGTTTTGAATATTTTCTGAGTGTAGAATTTATAGAATCCTACATAAATCAAAGTTTAAAACTTTACTTTAAACATACATAACCATATAAATAAATTGAAAAAATTTTTTTTTTTTTTATTTTAAAAATAGATATAGATTTCTTTCAATACAAAGTGCAGATGAAATTTGGTTTAAAGTAATTCTATTAAATTGTTATAAAAGTGAGTTTAAATAATGTTTTATTTAATTTTCATTGAAAACTAAAACTATTTCATAGGTCTATATGTTATTTAATGTTATATAGGTTATGTTATATGAAAGAAAAGTTGTCCTAAGCTTTAAATGTATATTTTGGACTACTTTACATTGTCCCACTAACTTTGCATATAACAACCATTTTCTTTATAAGTCTTTATAAAAATATTAAACGTTTTGAAAACCGGTCTAGCCTCTTTATAACTACTGCATGCAGGATATCCTAACTGGGAACTTAGTTCTCGATCTCACTTACATTTCTTATTTTTGGGTATTTCAGGCAACTTGCGACGACGACGCGTGGCAGCCGAATTCGGGGCCAGCAGATCCGTGCTAGCTCCAATGGTCACAGGTGCACTATTGCCGCCCAGGCCACTGGTGTCCATGCCCAGGAAACCACCGATGGCGTCCTGGTGGTTCAACGGATGATGGCGGTGCGAGTTGAAGGAGTCGTTGGTGTCCAGGGAGCCATCCGAGGACAGAGTGACCTTCAGGCCGTCGCCCAGCTCGTCGTCCTCCACTTGACGCAGCTTGGGCTCATGATCCACCAGGCCAACGCCGTCCTCCTGATCGGAGCCATCGCCATCGCCGTCGCTCTTCGAGGAGTGCGAATCCTCCAGGTCATCGTTGGGAATTAGACTGTGCAAAGGACATTATCAAATGAGTCAGTTGGAAAATGGCACTCAAAAGTTTGGTTTCCAAATTGCATTACAGGGTAAGTACCCTTCAAGGATACCGACTAATTTGGGGGGTGCTCTTGAGGACACGTGCAGCCTCGCATCACTTCACTTCTCATTGATTTGGCATAACCTTTAACCTTTTCCTACTTACGAGTAAAATGCATGGGGATTGTTTTTCTTGCTGCCTGCAACCGATCCGAAGCCAGCAATTGTGTGGGGCTCAAATATGGGCCTGTGGAACTCCTCAAATTCGCTGTCCGCCATGTCTTCTCGGTTAGAAGAGGCTCCGGCCAGCTGCCACGCCCACAACTATAGGCTGGCACTCGGGCTGGGCCCTCGATAATCGGATACTGTATGAGGAATTCCTGGGATTTCCCCTCGAAATTCGTTAGCTACAATATTTTTGCCAACGGAGTCACTTTTTTTCACTTCACATGCGAAAATCGATAATTTCCTTGACGTTGCTGGCGCACTTGAGTCCCCGTCTGACGACCAGATGTGAGTGGTGCCACATTTGGTGGAGGCCCGAGCCAGGGAACTTTGGGACTTTTAGCTGTCAGCGGTGGATGCTCTCTCTCTCTCTCTCTCTCTCTATCGCTGGCTCTCCAACTTGTTTTTGTTTACCGCTGGCAGAGGGCAAAGGTCGGGGGACAGCGGCATCCTCCTGGGGGTTGACAAGTAGCGCGTCGGCGCAGTGCTTCACATCCGCTCCTGATTTCCAGTAAGGGGGTGCGCTGCGAATTGCAATGCTGTTGCGCTTTGGGCACGAACAGCCAGGAGCGCTTCGGGCCCAAAGCGGGTATTTTGGCCAAAACTATGCAAAAATGCTTCAAATGCTGAAAATCATACATCTTTAAGCTCGAAAATGTATTCCCAAATAACTGGCATTTAAATTTAAAATTTTATTTTTTGCCTATTTACGCAAAAATGTGAAAATTGGCTACAAATTGTAGTTAATAATACCGACCCTGTAACCGGTTTTAAGGTGGCGCTATCTGTCGAGCAGCAGTGTCACTAATTCAAGTTAAAACCAACCCTCGAATTAAACATTTTTTTTTTCAAATTAAACAATTTTTTGTGATCCTGGTTTGTAAGGCTTAAAAATTTAGACATTTCGTTTCTGGAGAAAAAAGTGTTAAGAACATACTCGTTTACTATATTGATCTTTCTTATGCATATACAGATTTCTTATCTTTTTCCACTGTAATAAGGCGAAAATGCTAATATTAGATAAGTCGTTTCTAGGAAATTTTAACGCTAACCTCATATATATTTCTTGATAATTCTAATACAAATTCTTGGAATTATGTATGCCTTTTTGTTTGCGACCTTTCTGCTTTTTTGTTATCATCAGTTGTTGCAAACTTTTGTGATCTCCAGAAGTATAAATACTCCGAAGCAAGGTAACACTTCCCATAATTGTTTTTGAATATCTAACTTATTCGGTTCACTATGAAAACTTTCCTGGTTATTTGTGTCCTGGCTCTGGCCACTCCCGCCATCCTGGCTCGCCAAATGGATCGATGCTCCCTAGTTCGGGAGTTGTACAATCTCAGAGTGCCGCGACACCAGTTGGCCACATGGGCCTGCATCGCCGAACGTGAAAGTTCCTTCCGCACCCATGTGGTGGGAAGAAACCGTGATGGATCCACCTCCAATGGAATCTTCCAGCTCAACGATCGGTACTGGTGCCAGCCGTCCAATGGAAAAAAATCCCACAACATTTGCCGCACTAGCTGCAACGATTTCCTGAGGAACGACATATCCAAGTCGGTGCGATGTGCCCAGAAGGTCCTGTTAAACCAGGGATGGTCGGCCTGGGCATCTGGGTACTCATGCATTAGAAACGTGCCATCGATCAAGAATTGTTTCTAACAATGTGTTAAATTCGTCACTATTTTATTATAACGTTACTCAACTTACACGCTTTTTATCTTGATGTGTACTATACTATTCTACAATATGTTTTGCTTGCCTTAATACAAATTTAAAATAATTTATATTTTTGCATAATAAATTGCCTAGAAACTTTATGCTACTACCTTGTTATGATTTACTGTTCACACTAACGTTTTATTACCTCTTAATTGCTTGCTTAGCGTTTAAATAATATATTAGCTCAAAATAAAAAAAAATTAAAAATAAAACATACAATGCACTTAGGCTACAAAACTAAGACAAGATAAGTCTTTCCAGCGTACTTTTTCTTGGAAATATTCTTAATGCCAACCTCATTTTTATTTATATCTCTATTAAATATTTGCTGAAGTATTGTCAATTGATGCAACTATTTAAAGTTGACATAGCTATGAAGTATGGTGAGATATCTAGAGGTATAAATACTTCTAGCCAGTCGAGCACTGTCAATCATTATTCTGACTATCAACTAATTCGCTTCACTATGAAAACTTTCCTGGCGATTTTTGTCCTGGCTCTGACCACTTCCGCCATCCTGGCTCGCCAATTGGACCGATGTTCCCTAGCTCGGGAGTTGTCCAAGCTTAATGTGCCTCATTTCCAGATGGAGAGATGAACCTGTATTGCCGAACGCGAGAGTTCCTTCCGCACCGACGCGGTGGGAAATAACCCTGACGGATCCACCTCCAATGGCATCTTCCAGCTGAACGATCTGTACTGGTGCCAGCCGTCCAATGGAAAGTTCTCCCACAACAAGTGCGGTAGCAGTTGCGAAGAGCTCCGTCAGGACGACATCACCAAGTCGCTGCGATGTGCCCAGAAGATCCTGGGAGAGCAGGGCTGGTCAGCCTGGTCCTCCGGGAACTCCTGCAATGCAAGCCCACCATCGATAGACAACTGCTTCTAATAGAGTGTCACATTCAACGCTTGCACAGGCAAACAAACACTTTTTGTCTTGACTTATACCTTTCCATAAAAAGTAGATAATACACCCATAAACAGCAATGAAGTGACAAAGCTAATACGCGCTAAGTTCCCATTCGAGAGCTATTTCTGTGAAATCCCCTTCCCATTGCTGACTACATTAATATTTATAGAGACCTCAATAAAATATGTGCAGAAGGTCTTATCGCAGTTGTACAACATATTACTAACAGGGGGTCTTTGTTTAAAGTTGACTCAATTACACAGAGTTTCGTGATCTTCACGGGTATAAATAAGCTGAGACAGCAGGCAGCAACAATAATATTTTATAGACATCCAATTAAAGCGCATCACAATGAAGGCTCTTCTGGTAATTTGTGTCCTGGCTTTGGCCAGTACGCCTGCAATCCTGGCCCGCACCATGGATAGGTGCTCCTTGGCTCGCGAGATGTCCAACCAGGGCGTTCCTCGTGACCAATTGGCTCGTTGGTCCTGCATTGCCGAGCACGAGAGTTCCTACCGCACTGGAGTGGTGGGTCCGCCCAACTCGGATGGCTCCAACGACTACGGCATCTTCCAGATCAACGATCTGTACTGGTGCCAGCCGCCCAGTGGAAAGTTCTCCCACAATGGCTGCGGCTTGGGATGCAACGACCTGCTGTCGGATGACATCACCAACTCCGTGAGATGTGCCCAAAAGGTCCTGGGTCAACAGGGTTGGTCCGCTTGGTCCACCTGGCATTTCTGCAGTGGAAACCTGCCTCCCATCGATGATTGCTTCAAATAGAGAAGTAAATTGTAATAATCTTGTCTTTGCAACACTCCATTTGCTGTCTTATGTATTATAAATATTGTTCAGTTTAATTTAACACATATTTATGTGCAATCTCTTAATAATAATAAAATGTTATATATCATACTTATTTGTCTTAATTGATCGTTGAATTTCTTCTTATACTTTAATACACTTATTTAAAGAAATCTTTCAGTTTTTTATTTTGGGTATAGATAAATAAACATATGTATATGAAATACTGTGTATATGGCAATAATAATCATGTTGAAATGTAAAATTAATGACGCCTAACAATAAAATATGTACCTATACCTTTTACTCAATGGAAGATAAGAGAATACAGAAAGAGTTTGGTTTAATGAAACAAAGATAAAGATAACACGCATTAAGTCATTTTCAATTCGACGAATGTCTTAAGTCTTATTGTACGCCAATAAAAGCATTGTCGATTTAAATTTCATATTCTTTGTCAATTTGTTTGTACAATTAAAATTTGTTTCAACATCTTAAATCCATTTTAAATATGTTGTTTTGTAAGTGTTGATACAATTACCCTTGCCAATCCTTAAATTTAGTCTGAGTCACAGTTCATCCCCTGCATCCTCCCTCCAAATTAGTTGTCTAACTTAATTATGCTGAAATCAAGGGAATCAAGAAGTGCCATTCATCGTGACCTCGGCTCCGTTCCGGACTCCATATCCGTGTGGTGTGCGTAGCTCCGAAGAGGCAAACATCCACGTATCCTTTGGGGCAACTTGAGGCTACTACTCCCATAAATCGTTCAACTGGTGGGCAAACAGAAAGTGCCTGGCTCTTGGGACAGTCGTTTGTCGGTCAATCAGTTAGCCAGCACCATTAACTTTATCGCTTCGGTGCGGCTGATGAAAAGTGAGGGGCCCACGCATGTGTTTAGTGGGGTTTTTCGCATATTTTAATAGCTAAGTATCACTGACTCTGGTTTCCATCCATCCACCCACCGCTTTTCCATTTCCTTCCGCCTCCCCTGGCGCTATTTGCTTTTCTCGAAGCGCAAACAAAGGGCCCAAGGAAGCGAGCGGAAAGAAATTGCCATTTATCTACTATTGACTCTGTTGGAAAGCATCAAGTGGTTGCCGCCGTTCGGGTGGAAAGCGTTCCTCTTTTATGGCGGCTTGGAGGGTCCAACTACCTAGCAACCCATTTATTTGACCACTCTCAATGTCGCAGAGTCAGGGTTTTTCTTAACTAACTTCGTATTGATTTTATCTAACAGGAGTTTTGTTATTTTTCCAACGGGTTTCACTAGGTTTTCCTTACGGTACACTAGTTACTGCCGTACCAGCATAAATTAAAGGCTCGAATTTGAAAGTCAAGCACAGAAGTCTGTCTCTGTGTCTGTTCACCAACCCCAAGCCCGTGACTCTTTCCTCATTCAAGCCATTGAAAGTTGTTGCTGCTGATTAGAAAGTGAAATTCTGGTAGTATGGTAAAATCTTATATACCCTCTTTATGTTACTTGTATAATATTTAAAGTATTTCCATTATCACACTTTTTTGAGTATAAATAAATAACTTATTAAATATATATATATATATATTGTTTAATTTTTAATCAGTTATTTATTTATACTGAAGAAGGTGTGATAATGGAAATATATATATATATATATATATATATATATATATATATATTAAATATTTTGTCACTAATACAAATGTTTGAAATTTTTTTGTTTTAGTTACAAATTTAAATTGAAATAAAGATATCACCTTTTTTAAATTTTATAGTCATTATTTAAGCGTTTCTCTTTTATGGTGATAATAAATGTTTTCAATTTTAAATGCATTTTTTTAATAATAATAATAAAAATCCCGATGTTATACAAAATAAAACCCCAAGTGTGATTAATAAATATATATTTTTGATAAATATTAGGACTCTTAAGTAAGGGCATGATGACGTCATGCGTTAGCGTTTTGGCCTGACTCCAGTATGATTTGGCCAATCAGAGCCAGAGCACATCCACATCCTCCCCCCACCCAAAAAAGGAGGTGGGGCCTGTGAATAGAAAGACTCACTTGTAGCTTTTATATCCTTGAACGAATTTATCTCGCCACGCACACTTAATAAATACAATTGAATATGTATCTCCAGCTACGAGTGTGTGCAAGTCCTGCGGGCTGGCTATAAAAGGGCTGTCGCATCGGCAGGATCTTGCAGTTGGCGCTGAGTTGCGCATACGACGCGTGTGCCCGCGGAAATAGAAAAGAAAGGCGTTGTAACCAAGTGTAGTGCAGTGATGAGTGCTTCCGGAAAGAGTCTTCTGGGCCTGTGGCTCTACAGGAGCGGCGAGCAGGAGTGGGCCGTCAAGCAGGGCAGCCCCTTGCACCAGCTCAAGAAGGATACGACGACTCCTGGTCCGCCTGGTTCGCATCCGAATCTCGCCAGGCACTCCTCAGCTCCTCCAGAGCCACCAAGGCTGGCCATCGGGGGTGTCAGCCAGGATAATGCCAGGCAACATTCTCCAGGCGAACGCATCTCTATCATCTTCACCCTGCGCAACCAGGTGGGAAATCTGGCCAGAGCCCTGCAGGTTTTTCAGGAGCTGGGCATCAATGTGCTGCATCTGGAGCTCTCGCCGCTGGAGATGGCCACCAACCAGGCGGACGTCCTGGTGGATGTGGAGTGTGATCCACGTCGACTCGACCAGGTCGTCAAAATGCTCAACCGGGAGGTGGCCAGCGTGAACTACACGTCCGTGAATACCCAAGGTTTGGCCAGAGCTCCATCTCTGTCAGCCTGCTCCAGTTTTGGTGAGTTTTATCAAAGATCTTAAAGGTATAACTTTGATATAAGAATTTTATTTTTTACTGCGAGAATTTCGCTTGGTTTCATATTCATTTCAAAGACATACAAATTGGATATAAAACATCTAAATGGGGTCTCTTTAAAAAAATATATATATATCTTAACATATTAGGAACCAGTGTGAAAGAAAATATAATAAAATATCAAAATAAATCTTATGTGGCTTAAGAAAAAGGCCTTAGACTTCAGTATTAGACTCTTCGGTATAGAAATGAAAACTTTGAAGTATATGGGTTATATTATTTAATACTGAATTAACATTTTACTACTAATTAAAACTAAACTTATTAATGTTTGAGCTGTTTTAACCTGATTTTGAAGGTTTTAATCTTGGCAAATAAACTAAAGTTTATGTTGACCCGTCCAAAGCCCCGTTTTAAATAACTATTATTTGAAAATTTGAATTTATTAATTTAATAAGTTTTGACATATTGGTTTTTTCGGTGTTCAAACAATACAATTCATAAAGAAAAGTTTCCAACTAAATATTATCAGCTTGGCAAATGAAATAAAATTCGTGTTGATCCATCCAAAGACCCATTTTGCCATTATACATGAAAACATAGTTTTCTGATTTATCGTAGTTGTGTGGTGGTTGTCCGTGTCCCCATTTTAAAAATGGAACTGGCCTGCCAGAGGCCGCCGATACAAACTGATTCGATTTGGCACGATCGTTTATGCCCAGCCAGTAATGATTATTCTTAAGTTTCGCTTGAATGGCCTCAAATTCTCCTTCATGTTGAAAAGTGGCCAGATTGCCGCCCTTTCGAATGCAGGTGCTTTGGGCAGAATTCCAATCCAGCTTCACGTGGTTCTCAACATAGAAATATCTTGTTCCAATGCGCTCGAACATCGGTGGACTAGTTTTCTCCAAAAGAGCTTGTAGTTCAGTTTCAATCCGATCCAACTTCTCCAATGCAGAAACACAAAAGCCTCTGTTTTGATTATCCGTTGGTTTTGCCACATCACACATACTCCATACAATAAGTATGACCAACGAAAATGCTTCTGACTTCATAATTTCAGGTGTGCACAACCGCCAGTGTTGAGAGCTTCTTATAAACTAATTTCCGAATTTGCTGAATTACAATTCGAAGAGCTTTTCAGTTTTCTCTGATAAGAAATACACTGATCTTTTTGAGTTTAAGGGTATATTTAAGCCTTTCCGAACATTAATTTCTAAAAATGATTTTTTGCACACCGACTTTTGTTAGTCCATAATTAATATAAAAGAAAGGAGAGTTTTGTGGAGGCGATTAAAAAATACTTATATTTTATTTCTACCTTTTTCTTATTAAGAGAGTGTTGGGTACGTCTTAGTCTGGTCGTCTTATCGCGTTATTTAACGATTATTTTTATTTGAGTTAAAAATGTATATCTGAAATTTTTTCGGCATATCAGGCCCTGCCCCTATTTTGTTTTGTGTACCAATATAGCAGCTGCAATAAAAATCAAGTTTAGTTGAGCAATTACTTCTAGCAAAAATAAAAAATATAAAAAACTACGAATTCAATTAAGAATTATGAATATTATGCCTTGTAAAAATTTGTTTAAGATAAAGATAAAAAGTCTTGTTAAACTTGGATTCATAAATAATATATTTATGATTTGTCAATATTAATTAAATGTCAAATATTTGTCTTTTTTTTCGATAAGATTTCGGGGACATGGTTTGGTTTCCACGAAAGATCTCCGACCTGGACAAGGCTCAGAATGTCCTTATGTATGGCTCGGAATTGGATGCCGACCATCCAGGATTCAAGGACCCTGTGTATCGTAAACGACGTGAGCAATTCTCGGCCATTGCCAACAACTTTAAGCAGTAAGTGTGAGATAATAGAACTAAATCAAACAAAATATCCTCTTAAAAGCCCACTCCTTAACCTTCAACACTTTTCTTTTAGTGGCAATCCCATTCCACGTGTGCAATACACACCTGAGGAGGTGAAAACTTGGTAAGTTTTTGATTGCATTTGACTCTGATTGCCACAGAATCGATTCATGTGGGCGACTTAAAACTTTCTGTACGAAGGGGCACCGTTTTCTTGGAGCTTCATCGTCTTTACGTGTTGCACGCTGTGCCGGAGTATATGGAAACCTGGCCGGAGTTGGAGAAGTACTGTGGCTACCGCGAGGATAATGTTCCCCAGCTGCAGGATGTGAGCGTTTATCTCAAGCGCAAAACGGGATTTCAGTTGCGACCCGTCGCTGGATATCTATCCCCAAGGGATTTTCTGTCGGGACTCGCCTTTCGCGTCTTTCACTGCACCCAGTACATTCGACACTCATCGGATCCTTTCTACACTCCCGAACCGTAAGTTTCATAAATAGTAATAAAAATAAATCTAAACTTGAATGATTAAACGAGGAAATTTGAAATATGGTGTAAAAGCAACAGGTTCTCTTTAACTTCTCACCAATATGAAAAACCAGTTTACATAGAAATCTAAAGAAACTAAGAAAGATACAAAAGATTAATCACAAAGATACTAGAGATAAACATTCCAAACTTCATTTGACAGTTTTGAAGGCTTGTGTAAATTAGTTTAACTCTTTTCAAACTGATTTGACTTGCTATAGATTTAAGAAGTATGTGTTAAGCCCAAACAAAGTTCAAGAAATTAATTAGGATTGTGTTTGAAGAATTTTCAAATCCCATTTTCATTTGATTTATATTTTCAGGGACTGTTGCCACGAGCTTCTGGGTCACATGCCCCTGCTGGCCAACTCGAGTTTTGCCCAGTTTTCGCAGGAGATTGGTTTGGCCTCTCTGGGGGCGAGTGATGCGGATATCGAGAAGTTGGCCACGGTGGGTAGTCCGAAATTAATGAATTTTTCCCTTAATTTATATATTTTTTTTCCCATCGCAGCTCTATTTCTTTACAGTGGAATTCGGTTTGTGCAAGCAGGCGGATAGCACTTTCAAAGTTTATGGTGCTGGATTGCTAAGCTCGGTTGCTGAACTACAGCATGCGATTTCGGCGGAGAACAAGATCAAGAAATTCGATCCGGAGCTGACTTGCCAGGAGGAGTGCATCATCACCTCCTACCAGAATGCCTATTACTACACCGATTCCTTCGAGGAGGCCAAGGAGCAGATGAGGTAGGTTTTCAATAGTTTCTACTTAATTCGTTTTCCTTAAGTTAAATTTACAAAATACATTGAACCGTGTTATTCTAAGAGCTTTTGCCGAGAGTATACAACGACCATTTGGAGTGCGCTATAACCCATATACGATGAGTGTTGAGGTCCTGTCAAATGCCCAGAAAATCACCGCGGTGGTCAGCGAACTCAGAGGGGATCTCAGCATCGTTTGTTCGGCCCTGCGAAAGATCTCCGCGACGGATGAGAACCTGGATGTGGACAGCATTGCCAATATGCTCCACAATAGCCTCAATGTTAGAGGTGGAGCTTCAGGAGGCGGCGGGAGTCCCTGCAGTCCGGATAATTCCGACAACTCGACGGCAGAGGGCGAATAGGAACGGAAATGGACAGTACGACTAGGAACGGAAATGGACACAAATGGAACGAATCGGGAACAGATTATTGGGACCAAATTGCAGTATACTTCACTTAGCAAAAATACATTTTAAAATATCTTCTTAGTAAACAAAAATTATTCAGGATACATTCCCAATCTATTCAATAGTAGACAAAAGTTATTTAAATATTCCAAATTAAAAGAAATTAGTAAACAAAATTTTTATTTCACAAAATTTTGTTAATGTAGTTTCTCAGAGCTTTTCATCAGCAATGTCTATTCAACAACTAAACAAATTTTGAAAAGTATTTGTAAAGTATAGTAGAATATCGTAATTTGTTAATTAATGAACAAAAGTCATTTATATATTCCAATTGAAAATCAAGAATTTCAAAAGAAACCGCGCGATAATGTTTTTGAATAGACAAAATATTAGAAAGGCAAAGTTATATTATTAGCTGAATATTTATTTGAAAAAATCTAGTTTATGTAATTTTTCAAAATATTTCATCAGCAAAATCTATTGAACAAGCAAAAAATGTAATTACTTTTCTTGGTATTAAAATTTTGTTAAGAAGCAATTGAATAATCAGATTTTTAAGAAGTCGAATAGGGAAATGAATCTACATATAAAATAAATCAAAATATTTTTAGAACTGATCCTGTTGAACAATATTACCGACCTGTCAACGACAATTTCTTAAAACTCATAAAATCAGCTAAGCGAACTATACTGTATCTACACTTTTTAAATGTACACACGTATCCATGTCTATGTCTAGCAGTTGTTATTCAGATCTTAAAGCTATGTAAAGACTATAGTAACAATAAAATCGCAACCTCTCGGTGTAGCTGCCCTATTCAACTATTCTACTTGTAGATCATATCACAGTCGCTGTTGATGAGCAGCTTCTTGCTCATGTAGCTGGTGAGGCACTGGACCAGGAAGTTGGGAATGGTCCAGAGATTGAAGCTGAGGACTAGGAGTCGCCATTGCTGCAGGATGAGCCGGATGTCGGAGAGCCACACGAAGCGGTGACCCACACGCTTGGACACCTGGCTAGTGACACCTCTGACCACGCCACCTGCGAGTCCCGAAACGCTGACCCTTCGCTTTTTCGGGGGACCTCCCTCCTCCGAACCCGAACCACTTCCGGAGTTCTGTCTAGAGTGGGTGCGGGATCGGGATCCAGGGCTATTGCCCCCGGAGGTCAAATATTTCTGCTCAAACTCCGGCTTGAGGTCGACGCGTGGCGCTATTTGAATGCGATCCACTGTGTCGCAGATCTCGGCATTGCTGATGAGTATGCCCGCCACAATGTACATCATCTTGAAAACCCTGTTTTTGGGAAAATGAATTATGATTTGTACAGACTTTAAGGCGTAAATACAATGACGAACGCACCTCACTGTATGTGACATCATCTTGGCTGTTTAAAGGTGTCTGTATGAGTATTCTTGTGTTTTTGTCTATTTTATTTGTATATTTTTTATTGCCTGCAACAAGGTGCCTTATCAGTGCACTGCGTGTTTTATTGCCGATCTGGTGATGTATTTATTCGCTAGTTTCTATGCTCGGCACGTGGATCTGTTTATTGGCACTGATTCCGGGGAACTGATCGCGTTTTCGACTGCTCTGCTCCGCTGTTGAAAATAGACTGAAAGCCCCGGCGACCTAAACGAATTTTAGCTGATAAGTAGTCCCAGTCCCTCATGTGGATAAGGCTGCATGTCCGATGCTAATGCTCGCTAGAGATATGATCGCTGGTTTTTTAATGTGTCTGCATTGGGTACCCTCGTAGTCGTTCTCTCAGCTGAACATCGGTCGATAAGGCCCGTGACTTTCGCCATATCAATCCATTTTTGTGGATCTCTTATCACTTTGCCGCGGACGGCGTCAAAATAACTCTGAATCGCTTGGAAACTACGTAATGTTTGCTGTGATCTGTGCACATTGGACTCCGGTCTGGATGAGTGGGCGACTGCCTTCGTGGTGATTGCCCAGAATAATGGGGTCTGGTCTGGGTTCTATCGCATGAGCAGGGTCCGTGGCTATTGGTACGGTCTAATAGTGCGGCCTTATCAGCGGAATACATCTACTTCACCTTTGCCTAAGCTAAAAAATTCGTTTATTTCGGCAGACCTTTTTTTATTTACCTACAATCTATTCAATTTAGGACTAGTGATATGTGACCCACTGCTTTCATCCAGTGTTTCTTAGATTAAGATTGTCTGGAACAAAAGCTTTCTTTTTTTAAATGACGTTTTTTTTTTGAAAAAAAACTTTTTTCGTCACTAGTCTAAAACTTCGCTTTACAAAGTAAAGCGTGTTTCCCAGCTCTTCAACCCCATAACAAAAAGCATTCATGGTTTAAGGCAATGCTAAAAGCTTCATTTTATAGCTCTCACTTTTTGTTCCTGGCTACGATTATGGTTAAGAAAATTACAAAGGGCCTAAACATTTAAACATTAATTTTCAATTAATTATTTTTAATATGAAAATTTTGGTTTCAGAGTTAAAACAAGAAAAGCTGCCTAAAACTATTTTAATTTTTGAATTCACTCAACTTATTTTTATAATTATGTACCGGTTTTATTAGATTAGATTATTCATAAATGATTTTTATATTGTAGATAACTTCTCCCCCTAATTCCAAAAAGATATTTAATATACAGAAAAATTAACAGCTTAATTACATCAGTTCTGATATTGATATTTAAAGGTTATGAGATGGATATTATATATGCAATATTTAAAAAAAGTTTTTGTACTGTATTTCAAAATTAAATTAAATTTTTATTAAATTCGTTACTTTCATCCATCGCTGTTCTTAGGAATTTTAAAATATAAAAAGATTAAAGTTAACATATTTTTTTGTCATTTCAAATCAAATAGTTACTTTTTTATTTATTAAACCATGCAAAAATATGTATTGTATTTCACAATATGACTATATATATAAATGACTATATGTCATTTAAATAACAACTACAAAATGTTGAATTCATTAGTCAGAAATTTATTTTTCCTATTCTTTACCTAAAGAAATAGTCTGAAACATCAACATTGAAAGTTTCTAATGTTGTGGTATTACAAATGCAAGCCTCTTGACTTGCCAAATTAAGTGGGCATCCACAATTGACTACCGAATTTAATTTGTGCAGTCATTCGATTCAGTTTCTTCACCTCATGTCGAGAGTAAAGTAAACGCCCCAAACAGTATTGGCAGCCACTCGGGCTGTTGTTAGACCACAAAAACCATTTAATTTGTTGGCCAAAAACCTATAACAATAATTGACTTTGTTCTGCCCCAAAGTCCACCACCGCACCAGACACACTCACAAGATGACCTGGCGAAATTCTTAAGCAAGTCCCTGGCCCAGAGACTTTCCCACATAAATTATGCAGGAGCCGTCCAGTTCCTGACCACTGGCGCCTGTCGGCAGCAATGTCCTGGAGTTGGAGGTGTGTGAAACAAGATTATTTACAAAATGCACAAGCCACAGAATCTTAAACACAGCAAAAGGTCCTTTGCGGAGTGGGATCGGAAAGAAAACAATTCTCACACAAATTTCTGGAGCACACAAATGAAAGCCGAACGAACGAGCAAACAAACAGGCAAACACAAAGTGGTCAGAGGAGGCGGAGGCGGCGGCGGCAGACAAGTCTGAGCTGCCAAAAGGTATTCCCCAAGAATGTCTGCCATAAGGACTAGAGTTGGCACTGATTTGTCTCCCTACGACAGCACAAAACACTTCCCCATCGTAGTCCCAGACACACACAACACACAAAGGAGCCAGGACAACAGAGCTTCAGATCCACATCCATTTGCACTCGCACACAAATGGAGACGTTATCGTCCTCATCATTTGGCATCGTCTTGGAGCAGGAAACACCACAGCTGGCCACAGCCAGACGACCTTGACATACACAACTGTGCTCGAATGAGAATGCTCATTGAAGTGTTCAGTCTGAAAAATGGCCACCTCCTTCTACTTCATCGTCCTTGGTCCTTGGTCCTTCTCGTCCTTCGTCCTTGTTTGTGGTGCCAAAGGCCAGGGGCATTCAAGGAATCAGCATCTCTTTGGTCTGCCGGTTAATTGTCTGCCCCCCTCCTTCTGGGCAATTTCCAGCATCCAGCATCCAAAATCTCCTGGCAACTGCAACTGCACTTCTGAGACCGAGATTTCACAGCTTGGCAGGCACTTTGAGGCCACTTGTTGAACGGCTTCAAATGCGAGACGTTTCTCGGGGGCCAAAAGGATAATTGAAAGGCTGCCTTTAAGATGACCGCCAGCTTAAATGCAAATTTGGTTGGAGCCATGGCCAAATCGCTTAATAAATTGCGCAGAGCGGGAAAGCGAGTAAAATGGAAATTGAAAATAATGAAAATGCATAAAAAAAGCAGTGGTTCTGAGCAGAAGAAAGGGTGCTTTTTCTCTGGACATGATATATGATGGAGCAGCAGCAGCAGCAGCAGCAGGAAATAATTCCCAATCCAATGGCGGAGTGGGACATGCAAATATTGAAACTGGCCAAGCCGGAGTAGCACAAAGAAATCTAAACAACAACAGGAGGGTCCAGCCGCTTCATCTGAGCATTTTTGGCCAGCCACTAACAATAAATGATGATGGAAACGGGTTGGGTGTGCATGGTGTATGGAGGTTGAAGAGGAGTTACTGCTCCAAACATCGCTGATTAAACGCGAGTGCCACGAATGCGTCGCGAGGTGACGACGACGACATGGACATGGATTTGGAGTTGACTGGAGTGTGGAGTGTGCAATGTGGAGTGGAGTTTTCGGGGTGGACCTTGTCTACGTGTCCAGACGGGCAGACAGGCTGCAGTCGTCCAGCTTGCAGATCCCAGACAGACTTCCACAGCTGGAATGGGCTCTTCCTTTTCCGCAGGACGACAGCCTCGAGTCCCAGTGTTCTGTGGCAACATTTTCGACAAAGGACCAGAAAACTGCAGATTGCAAAAAATCAACTACGGCCATATATATATATATATGTATATACATATTTGGCATAACGTGTGTGATGCTTGGCCATGTATAGATTCTGGTTTTTTGGGCAAACATTTCCGGATTTTCTTCATTTTTGTTGTATTTCTCTAATTTATTTCTTGATTTTATTTGTTTCACCGCCAGAAGAGCGAACACTCCGCATGCAAATGATGTTGAATGCGATAAGTGTTCGAAGGGTTGGTCATTCCCTTCATTTTATTTTTCAAGTGGAAGTGGAAAAAACAAAAAGAAAAACACGTGAAAAGTGCAGACAGCGGGGTACGAGAAGTGGCAGCATTTGAAATATGAACTTGAGGGAAGCGTATTGTCTGCCCTGATTATGGGAGGGTATAACATATATATGGCTTTAACCACCCTCCTATACCTTTGGCCACATTAGCAGCTGGTTGATTTATTAAGATGTTTTTATTGGGAACAGACACTAATTGCTAGCTAACCCGATGAAGTAGATCTAATGAAGCAAATACCAGCACTTAAAGTCAGCATCCTAGCGAAGAAATTCCTAGCGGATCTTCTTCATATTTCATGGGTAAAAATCAAGTATCCGCCAGGTTGCGCGGCATTGGCAGGTCAGTGCATTACCATCAGCTCACATGTCCTTTGTGACAGAAATTCCCCCCACTATCTTCCATTTTTTTTTTCTCCTTTTCTGCCCAGCTGCACATAAACCAAATATGTATGTAATTTTTTGCAATTTTCTAACAAAATTTCGAATTTTTTCGTGTTGCTATTTTATTTTGCATGGCTCGTTGGACAGGCCAAGGCTGGCTGGCTGGCTTGATGGCTGGCATGTCCTGTGATGTCCTTCTTCTAGTTTTCGCCAGAGAAGGAGGAGGCCACTTGGCAGCCGGATCACGTTTGGAATATTTTCAATGTCCCGGACGGGATGTATGGCGGGATATAATAATTTCATGTGACATGCAGCGGTCCTCTGCTCAGCTACCTCCTTGTCCCGGGCTGCTTTGATATATAATTTTGCATTTTTTAATGCCTCACTTGCCCCGAGCAACGTACGTCATGATGTGAGCGAATGTGCTGAATGTCCTGTTTGTGTTTGCCCTGTGCACTTTTGGGCAGCGCATAATCTCATTTAGTTGCTGGCAAAACGCTTTTTAAAATCAAATTTCCGCTAAAACATTTTCTATTTGGCATTTCGTTGGCATTTGTGGCTCGCAAATGGAAATAAACCCCGGCTCTTTGTCTGTCAACTAGAGGGAATGTGGCAAAAAAAAAAAAAAAAAACGTAGATCATAAAAATTTAAGGAGGGACTTTGATGGACAATTTCCTTACGAAAAAAAAGGATTATCTTTTTTGCGACTGTCTGAATATTATTTGCACTTTGCTGCAGTTTGATTGATCCTTGCCTTATTTCCCCCTTTTGCGAACGCATGTCCATCATAATTAATGGCTGGAATCCTTACGCTATAAGTCGGACTTGCAGCAGGCTGCCAGCCATCAGTCTCACCCCCCACAGGACATCACAGGACCTCTATTCCTTTTCCTTCTCCATTTTCCACCCATTTCTAGCCGAGTTGGCTCCGCCTCCAAAAGCCGGCAGTTGGTGCGTTTTCTGTGCGTCCGCTTGACGCTCTATATACCAAAAAACCCAACGATAAGGCGATGCAGGAGGAAGACCAGAACGAGGACTAGGACCAAAACCAGGACGAAGAACAGGAGCAGAAAGGCGCCAAAAGAGACGACCGAGTGCAGAGTAAATGAAAATGAATGGCAGCCCGCCTAAAAGTAGGCAGCAGCAGCAGCAGCTGAAGACCCCCTGCCAAATACATAGAGCTATTGAAACGAGGGGATGGATAGATCATGGAGATGGGGCCCCAAGAAAACTGTTTGCCTGTCCACGCGGCGTATGCGCAACGCAGGAGGAGGCCACGCGACGTATGTGCAACGTATGTGCAGCCGGGGATGTGTAAATCAATCAGCAGCCATGGACATTCGCTAAACTTATTTGCGCTAAATTATTTCCCAAGGAGTCGTGGTCAAATGGTGGTGGTTGGTCCTATTCGCAGGATAATCGTGCAACCAGGCAAAACGCTCAAGCACTTTAGTCAATTTAATTTCCTAATTAACTGGCAACATCATTGGCCCCTTCCTCCTTCCTCCCTCCCTCCTTCCCTGTCATTAATGTGCGTTTGGCCGAAAGCAAGGACCCGGAGTCCTTGTGTGTTGGTAATTAGCCGCACACGTTGGGTCCGGGTCCTTTAACACCAGCGCTGATGATCCTTGGACGGGCATGGAAATTAAGTCAAAACAATTGTGGACTACTCCACACACATTGACACAAGATGGGTATGTCCTTTTTTTCCAGCCATATATAAATATATGTGAACTTTTTACGCTGGCCGCATAATAATGTGTCCGGTAGAGCAAGGATAACGTAATAAAATAAAAGCCACTTCACACATCCTCAATGGCAGACGGTGGTCCTTGGTCGCTTGGTCCTTGGTCCCTGGGCCACAATGTCCTGCTTTTTTCGCGCTAATTTGTTTTACTTTGTTTATATTAAAAACATTGTTTGCCTGTGCTGGGGCCAAGTGCAAATGTGTTAACCGCAAAGGATAACATTTGCCCAAGGGCTGACCGGCCAGCGGATGTCCTGCTGCCCCGTGTTTGACATTATGTCAGCAATTAAATTGTCATGTGAGCTCGCTGGATAAGTAAATTATATAGCCAAAAGATGCTGACCTGGGTGGAGAGAGACCCCGATGAGGCTGACAGCGCAAAGAAGGACCTTAAAACAACAAACCAGGGGAAACACAAAAAAAAAAAAAACTTGTGTGTGCGGCACATTGCTGGTTTTCGGTTAAGTGACCGGAAAATTGGGATCCTTTACGGCACATTTAATTCACACATATGAGCGGCACAATTACCAGAGCACGCCCAGGACATCCCCGTACAAGTACACCACCCTGCAAACAGCCGGGCGACATCCTTTTGGGTCCCCACGTAAGCGTAGACAAATAACACTTAAGCGCGAGATGCCAGCACTGGATTCCTGCGGCTCTCCAGACCCAAAACGCCAGTGCCAAAGCCAACACCAAAGGAAGTCCTGTGCACTGAAAGAAAAACACACAGTCGACTTAAATTTAAATGGTATGTAGAGAAAAGTTAATACAAAAATGCCTGCATATTTTGGACTCTTAATAATTCCATTTTATATTCAATTAAGTGTATTTTTTAGATTTGGTTGGTTTGTTAATTTTTTTATTAGCTATGGCTATTTTATTTACTTATTTGATTAATTATTTAGACGCACTACAAGTTTTGTAATTTTAACTTATTATGCTTGTCAATACATTTATTAATTTATATATTACTGATAGACTAAGTATAGAACATAAAAAAGGCAGTAATTATTAATAAAACGACTTTAATTATAAGCTTAAATTAATATTTATTAATTTAAGTTAGTGGCAGTTCAGCTGTTATTTGAGTGAATCCAAATTACTTGCTGTGTGCAAATGGATTTTAAAGATTCCCGTCTTTACTATTTGCTTTTATTTTCAAATTATTTTGCAAATTAAACCGAATTGATAACTAAGTTTTCATTTATTATATGTTATTTAAAAAACCCTTCATTTTTTTTGACTGCTTCTGTTGCCCAAGAGGCGTGCCGCGTGCCGCAGATTTGGTGGTGGCCCTGGGGGCAAACGCGGAGCCACTCAGCTGCAACCTCGACAAACGACAGCCACCAGTTTTTTATATATCCACGCACACAAATTTATACATTTTTGTCTGGGCCCGCCGCGTGTGTGTGAATATATTGTGCAAGGAGTTCATTCTAAGGACATCAGCAGGGTCAGGAACGCAAGCGGCGGCAGTAAGTGGAGTAAAAACATGAAATCTTTTTCTATATATATATATATTTTTTTTAACAATAGCGGAGAGGCTGCGGGTCTGTACTGTTCCGTTTTGTAGCCGGAATGTCTGGGTGACAGACTGACAAGCTTGGGATGACTTTGGGTCTCGTGCTTGTGGGTTTTTGCGATGAGTGGGGTTTGGCAAAAAACGGCTAACGGAGCACAAAAATGAACTGGCTTTGGCTGGGAAAAACGCTACCCTTCATGAAGGCATGAACTTCTTGTATATTCTTAGAATTAATTTAAGTATTTATAAAAACACTTTTATAACATTTTTTTATACTGCTTCATATAGTTAATAATATTAACATTGAAGGCATGTATTTTAATGGTGCGTTACTTTTTTATATAGATGCCAATATACTATAATTAATGCAATTTAATAATAACTATATAATAACAATAAAATTTAAATTATTTAAATTTTGCGTGTGAGCCATATTAAAGTTTTAAGATATGTATGTTTGTTATGTTCACTTAAATCGTATCTTACAAGAAATTAAAAAAATTACAAAATTAAAATTGGTCGAATTGAAAAGTTACATTTTAATAATAAATATATATAGCCGCTCTGAATAACGGTACATTTTGTATATGGTTAATGAGCAATAGCAAGTTGAGATGTTCTTTTTTGAAACCTTTTTTCGCATTTACCCTTAGCTTTTTTTGTAGAAGATGAGCTCTGAGCAGATTTATTTGTGTTAGAACAAACGGATTATGACCTCCATGGAAGTGTGGCAACAATAAGCCAGCCACTTGTTGGCATTTTGTGGCTTGCCAAAAGCATCCGCTGGTCCTCCACCACCCCTCTTTTAACCCTTTCCTTTTTTTGCCGGGCTTGTGTTAAATGCGCTTTTAATGTGAGCTCGTTAAAGATGATTTGCGGTCACCTAACCAACACCTTTTGAAGTTCTGTTGAGGGCTGTTAAATTTGGCCAAGAAGTGTGCTGGCTTATTAAAGGAGAAATGCAAAACAGTTGGGAACAGGAACAACAAGGACTTTTGGGGTAAACAGAATGCTGATGATAAACTGGCCATTGGCCAAATGAGGAAAGCCAACGCATAATCAAACACCGAAAAACCAAAAAGGCAGGTGTATCCATGTAGAGGTAGTAGGTCCCGGTCCCCCTCCCCTCCCCCTTTCACCTGATGACCCCCGAATTCTCATTTACCTGTTTTCGTTCGTGAAACTGCCTCGAATGTTCTTTGGCTCAAACAAATTTCTGTTTGTTGTCTTTGGAGGCCTGGAAATTGCGTTTCCGCTTGAGGAACGCCCCCCTTATTTGGCCACCCCCTCCCATTCGATTGCCGAAGTATGCAGTGAAAATGCTAGCTGAAAATCCTGTCCAAGAAGCGAGTATTTCCTTTTGGGCTTGTCGACACACAAAGAAATTATAATCGTGATATTTTGTCATAGAACAAATGCTAAAAAAAGTATATACCATTAATGTACATATTTTCATATGCTATTCTTAATTAATATTATTATTAAGATCTTTAGTCATAGAAACAAAATTTTATAATTTTTTTTTGTAATTAAAAATTTTTAGAAACAATTTGTACAACAAGATAAAAGTTATAAAATCATAAGTAGGAAGGATAAGCCGCCACTAAATTACTTGATCTTAGACAAAAATACCAAATTATTTCTTCTAAAACTATATTTAAGTAGACCGGTAACTTTTAAGTAAAATCTTGGAATTTGTTTCAATTTAATATCATAGGTAGAAAGGGTATGCCTGATCTCAGACAAAAATATTAAATTAGTTTTTGAAATATATATTTAAGGTATTTTAGTTTAAGTTTTCCCCAGTGAAAGTAGCTTGTTTGCTTTTGGGTTTTTGGTGGAAATTTTGCGCTTGCAAATCGCACGGAACAGTTGAGAACGAGAAACAGACAGAGGCAGCAGCGCCTGTTCTCTGTTGGTTTTAGGCTTGAGCATGTGTTCCCCTGCTTTTCACCCCCACCCCCCTGTTATTCCGCTTCCTATGCCACCCCACCCCCTTTTTCCGCCCGATCATCCAAGGGGATTTTCATTTCGCAGCTTAGAACCGAACTGAACTGGACCTGCTGGTTCGCTGGGTGCTTCTCTGCTTTTCTAAATAATAGGATTCGCGAGCGGCAACTTCGAGGAGGCGGTGGGTGGGGGCGTGGCTGTATAGGCCAAACAATGCAGCAGACGCATGCAACGAAAGGCCCAAAGGTGGAGCGGAGGTGGCAACTCTGGCAATGGCAACTTGGACCGGCTATCGATTGAATTTATTTGCATTTCGCATCCACGCCAAAAAAAAAAAGGGAAGGACGAGGAAGGCGGTGGTTTTTCTGCAGCCCCAAAGAGGCCTGGTCAACAATTCTTTCGATTTTCATTTCCGTGTCCTCTCCATGCACCACCAATCACAACAACGACAACAACAACAAGAATTACAACAAATACTTGGAAGGACAACAATACTGCTGGGCCAACAACAAACATGGCGCAAAAATCATTAGAAACTCTTTTGTTTAGCTGGCGCACGTTTGCAGGCTACCAAAGTCGGGGGGAAATAAAACAGCAGAGAAAACTCCTCCGACGCAGGCATTTTCCTTTTTCCGCCAAAGGATGAGGAGTGGCGACGTCGCGTATGCGCAATTTTCTGAAAAAAGTAGGAGAAGGGGCCATTTGAGAAGGGCTACCCAATTGACCGAGGCCGAGAAAGGACCTCCAGGGCTTGGTGGTTGGGTGGCCTGCTTATGTGGCCACTTCTTTCCCCTTTCCCCGGATTTTCCACCTCCATTGCTGCGGTGCCCGGCAGTCTCATTTGCCGCTCGTTTTTTGCGTCGCCCCGTTGGTTTTGCGTGATCCACACTTTAAGCAGCCTTAGCCGCAGTGGCCGCCAGCAGAAATCCTTTTGAGGGGCGGCGAAATGATGCCATGAACGCAAAGGAGGGTCTGCTCACACACACACACACACACACACATGATTGCAGCGCTAACTAAGCGATTTGTTAAAGTTAACATTGTCTAAGGTTTGATCTCTCTCTGCAGAAACCATATGGAAACACCTTTTTTTACTCAAGCTTGTTAAACGAATAGACTTTTGACCAAACCCCTGGGCCAAGTATTTCAAATAAAACAGCTCGTATAAATTAGCTCACAAATTTTTCCAATCAGCTTCCAACTTTTTTGTTCAAGACCTTAAGATTTTTTTTGAACGGTTTTAGCTTCAACCGTTTATTAAGAATTTTAATACAGAATGTTAGTATATTTGTATAAAGGATAGTTTTTCGTAAAGGATAAAGTTTGACATTTCAAGTTTTGCTTATCATTTGGCTTTTTTTTAAGGCCGCATTAAGAAATCAAGATAAAAAGTGTCAAATGTTATTCCATATTCCAAGTTATTAATATCTTAGTTTGGATTCATTTACAATTTTGGGTTCACGTTTTTAATTGTCAATCTTTAAATGACTGGTCCTTGCTATGATTGTCAGCATTTTTTCCATGTTGCGAGTCATTGGCAGGGAAAGCTTGAAGAGCCTAAGAGGAGCATTCAAAAGCAGCTTGGAAAAGCCAACAAAGAATGAGAGGTTTTTGTCCACTTCTATGGATGGTCGCAGCAAGGCGCTAGGCTTTCCAGCCATTTTCAGGCATCCTTTTTCCACTTTTTCTTACCCTTTGCTAAATCCTGCTCCTCCTGTTGACAGTGGCAAACGGCAGGTTCCTTTATACTTCCATTTTCATTTTAAATCTATACTCTTATATTAGGAGATCGATATTTGTTTATATATATAGAATAGAATAGAATATAATTTATATAAAAAACATTCAAAGAATTTGAAGAATGTGTAACATTTATGTCGGAAAAAAAAACGAATAACTAATAAAACTGAATAATTAAAACTGACAACTGTCTGAGTTTAACAGAAAAGAGTTTTAAGAAAGTGCATAAATACTTCTGAATAATGAAAATTAGGTTCTAAAGATATTTTTTTTTTTTGTGTGTATGTATTTTTCTTGATCGTTATTGTACCATCAAAAAAGGTTCTAGAGGCTTTATTAAAGCACTCTCAAAAAAAAAACCCCAAATATCTAAAACATGACCACTTAGGGATTCGATTCTGAACAAGTTCAATTTTAAACTCCAATATGTTTTAAGAGTATTGCCAGTATCGACAAGATAATTTTAAACTCCGACTTTCAGTGGCTTTGGCCATTTCCTGTCGCCAATTCTTTGGCCATCGCTTTCTCTTTTGACTGTAAGTGTGTGACGGTATTTTTTCAGCCCTTTCTGTTGGCAATCTGAACTCTTTCGTTTTGCCAGCGGATGTCCTTTAACGTGGTTTCCACGCCACTGCCCTTGCCACTGCCCACACGCTTTCTTCACGCTGCTCCGATAATTTCACTTTGAATTTCCTCATCGCAGCTTTTCTGCTGCACGGAAGCGCGCTAGTTTCCTCTCCCAGTGGACCGGTTAGTTTTTCCTTGTTTTTTTTCCAGCTACCGTGCGCCATCTTCGGACTTGTCAAAGCGGAAAGGGCCTTCATTTCCGCCTCGAAAGAGCCGCCGCGTTTTTCCCTTTTCCGATTCGCTGCCTGTCCAAAAACAAATCATCGATGGGAGCGACGGAGATCTCCCGTCAAAGGTAAGTATATATTGTTCCGTGACTGAAAAGTTTTTACATAACTCTTTGATTACTTCAAAACTCGATCGCCTCACTTGTGTTTTTTATTGAGGTTGATTATGAACCTGGAATAACTTCTTTTTTTCATTTTAATAGTTGCAGCTAATAGAATTCTTTTAGAACTTAATTGAGATAAAGCAAATCTACAAGTTTAAACGGATTATGTCAGAGAAAATGGAAACCATGGAAACTATAGTAAAACCTATTTTTCAAAATCCTTTAAATTATTTAAAATTTTTATAGAAATATTTTAAATTTACTTTTGCTTTTTGGAAAAATATTTTATTGCATACTTTTCAGTCCGAGAAATGAGATTTAAGTTTATAATAAATTTAATTTCTATTTTTAATGGAACAAAATTCTATAAATAATTATAATTAAATTAATCCAGTCCCAAATTCTGCATACAAAATTAAATAAATATTTCTTATAAAATTATAATACCCGAAGGTTTACTTTTAAATTTTACAAATATTTTTCAGTATTCTTAAAACCGAGAACAAATCATACATAAATATACACATTTTCTATAAAACTATTTTACATGTAGGTTAAATTAAAACTTTACAAATATTTTTCAGTATTTTAAAAACGTCGTCGTCTTTTTTGTCTTTTCTGGCCAATAACATATATAATTCCACAATTTAAATTTTTCTTGGCATAAAAAATAATTGTTTTTGAATATACCTAAGAGTTAAATTCTTAATACTGATACTTTGTATTTTATTTTTATAAATCAAGCAAACCATCTTTGCTAGCTGAAAGTCTGAAACAAAAAGGACTAGAAATGACCTGGTGACAGGTGGCAATATTAATCAGGCAACGTGTACGCCTCTTTCTTTTTAGACTTAGAATTTTCCGAGGAAAAAAGGCTCACCTAAAGACGTCAGTGTCACAGAAAAGAAAATCCGATCGAAGAATGGGAGGAAATGGAGCCTCGTGTCGCCGATTCGCCGACGAAGGCCTCTAAAAAATAATTTGCAAAGTGGATACGCGTTTTTTAGCCCATGTGCACCCCCGATTTATATATGCAGATATCTGTATAAAAGTATTTCACGGGGGGCCACACAGACATATATATATATATTTATATATATATATATATATGTCGAGTGGTCGGGCCAATCGGCGTTGAGCACGAAGTTTCCAGAGGCTCGTGGAAGGCGCCCGAATGCGAAAAGGTCAAAAAGAGAGGGGGCAAATGAAATAAAATATGCAAAATATACAAAATAGCACCACATAAAACACACAATCACATATATATATATATATATATATATATATATATGGACCAAACAAAGAGGGATTTATTTTAGTTGTCGTTATTGGCTGCGCACTAACTCACACATACAAACGCAAGTGACAACAACTATTACAGCAGTGCGTGTGCAGCAACAACAACAACTATAATATTTAAAATGCGTTCGTAGCGCCGCCTACCAAGTGACGTCACACTGCACTTGCTGCGTCTTTGCCTCCTTTTCTTTTTTTTAGTTCTCTTTTCTGCTCTTTTTGTTGCCACCTCCAAGTTTTTGTTTTTGGGGGAGAATGAGGAAGCAGAGAAGAGAGTGCAAGCCGAAGCTTTTCGTTCGTTTTTGCTCGTCTTTCTGCCGTTTTTTTGTTGTTGCCTCGAGTGTGTGTGTTTGTGGGGGCATGAGTGCGTGTGTGTGTGTGTGTAGGAGCAAGCATCGTGCTGTCTCACTCGCTCGCACGCCCTCTTACGGAACTTTAAGGGGCGTGGCCAAGTGAATGTGTGTTGCTGTCGCCACTTTTTCTCTGCTCTTTTTTGCCATAGTTTCTGGGACTAAGCAGCAAAAGCAACAACAAAGGTTAAAGCAGAAGAAGAAGAAGAAGAAAGAGGGTTGGCAACTATTGGCAACACTTTCTTACTGGACATTGGCCAGTTTCTCTTTCTTCCTTGCAGATTCGCTGTTTGTTGTTGGTTCTGTTGTTGCAGTTGTTGGTGCTGCAGCTGCTGTTGTTGCAAGTTGCTGTTGTTTCTCTTCAAGTTGCAGGTGTAGGCTGGTTATTTATTGACTGCTGGGATTTTCGGTGAGTTATCTACAATCTGAAGGTCTTAAAACTCTTAAAAAATGTGTTTTTGGAATAACAACATTTTTTTATTATTAGTTCCTTAGAAAGTTAAAAACAAATTAAGGTTGATTTATTTAAAAACCTTCTAAAAATACATATTCAAATTTTTTAATCTTGAAAGTTTGAGGCTTAATAAAAGAATATAGTCTCTTTTTAGTTTTAAGTTTCGACAAGTTTTGAAAATTCACAAAATAATGGTTTAAAAATACCGTTTACACTTTGTAAACCTTACGATTTATAGAACCCATTTACATATTCATAGCGGTTATTCTTAATGGTTACAAATGGGAAAATATTGAAAAAACTTTAGAACTATAATAACACTTATACGAAAGTAAGTTTTAAGAGAACTCATTAATTTGTCATTTAAATATGTTTTAATAAACATCATATTTATTAATGTAAAGTTTTTAAATCTTTGTAGAAGGTTCTAGAAAACTTGTTTTCATTAAGAATTTTCGGCAAGAAATACAAAAAAAAACAAAAATAAGTAAAACAACTTTTCGAATTTATTAACTATCATGAGCCTTATAATATTCTCAATTTAAAAAAATTAAAAAGATCTCTAAATTAAATAAAAAACCGAAAGAGAACCCTTAAATACTTCTCTTAAGCCAACATTTAACTCTTAACGAATTCGCCGCATAAACCGGAAAACAGCACGCCGGCGCTTTCTCTTAATCGCCGCTCGCACCCATTATGCTCTCTCGCCGCGGCGCTCTCGGGCAGCGCTGTCGGCGGCGCAGTCGACGTCGGCAGTGCGGCATTGAGTTTCATTCATCGCAAAAATGTTTTTCAGTGAGTTTCAGTTCGTGTATCCGTGGGATTCAGATTCAGTTCGTATCTGACTTTCGGCGTGAGTGCAACGTTTGTTTTAACGGCCAGTGAAAGCCAGCAACAACAACAACAACTACTACACAGAAAGAACAAGCAAAAGCAACAACAAGTGACGTGCAACAACAACAAGCAGCATGTGTTGCATGCAGTGAACAAAAAAGATAAAACAGAAGAGAAACATAAACACAAGTATTCTATTAATATTTAAAGCAAGAAAAAGGCAAAACTAAAAGTGAATAAAATAACAACAGCAACAACAAACAAAAACCAGACCAAAGTGTATGTGTGCGGTGATTATTATATTAATTATAGTGTATTATTTATGACAAATGACTGGGTTGCAATGAAAATCGATTTTGTACCTCCACAATATACTTTACTAAAATTATACATATATATATACATTGTATTCTGTGGAATTACCCCCTCCCCTCGCACATTTTCCGCGCATTTTGCTTGCGCTACCAAAGAAATTGTAATTTATTAATTTATAACACAATCCACCCAGCGAAAGCTCGTAAAAAGCAATGTTGTTGCTGCTACTTTTCTGCTTGGCCTTTTGGGCGCCCAGGAATTAAGAAGAAAACCCACTCGAAGGAGCAACTTTTCCGAATTTTCCGAGTGGGTGGCACGCGCCAAAAACAGTTTGTAAACATTTTCCACACAGAGCACGGGAAAACCGAGACAGAAAACACAGCAGCAACAACGAGCTCTGCCTGTGTAATTTATTACTTTCTGCATAAATAATAAATAAGCGTTAATAAATAAATACAATATGCAATATATAAATGTGTCTGAGTACTCCACCCCCCTCCTCTTAAGTGTTTGTGTGTGTGAGTGTGTGTGTGTGCCCACTTCCAAGGATCCCGAACCTCGAGACTGAATTAAATAAATAAATGCAGAAATTATAAATAAATAATGTGGCCTGCCTTCTGTATTTTTTAGCTGTCAACAGCTGCGCTGGCTATAAATAATTAAACACAAATAATATATTACGAGGAAACAGGAAGAAGTTGAGAAAAGCAAGAAACCGGTGGAGTTTTTTAGTTGGAGTTTTAATGTGTCAGCATAGAGTTTGTTTGGTTAAGCTTAAAAAATAATGGGTCTTAAAAATTACTAATTTTTAAAGGTCTACAAAAATCCAAGAAAATTCCTTTCAACTTTCTAGTTTTCATTTTTTGCCTAGAAAAAATAGATAGATAGTCAATAAATAAATACCAAGAAATCACTTTAGACACTCGACTTTGGAGTTCCCCTTTATTTTCTGCATTTAGGCAATTTACTTATTTATTTATTTGAGACCGGATTCTTCGCAAGAAGCATCAAATTTAATGCGAGCAGCCACGATAAAAGCAACAAACATGAATAAATAAAAGGAATAACAAAAGGCAGAGCGCGGCCATAACAATAAACCAAAAGTTGCCAAAAAGGAGCAGAGTAGAGCCGTGGAAGGGGGAGAGGAAGGGGAAGGGGGAGGAAAGGCGAATCGTAGAGGAGGATATTTCCCCCAGACAGCGAAGGCAGCTCGAACTGATGGCTCTTCAGCTCCCTCGACGATGACTCTCTGGAAACAACAATAAAATAAACAAAAATAATAACAGTCGACGACGCCGAGTCGCTACAGCTACAGCTACAGCTACAGCTACGGCTACGGCCACAAGATTTAATTGGAATGAAATAATAATAAACATAAAAAGTAGCAAGAAGAAGTATTATAATAACAATAATAATAAATATAATTAAATTTTATGGCGGCAGCACAGCAGCAGCAGCAGCAACTTTTCCATCCCCCAGCGAACCGAACAGAAGCCCAGCCCAAACCAAACACACATAAATTAAAATTATACAAAATATTTAAATAAATATAATTACTTTTGGCTCTCTCTTTCCCCCCTCAGCGTTGCCATAAATAATTATATTTAATTAAATATAAATCTATAGGAGGTAGCTGTGCGCATGCAAGTAGATCCAGAGACAACAATACAAAATAAGCAATAATCGCACACACAATTACATACCGATTTCACATAGATGCGTATGCGTATGCGTATGCGTATAAATACAACAATGAGCAGCAGTGGAGACTACAAATAATTGCAGCTCAGTAATATAAATTAAGCCAAATTAAACATAAATAAATGTGTGCTTAGCTTTTAGCTAATAAAGCACATTTCTGGCCTGGGCGATTGCGATGGGTAGTGGGCGGTGGGTGGTATTTGGGCGTATGTGGGTGGTTTCGGGACGGTTGCGAAATACTAAATATAAATTAATAGAAATTCATGGAAATTTTCGACTCAGCCGAAAAGGGGAGGGCCAAGATTAATAGGCTTATTTAATAGAGTTATGACTAAAAGCAACTGCGCTCGTTGATTCAGCTTGATGTGGATAATACACTTCCAAAGATATTGTTGTCATAGATTCGTATATATGTTCAATTTGCTGGGGGTATAATATGTCGAATATTATTAAAGCTCATTTCCAAGATATTATACACAAACACAATTTAACCGGAATTGTTTTCATTAAATTATTTCCCTTATTATGAGAATCATTATAGAACAGAGCTTATTAACGTTTAATAACAAAAGAGAAATCGCTATATATACAAAATTGGTATTTATTAACTGGAAGCTGATGTTATCATAGAAATTATAGCTATTGGCTATCTTATTTGTGACTAAGGAATAGGAAAATACATTTACATTTACATAGGTTTTATTTTGGATTTTCTAGTAGAAAATAAATTAAACGCCCCTCCTGAACCAAACAAAATAAATATATCCATACAAATTTCATCATGTTTATACAAAATTAATCGATTTTCGTTTAAGGTTAAACTTTTTTTTTAAACTATTAATTAATAGATAAATTTCTTTCTCTCTTTTCAATGTATCATATGAATTTTCTCTCTTTTTCCAGCGCTTTTCACTGCTCCCAGGAAAAGTTCTCGTAACGCCCCCGAAAATGTGTTAGAAACCCCGCAGAAAACCCGCACTGTAACAGACAAAATCGGAAAAAACTCTCACAGCACCATGGACATGACCAAACAGATTGTGGACTTCGAGTTGAAGTCGGAGTGCGAAGTGGATCAGTACGAGCCGAGTGACTACACAATGGCTCCCGCGGCCGAGGAGCCCAAGATGATGGTGGTGGAGCCTCAGTTGGAGGAGCCAGAGGAGTCGGAGAGAAAGTACTCCCCCGAAAGGATAGTGGAAGCCAGTTTGGAGGAACCAAAGGACATTGTTGCCAAGGCAGACAAAGATATAGAGCATATCAAATCGGCAGATAATGATTTAGAAACAGTGCTGGTTAAGCCAAAGGCAAATCTAACGAACGATCAGCCCTTGACCCCGCCACCACGACCCTTGACCTCCAGTGAGGTGGTGGGTCTGCGCGATCCCGATGATCCCGAGTTGCGCCTGCGCCTGGAGGCCAAGAAATCCCGCTCCCTGCCCGTTTCCCCTCAACCGCAGCCAAGTCTTAAGCTGGCCGGCTCGGCACTCTTCGAATTTGGCCAAAGATCACCGCCCGTGGAGGCCAAGATCAAAACCAATCCGGAGCTGAAGCCTCCGCGGCGGAAAATGGCCCCGCCCAGTGGCGGTGGCGATAACCAACAGTTCTGTCTGCGCTGGAACAACTACCAGTCGAACCTAACCAACGTCTTTGACGAGCTCCTGCAAAGCGAGTCCTTTGTGGACGTGACCCTGTCCTGCGAGGGTCACTCGATCAAGGCCCACAAAATGGTCCTCTCCGCCTGCTCACCCTACTTCCAGGCCCTTTTCTACGACAATCCCTGCCAGCATCCCATCATCATAATGCGCGACGTGAGCTGGTCCGATCTGAAGGCCCTGGTGGAGTTCATGTACAAGGGTGAGATCAATGTCTGCCAGGATCAGATAAATCCGCTGCTCAAGGTGGCCGAAACCCTCAAGATCAGGGGCCTGGCGGAGGTCAGTGCGGGCAGGGGCGATGGTGGCGCCTCCGCCCATCCCATGTCAGTATACGACGACGAGGATGAGGAGGAGGAGATGGCCTCGGCCACGGCCATTCTAAGGCAGGATGATGAACACGATGCCGAGGCGGAGATGAAGGCCAAGAGACCCCGGCTTTTGCCCGACGGAGCCCTGGATCTGAATCAAAGACAGCGGAAGCGGTCCAGGGACGGCAGCTATGCCACGCCCAGTCCCTCCTTGCAGGGCGCTGAATCGGAGGTCTCCGAGAGGGGTTCTTCAGCCACGCCCGGACAAAACCAGAGCCAACCCCTGGCCATGACCACTTCGACGATAGTGCGCAATCCCTTTGCCTCACCCAATCCCCAAACTTTGGAGGGCAGGAAGGGAAACTGCCAGTCGCCACCACCCACTCAGGGTCATAGCAATGGCAGTGGCAGTGCCGCCATGCACTCCCCACCCGGCGGAGTGGCCGCCCAGTCCGCTCTGCCGCCCCACATGGCCGCCGCCGTGGCCGCTGCCGCTCATCATGCCACCGCCGTCCCACCGCCGCCACCTTCCGCCATGCACCATCCCCAGTTGGCCGCCCAGCAACTGGCCGCCCAGCATCAGTTGGCCCACTCGCATGCCATGGCCAGCGCTTTGGCCGCCGCTGCTGCCGCCGGAGGAGCAGGGGGCGCAGGGGGAGCGGGAGGGGGCAGCGGAGCGGGAGCCAGTGCCCCCACTGGAGGAGCGGCGGGCAGTGCCTGCGCCTCGTCCGTGGGCTCCCATCACGATGACATGGAAATCAAGCCCGAAATTGCAGAGATGATTCGCGAAGAAGAGAGGGTGAGTTTTCACAAATATTTAAAAATTATCATACAAACTATAAACAAAACTATTTGCATCTTAAAGAATTTTGTGTAAAATTTTAAAAGTAAAGAAACATTTTGAGATTTTGTTCAATATAACACAACAGATTTTTATTAAGGAAAAGTTTATGACTTTTTTTTAATTTTAAGTACATTTTTATCATATAATTCCCACTCTTTGAACACCTAACTATCAATCTACTAACGTTTGTGGAAGATTTTTAAGATTTTTTAAGTAAAAAACGATTTTTAAACTCTAATTATGAATAATATATTTCAAGTATCAATCTACCAAAGTTTATTATTAATGCTAGTTTTAAGCAAAAAAATAATATTTGAAATAGTAGAAATATTTCAATAGTAAAAAATATATCATATAAACAAAAGTTTTTAAGACATAAAATTTTGAAAGTTAATTAAAGGATAAGATAGTTTTTAAAAATGAAAATAATATTTCAAATACTAAAAATAAGTATGATATCATATAAACACAAATATATTAGAAAAAAAGATAAGTGATCGCAGCAATGAGTGAATGAATGTAATGGTGTTCGCAAGAAATGACTAAGGTCAATTAAAAAGTTAAATAATATACAAACATTTCTTAAGAAATTGCTCATAACATTTTCCAGAGCCGAAAAGATATATTGATTTAGAAAGCTCATAAAAATGGTTTTCACTTAAGTGAAGTGACTAATAAACTAAACATTTTCTTTACAAATGTCTTGAAATTAAAAGATTTTAAGCAAAATCATTTACAAAATATAAGATGAGTACGAAATATTTAGAAATACAATTAGTGTAAATAGTGAGCAAGCATTAGCTCAGAAACTCATGAAGTCATTACATGATTGAAGTGATCACCGTTCTTTGTGACTAATATATAGTGTTGCCTTAGATCTAAGAATTAATGTAGATCATTTATTTCCGAGCCAAATCAAAGTAATAGATTCACGATCTTGCCAACAATCATAAATATTGATAAATAATAATTAAGCACATTAAGGTTTTTTATACCATTACGACTGCATAGCATGGATCTATTTGTGTAGATAGAACTTTGAAGAACTACAAAGTGGCTACTTCCCCGTTCAGTTCTGCTTGACCCCTGGCGACCCCTTATTTTTTTTTTTCCATCGAGGGCTGCGCCAAAGCTTTGCATAATGCGCATACGACGCGTACGCCGCCGTGCAACTGGAACTCAGACAATCGCTCACTTAGTTAGTTATTTCGCTGGGAAATGCACTCGGTGCATGCATATTAACGAAATCTTTTGCATTCAACTCAGTCAGTCGCATTTACCTTTTCGCTTCGTTGTTATTTCTATTAGATTGCAAATTAAAGCTGATTTACTATTTACTATTTGTATAAGAAAACAGACCGTGGGGTTAAGAGGGGGACGAGGTCGCGACATTAAGTGCGTCAGCGGCTTGAAAAATAATTCAACAACATTTAATGCTAATGACGAAAATTGCACAATGCACGCATACAAATGCGAAGGAAAAAAGGCCCAGTCCCAAACAAAGAAACTAACAAAAAAAAAAAAAAATATGAGGGAGAAAATCAACAAAATTATAAACAATTGGCAGAAATTGATGGCAAGGCAAACAAAAGTCGCACAAATATTTGATTTGTTCGTCTCGTGCATCTGATTCTCCATAATTGCAACTAATGCGCCTCCGATTTTCGCTCACTTTTGCACTTTGGCTGCATTCTTGGCTCTGCTCTTGTGTTGTTATTTCTGCGATAAACACTTTATATTTGACATTGAGCATTATTCTTGAGCTGCCATATTTTTCCACATTACTTTTGCACTCGATGTGTTTGCTTATGCATCTAAACTTATGTAAATAAATCAATATAATGAATGAGCTCGGAGCGCGTCTCATGAATATGAATGTGGACCTAGATGCAGGCAAAGAAAAAACATTATCTATAAATATTTAAAGCTTACTTTAAGTTTTTTCTGAATTTAGGAAAATAATACTGACTTTATAATTATAAGATATAATTCATTTCTAAATTGACGATGCTAAACTATTGTCTTGTAAGTCCCTAATTTCTCAGTGTACCTTCTAAATACTATATATGTATATATATATATAGTTTCAATACCGGAGCAGCTGCCAGATTATTTATGCGTGCAAAATTGGAGATAGAGGGCAAAAACCCTTAGATATTCCCCTCCTCGTTTTCACGTATTACTCTCTGCTTTTTGCTCGCACAATTTAGTGTTCCTTTGTTAATTTATTGTAATGAAATGAGAAATAAAATCAAGAAGAAATAGACGGCAGTAAAAGCAAGCAAGTTGGCACACCATTCCATCTTATTTTATTCATACCCCACTCCGCCAACCACCAAAATCTGACGACGTCACTTGGTGGAGGGAGGTGGGGTTGGGAGGAAAATGCCACCCAAAATATCCAGAAGGAAGCTGCGGCTGAGAGCCTGTTACTTAATAGAGTCCAACTTTTGCCACAGTCAATTCCGAGAATTTTCTCTCGGCGAGTTTTCCGCCAACCCCCCCATCCTGCGAGTTTTCCGCACTTTCATTCATAGACCTCGCACACACACACACTTTGGCGGTAGGAGTGAGGAAAACTCACACACACAGGGCAAGAGAGAGAGATGCGGAGACACACACGCAGCATTGGGGAAACCCAGCAGTCAGGAAAAGTCACAAGAAACTCGAAATCTAAAGACCTTTTCTCCCCCTGCCCATAATATTTTGGTGCGAGTTCCTTGACTTTTTCCTTTGGCTTTTCTTTTGTGCGTTTGCCAATTGTTTTTGCAAGAAAATTACTGAAAATTGCCAAGTGCTGAAAGTTCTTTGACAGCCAAGGGCGGGCCCCCTTTTCTCCAACCATTTTCCCATTTTCCCAGTATCTCTTTGTCTCCGGCGTTAGTCATAATTGCTCCATGTGTATCTCTCAGTTTTTTGGGGGTTCTTCCAGCTGGTTTTATGCAAAGCAGGTTGCTTGAACTCTTTTCTAGACATAGAGGAAATCGTACGGAGGTTTTCTTTTATTTTTCTACATTTTATTTGTGTTGACCGTGTGAATCTCTACCTTCCAACTTAAGCCAAATGTCATCGACTGTTTCCTGTGCGGTCCGCAGCTCATTAGAGGTCTTTGATTGATTCGAACCGGGGCCGGCAAATAAATCAAATTTATGTCCGCTGGTTTTACATATAGTAAACCCACCGCTGATCGTTGGCCACCATAGTTGGGAAAATGTCAAGGGGCCCCTCTTATCTGTTTAAAACCAGAGGCCTTTTCCACTGAGAAGATTAAAGGATTTCGTAAGGCAGGCGGCACTTTGGAATTCAGTCGCCTGAATTATATGTGAATTCTATAATTTACGAGGCAATTTCGATAATTTCTTTAGTTTGTGGCCCCCGGGCTATAAACGTTGCAGCAATTGTTCTTGTGCTCTTGGGGTCTTGTGGTTATATAAAGGGAATTTTCGGTGCCCGTACGGGCCACACTCGAAATAAATAAGTAATTTATTTTATGGCAGACCCGAGCGGGCCATAAACCCACATAGATCTTATCGCCGCGCAAATAATACAACAATATAATCATAATAACAATTTGTAATCTTAAGTCGCGTCGATGCCAGGCTCTTGGCTTTGGTAATTTCCCTGATAAGATTTCTGCAGACTGCTTTTTGTTTTGCTATATTTTATTTTTTTTAATTCACTCCTATTGGCGCTACGTGATCAGTGCTCTTGTAGTTCTTATATTAAACTGACTGATAAAGTGGGCTAAATGACTCGTGGCCTGTGACGCAGCGACTCAGCAAATGAATTTGGCCAAATCATCTTTGTATTTACAGGCCGACGGTGATTGTTTAAATAAAGAAATGAAAAGAAACGAAACGAAACGAAACGAAACGAAAAAAATAACGATTATCGTATACGAGGGACAATAGAATGTTTATAACACTATATATATGGGTTTTTCACAGTCCATCGAATCATGGCCCAAGTCCGTGCACTGGCAAACGGGTAATTATAGAAAAATATTTGGCTAATTGGCCCTGGAATATAAGTTTAGTATCAGATTGGTTGCTTTATGGCCAAATACCTTTGGAATCTGATTTTTTATCGGTTTTAGTTTTTTTGATAACTAGGACTTTGTTTCCTCTGCAATACGGAAAAATAATTTATGTTGAGATATTTATGTGAATGGTTTTTGAACTTTTAATTTATACATTTTTATCATTTAATAGTTTTTGACTGTGATTTATCTATAATTTTTTTAAAATTCTCTAAAGGTTGAGAGGTTAGCAATGTTTAGATTTTCTTGGATTGTACTCAAAACAACATTAGAGCTAGAACTTTGTACCCTCCTCAAGTTTGATATTTTCCTTGCCCTGAGTTCATTCTCCTGCCCATCCCCCCACTACATTTGTTTAATGTTCCAGCTGCGTTCCTTCGTTTGTTTTCCCCGCGTTAAGTTTTGTTATATTTCCATTTATTTGGCTGCCTTTTGTTACACTTTATTTATTTATTCCGCATTTATTGTGGGCTGCATACACACACTTTTCTGTCGTTAGTGCAGTCGCGACTGTTGTCTTTATGACGACTATGACTACGACTGCGACTACGACGATGACGATAACGATGACGACAACGATGATGATGATGATCACGATGATTATTATTGCCATAGCCTGTTCTGTTTCAGTTTCAGTTTCTGCTGTTGCTGTTGCTGTTGCTGCCTCGGTGTGTTTTCATTGTAGGAAAGACATAAGAAAATTATAGGTATATGCCCTTATGGCGCAGCGCAGCGGAGCGAAACAATAAAATATAAAATAAAATATGTACGACTCTGTTTACGCAATTACAAACAGACAAACACAGGGCGACCGTGCTTGGGCCAGAGATACAATATTTATAACCGGCAGATACGAGAGCTGCAGAGCCACAGATACAATTGCAGATACGAAAACAGAAACAGATAGAGATACGTGTGCATCTTGCAGATACAGATACTCGAGGCGCAGCCTGTAACAATTAGGGGCACTCGCAAAAGGGAGCACAGATAACGGTGTAAATGAAAACCGAAATTAAAGAAAATTATCTTCTATCTGGTAGTTTCTCCGCCGCCGCCTCAAATGGCATTATAATGTGTTATAATTCGACAGCACTTACACGGAAAAAGAAAATGTCGCCCTATCAGTTTTGAAAAGAGTAATTTGGTTATTTGGAAACTTTTGGTAGATTAAAAATAAGTGCAGAATTAAAGTGAACAAACACCAAAACAATCGTTTACTTATGTTTGCAAAATAATAGTTTTAATTACTGAATTTCGTATGTGGTTTTTTTTAGTCAGTTAAGTTGATATAATCAATATGTATATGGGAAGTGCTCTATTAAATGAATTTAATACACAATATATTACGTTCATTAAGGGAAAAGTACAGTTTTAGAGTACATTAAATAAAGCGTATCAAAATTCCTCTAATATTGTAAATTCCTGGTGCTGCATGGTATCCAAAAAACTGGGGCAATTTATACCGACTTTCCTTTAGAGCCACATCAAACACTCATCTTTTTTTAGCCAGGATAATGACAAACACGGATTACAGCAGTAAATGCGTAAAAAAGGAAAGCTCATAGTAAACGGCTCTAATTTGGCAATCAACTAAAAAAACTCTTTCCTCTCGTTGCTGCCACTTGGGCTTAATGGTGCCGCTTTGGCACCACCCTCTACCCATTTTCCAACCACTAGCCGTTTTCCACCCACTCTGCACCACCCACCACCCACCACCCACACCCACTTGAGGGCTGAGTGCAACTGCAGTTTCGTCTTTATGCGAATGCAATTTGCTGGAAAGGTTCGATTGCCGCAACTGCACTCCATGCGGTTTTCCTTTTTCCAGCCGCTTGAGTCCTTTTGTGCATCCTTTGGCAGGCGGATAATTCGGCGTGAAATTAGCCAGCAAAGTGAGCGAAATCGAGTGGCATTCCTGCGGAGAAATTCCCACTGCAACTTGGAGCGAAGTCCATCTATCCATCCGAGCCCATCCAACGAATCCAAGCCAAAGCAATGCCTTTTGGTGTTTGTTTATTTCGACGGGCTGAGTCGCATCTGTAAACACAACATTTGAGGAATGGGCCTTTGAAGTTGCCTTTTCCTGCATTTGATTTGTTATTTTATTACTCTACGATTTTTAACACATCTGCTGGAAATGCATCTGTGAATTATTAAATGTATCTTGTATCTGCTGCCAGCGACGAACACATGTAAACGGAATGTTCTTTAGTTCTGTAGTTGTTTTTTGTTTTTTTTTTGTTTTTTTCTGTTTTTTTTTCCCATCTTCTCCTCTCGCGCGCACATCAATATTTATTACTTTGTGTACATTTGCCGTAGAACAAATTCTTTTTTCATTTATTTATTCTCCCCCTGCACTGCATTTCTTAATTTAGCCATTCCTCTTCATCTGCTTCGTTTGTGTTTCATTCCCTTCCTTTTGCCCTTTCCTTCACCTTTCCCTCGCCGACTGCAATTGTTCTTTTCGCTGCACCCCCGCTTCGCCGGCAAAGAAATGAACAAAGGAGATGCGGAGTGAGAGGGGTGAGGATCTTCCAAAATCGAATCATACGGAACACACAGGGAGAAAAATTACTATAAGTTCTTTGCTTTTATTTTAAACATATCAAATATGAAAACCAAAGGAACAGATAAACTTTTTGATATAATTCTACCATTTCATAAATAATCATTTCTTAAATAAAGATTTTCTATTAGCTTTTATTTGTATCAAAATTAATTTATTATTAATTTTATTAGGATTTGATTTCGGTTACTCCATTAGTTTCAAACCTTAGAGTGCCCTTTTTGCCTTAATTTTTTTTTTTAGAAGTTTGAAAAATATAAGCATCTAATGAACTTGAGTTTTTAAGGAATAATAAATCAACATTTAAAATTAAAATGCTAGATATTGAAAGCTTCTGCTATACAACAAAATTTTCAAAATAATAAGGTTTGTCATTTTACCTTAAAATTTGGTAAGCAAAGAAACCGTTAATGCATTTTTCCAGTGTACCTTCCATATTTTTTTTCTTTCCGTCTTTACTGTGGCGTGTAATTATTACGATTGGATATATAATTTGTAAGGCGAAACATATGTTTCCATTTTAGTTTTTAACGTTACTTTTGAGCTGCTTTTTTTTTGCTTTTGGCTGCTGCTTCTGTTATTTATGCATTTTATTAGTTGTGTGCGAGTGTGTAATTTTTGTAGAGTGGGAGTGGGGGGAGCATTATTTTTTGAATGCTCCCCCCTCAACCCGGAGCTGGTGGAAATTGTTTGGAAAGCCATTAAGAGTTGATTTCCTAATAGACGAGCTCTGCGGCAGATGGTTTTCATTTTATCTGCGACGAACCTAGCATCTGGAAATGGCCAAGTAGGTCTGCTCAGATAGCAGATATCTGCTATAGCGAGTGCATCCGCCAGATACACCCAGCAACAACAGCAACAACAACAACAACAACAACAGCACCTGAGCACAAAAATGCAAATGCAAATGCAAACGTCGTCGCAGTCGTCTTTTCCAGGTAAACAGCAATGGCAACTCAGAAACTACAATATTTACAATATTTGCTTAACGAATACATTTTCTATCCAATATTTATTTAACGGTAAACAGAAATGTCAACAGAAAATGTGCTTAAACAAAAGATAAACGCTAAATTCGTGGTGGACCACGCCCAGTATCTTGTATCTTGCATTTTGCATCTTGTATCTTGGGTCTTGTATCTGATGGATGCGAGTCTCTGCGGTCGTCCAATTGACACCATTACTCCGCAGCGCGGATTCTGCGGTGACAAGTGTCGGCTGTTGCTGCTGGGCTATTGCATGTTGCTGCTGGCTTCTAGATGCTGCTGCTGTTGCTGCTGCTGCTGCTGGTAAGATGTTGCTGCTGCGTGGCGTTGACAGGCCGCAAGCCACAGTTGTGCCCAGCGTCTCAGCCAGTTGTCAGCGGGCCACGCACTTTTTGGTGTCACTGTACGGCTCTATTTGTCTGCCATCAGCAACAGATACAGATACAGATACAGATACAGATACAAACGCAAGATACAAATGCAAGATAGAAATGACACATCTATAGAGACAACGGCAGCCGTCGCATTAATTCTTAAGCAATATTTATAGTTGTATTTTGTCAAATATTTGCACAGTTTGTTTTGTGCGCTGCCAAAGGCATTTATCAAGAAGCAAGTCTGCAGTTGCAGTTTGCAGTTTTCAGTTGCAACTGCTGCATTTGCATTCGCATTCGCATCTGTATCTGCTAATTGCCAGCACTGCCGTTTGTCATGCTCCTAGTTTTTTGCTGCCGCTCGCCGTTCATTCATTATATTGTCGCCTCGAGTTGTCTCTCTGCCTTCTGCTTCTGTGTGAGGTCAAATTTACTTTATTAATTACAACCGCAGCAGCGGCAACCGGCAGCAATAAATTTAAATGAGTCGCAAATGTGTGCCGCTCATTTCGGAAAACACACGACAAAAATTGGAAACTAAATGCTGTCTAATTTTTTAAATTGCCGCGCTCTCGGGGAACCGAATATGCTGACTCGATTTGGTGACCCAACCTATGGGCAATATGCTACGATATATATGTATGAATATATTTATTCGCCTTGTGAGCGCATTTCCAGGAATACCTACTTATTTTTCCATGCTGGCCATAATTAATTAAATATTTTCATAGCCCCGTGTGTTTGCCTACTTTATAATGGGCTGAGCAAAACTAAATAAATTTCGCGTCGGGCTATAATTAAATTTATGTGGCTGAGTCATTTTTGTGCGCGATGAATGGACGCCAACTTGGTCAATGGTCTGTGGTCTATATGGTCTACGGCCAAGTCAAAGTCGGGTCTTTATTCCATTTATTTATTTGTATTTGTATATTAATTTATTGAAATGTTGCACAAGCGGGAAAAATGCCGAGTCAGCGGATTGTAATTTAGCTTCAGTTCCCACAGATCTCAATGCATTTTTGACGGTGATTAATTGCTTGTACTTATTATTATTCATTTCTGTATTGAAGCTGCTCTAAAATCTCAACTATTTTTCTGACATTTACTTGAGGCATTCGCTCGATTTTATTTAATCTCATTTTATTTTATACATTTTCTGGCTGCCGAACAGGTCTTTGAACTGTTTTCGCATGTGCGCCAGATCCAAGATACTTTGCCTTTTGTTTTGTTTGTCTTTGTTTGCCATGAGGAACTTATGCAAACGAGCATAATTATTCGAAATTAAAATCTAAATTTATAGTTAGCATTAAGGCATCAGGGAATGACTAAGAGACAACCCGGAGCCGTTGTGGGTGCGACTGTGCTGTGTATTTCTTTTTACATTTTCTTGTTTGTAAATGATGCTGCGGCTGATTCATGTCATCAGATTATAATGAAATTGGTTTATTAGTGATAATTCGGGCTGTTTGCAGGGGAGTGGCATTCCTTACTCAGGAGTCAGATGACTCAAGCCGTGACTTATGATATAATAAATTTGTCAGATAAAATTCGAATGGAAATGAGTTCGTATGGGGGTTAAAACAGAAAATGATAAACGGCTGTATCTTAATTTAAACTTCTTATTTGGCTGTTTTAATTCAATTCAACTATTTTTTGACAGCAAATACTTTTAGACTTTAGTTTTCATAAAACAACAAGATTGATGGCATTTGATGCAGCTTTTGAATTCAGTTAAATAACCACTTTTTGAGTGGCTAGCCAAGCCAACTTATGATTATTGTTCCTCGAAAGGCTTTTAATAAGGCACCTGGGCTACCTTCTTGCTTGTAATTACCCATAAATTGTAATTAATACGTTGGTGAATTATAAAAAAGTTCAATTGAATCCAACAATTAAGTGTGGCAACGGCAAACTAATAAATACATATATAAATTACACAGTTGCCCCGCGGAACAGGCGCTCATGTCAATCGAAAGCCAACGCCTGCCATGGTCATTAAAAGCAGCTGCCACTCCCACCGCCATACGCCCCTTCAATATTCAAAATATATACATAAATATAAAAAAAGAATACAATATACTTAATCGCATATGCATCAAGCGAAGACAAAGGAACGACAATCCTCGCTGTAATTACACAGAAATTTAAATAATAATAAAAAGTGGGAAAACTTTTACGTTGATGACTCCCGCGGTGGCAAGCCGGCAATTAAAATATAAAATGTAAAAGAGCGAAAAAAATCCGAAACGAATGTCAGTATCGTACCGTCCCGCACTGTACTGTACTGTACTGTACTGTACTGAACGGGATACAATAAAATATGATCGTGTAATTTTTATAGTTTTAATTAATGGCTTTTCTTAGAGAGCTGGCTGCGGTCTTACCCTCCCATCGCATGTATTTTCCATTTCCATTTTCATTTCCATTTGCCTCAAATGTATTTTCGTCGGTCAGTTGGGCCACATTCGTAATTATATAGTTTTATTGTAAGCCACAATATGAAGGTGTTTTTCACCTTTGTCATCGTGACAGTGGTGTTTTCATTTTGCTTGGCATTTCCCTCAACCATTTTCCACTTTCCTCTTTCCAAAGTTCGTTTCCATTGCCAGGGTGCAACGGAAAAAACGGAAATGAATGAAAAGTCGTTTCCATGTGTTTTTCCCGTCTCCTGTTAAGTAATCCCCTTACCGATTCGATCTTTCAAACACCGAAAATTCCAGTTCGCCATTCAGATTTATACACCATTCGAACGTTGCCTCTGAGCTGTATTTATAGCCACCGAAAGTGGCGTTATTAATAATATTTATTTAAATGGTTACTTTATTAATCAAAGCTCTGTTACACGTGCGTTCTGATTTTGTATCTTCTTTTGTGCGAATCCGTTGTTGTTGCTGCTGCTTTGTATCGTTTTTTAGCAGCTCTTTTTTTTTTTTTTTGGTCGTGTCGCTTTGTGTGTTTATTTGCATTAATTATTAATTTGCTCGTTTGGCAGTTTGCGCATGCGCAAATGTTATAAAAACGAAAAAAAAAACACTAAAAGAATCGAGAAACGGCGTCGAAATGTTTGAATATCATTTTAATACATTTCGCCCGTGGCCAGCGATCTTGGATCTTGATTTTTTTTTCACTTTTATTAGTGGCTATCAGCTGTTAAAGTTGTTTTTTTTTTTTTGGAATGGCGTGTGGCGGCTGTCGAGTGAAAAGCCAAACACTCAGTTTAGCAGGGCTTAAAAATAGCTCTCATCTGATGGATGATTCGCTCTTGGAGCTATTTAAGCTCAAAGACTGAAATACGGTTGTTTTTTTGGAGCTAATTATACAACTCAACGGGGTCCGGCGACCTAATGAGCTCCAAAAAAATGAAAAACAAGCTCCACATCCAAGACGGCATCATCGCAAAGCGGTGGGTCATTTAAAAAAGCTAAATGAAAGCATTTCAATTGTCTGCAGGAATGAAAGGCCCTTCTTGCCCCTCGGAAAATAAGCTGAACAATAGTTGAGCCCTGAACCGGCTTAACCCCTTTGTGCCCCACTACTATTTTGGGGGACGCGTGACGCGACAATAATAAACGCACACAGGCAACTCCGTGTATTCATCATAATAATAATAAAATAATAAAAGTGTATACAAAAAGTGTTTTGTAGGAAATATCAAAGAACATCTCCGCTGCCCCATCCCTCGATCCCGAAACCATCATAATAAAATCCATCTTGGCCAGCTGGCTACATCATAAAGTTTGTGTGTTCACCAAACTCATGGATGCCAATGCCGCCGCATTTATTAATCAAAACTATCTTGTTTGTTATTGCCATTGAGCGCGGCATATTTCTCGTCAATTTTTACTAATAAAATTTAATTTATTTAAATTCCAAACGCTCACATAGGGGGACATAAAAATCAAATCACAAACATTGTTAAATTTTGGCTAAAAAAATAAATACTATACTCGCACAAAATAAAGAAAACAAACGAATATCTCAATATAAATGAAAAGAAAAACACAAATTCAAAATAATTTATGCCCAATGGCCGAAAAAGACATAATAAAATGGCAGCAGCGACAAAAGTTTCTTGTGAAACAAACGACAGACATGGCAAATCGCAGTTTTCGACTGCGATTTACCCACTAAGCCATCAGAATCATGGCCTAATCCACCTGGTAACAGGTGGTCCAATATGCCCACCTTGCGGACAAGGGGTACGAAAAGCAAATTACACAAATTTAAAAATAATAAAACTAAAACGTGTCTGCATAAATTAATTAATAAGTCAAATTCGAATGTGAATGTGCCAGTCGGACGAAGACGAAGACAAAGATATACAGATAAATTTAAATATATTACTGGAAGCTGCAAACTGCCGATAAGTCAGAGTTCCCATTGGTTTTATCCGAGCGGATGAGATCGACAGGGAGAATTCCCTGTAGGCAAAGTAATTGCCTCCGCCCCAACCCCGGCAACCAACTAAGGGTTAAGCTGGATCTGGAGACCAAGTTTATAAGCCAACTTTTTATGCATTATTCTTTTTATCGCTTTTACAGCCAACTTAACTGCCGACCGCCTTTGACGCTTTCATTGTCTGTCATTTGCGTGCCATAAAAACACACAACTTTATAAAGAAAATAAACGTAAAACATCTTAGCAAGTGGAAAAACAAGGCAACTGAAATCGAAAAATTTCCTACAGAGTTTTTGGGCCGATCCATTCGAATTTTCTATTCAGTAACCACATAAATAACGAAAACTTTTAGTGGTCGGCGGCAGCATCCGAAATTTCCGCTCGGCGGGCGACTCATTAAAAGTAAATAAAAATCAGATACTAAAAACAATCGAGAAGCGTTTTGGCCGCTTGTTGAAAAAAACGATGTTAAATAAATAAAAATATATAAATACACATCAAAACACAAATAAAACGGATATTCGAAGAGCAAACAGTGAAGGCGCGACTGCTAAAATGTTCGACCACGCATTCGGACAAAGGGGGTCGTGTAAATTTCTAAAGCCAACTATATGGCCTGCCACGCCCCCAAATGGAAGGCAGTTCAGTTGGTGCACATATAAAAATTACTATAAGGCTTAAATCAACAGATACATTTTGAATAATGTATTTTAGAGGAATTCAATAAGTATGTGTGTATTTATTTATTCTTTTGAAATATCATTCCCTTAATTTTATAATTATTTCTGGGGATCTCAATCCAAGTTTATTATTTCTCATTGATTAAACAAAAGTCTTGCATCTGGGAAAAAGTGTATAAATTAAATAACTATTATTTATATACATATATATATATATATATATTGCAGTTTTTAACTAACCAAAATATAATTTTCCATAATTTTTATTTATTTCTCAGTAACTTAACTTCTTGATTAACCAAGATCTAATCGATCCAAACAAATTATTTCCCACTGTGCAATCAAAAGTCTTTGCGTTCGGTTTCGCGTCCAGTTTGATTTATTTCTGCCATCGAGGCCAAAAATAAATACCGCAAATAAATAAAAATCTAGTTTGGCATTTATTTATTTTATTAATTTGTGCTGCGCGTGTTGTCTGATGCTGCTGCTGCTGCTGATGCTGATGCTACTGCTTCTTTGAGTTGCCATTGAAAATGATTCACTTATTAAAACACTTCGCTGGCGTTTAATATTTATTTCGAGCGTTTATGTAATGCCCGCTTTTATTATTTCATTTTTCGTTGCGCTGCCTTAGCGAGCAAATTCATTTCACAACAATGTGGCTGCCTTTTTGTTTATAATTAAACGCAGAAAGCGTATTTCTTAATTATTTATTTTATTGTTGTTTATTTTTAAATGGGCTACAGACAATTTCCTGCACTTCAAGCGAAACAAATAAAAGTGACGCAGCTTTTTGCGAACCCACTACTTTGGCCTGCCCATTCCACTGAAAGCGATTGAAAAGCAAATCCGACAAATGCGAGCGGGCATTATAATTAAAGTTCAAAAACATCAGACAATTATATGAGCCATATAATATTTCTTACAGCCAGATTATTATGTTAAAGGAAAGAATGATTGCAGTGATTAATATCCTGAATGTCTGGATGCTCGTGGCATTTGTTGGCAGACCCAACAAAGGATGCATCGACTTAAGCCTGTGTGCTAAGCCCAAGTCAAAGCCTCTGTTTCTGACAGTGGATTCGGTGCTCGGTCCTGCAGATCCGCTAATTGCCAGAGGTTCTAATGCAAATTTAATCCGTTTGTGCTGCGAATTATTTTCGCCGTCCGCAGACTGCAAATCAATTGCCATTGCAATTGCAACTGCAATCTCAGCTGCTCCTTGTTTGTCTCTGTGTGGGTGCGTATTTACATATGTAATGGTCGTTTCGTGTGTGCACACTCCAATCCTGGACTATAATAATTATCTTGAGCAGACAGCGCTCGACTAAATCAATACTATGGCTGACTAATAAAGGTGTTGCCCACACACACACACACACCCTCGCACACAACGCGGCCACACACGGATTTGGATACAGAATTGAATATAGAAACAATCGCAGCCGCAGTGCCAGTTGCAGATACATTTGGAGATACATTTGCAGACGCAGTTGCAGTTGCAGTTGCAGATACAGATACAAATGCATTTGCAGTGGACAGACGCTTGACAGGTCGCCGGGAAAGGGCATTAGAAATAAGTTGGAATAATATAAATAGGGGAGGAGTTTGGCTACACTGCGGGAAAAATTAATGATCATAGAAGTTTCGAAGTTAAAAGTTCTCAAATTCATTCTGAAGTTAAAAAAATCAAAATAAACGTAATTTTGTTTTGTTTTTACTTCCTAAAATTACAGCTTAAGAGTAATTTAGCTTTTTTCGAAGTGCATCAACCTGCAACTCGTTTCCTCATAAAAGATTTAGGCTGTCCACTGGCCTTTAATGATGCCCCACTCGGATTGGTTTTTATCCCTGATTTGTATTAATTACACGTACCTCCGAAGCTTTGGATTACCGTAGGCTTAGCTCTGCCCCTTTTGGGGGGCCATAGGAAAAAAAACAATCAAATATGCATTTTAAAAGTTGCCCGACTTTGGAGTCTCCAGTACACTCGCCTCGTTTTCAGTTGAGTTTAGTTTCGTTTCGTTCCGTTCCGATCCGATCCGACTCCCCATGGCCTGCAACTCAAACAGCAGCCAAAGCCCAGACCAAACCATATTTGTCTAACCTGGGCCCACACACTCACACACACACACTCACACACACATATGTCAGGGGGCCTTAAAGGGGGGTTTAGGGGGGTCGACGGGCCTCTATTTACCCAGGACCCAGGGTGCCCGAGTGCATGCTGCGCTCTGTTTTTAGACAGTGGGCGGCCGCTGCTCCTCTCTATGCTATTCAAAAAATTTAATGGCATTTTAAATAAGAAATTACACAGGCCGTGCATATTTCATAAGACTTCGTATGCGCCGGCGATGTTCGACGCGGCTCAGAGTTCGACTGAGAAACGTGAGAGAGAAAGGGTGGGGAAAGTGGAGGGGAAAGTGGAGAAAGAGTGAGAGCGAGAGTCCCTGCTCGACTCCCCAAAGTATCAAATGGAAAAACTGTGGCCCAAAAGCAAAGAAAAGCGTGCCACGGCTGCAAAATAGTTGCAGTTTTCGCCTCAAAGCAAAAGGCCAAGAGTTAGCTGATCAACTAAGAAATACCATTTAATAAATGACTTACATGCTGATATGTTATTATAAATGATATATAAGAATGTAGTGTTGAATGTTAAGGACCTTAAAAAGTATAGTAAGCTATAACTTCGGTTTATTATGCTTTTTTTGTTTTAATAATATTTGTAAGTTATTTTAATTAATTCCTAACAATGAATACAATAGTTTGAAATGTTCCAATATTATTTTATTTTTCTTCATAAACGTAATTAAAATAATATATTTGATACAAATTGGGTTTTATTTCTTATATTAAATGATCTTTGAAAATCATATCAAAGCAAACGTTTGAAATTCACATTAACAGATCATTCTTTAAAACTTATTTAAAGCTTCTTATATATTTTATTTTGAAAAAAGTTTAACAACAATTCGTATATATTGTGTAAAATATATTTAAGATGTTTCAAACTTTTATAGATTGGTACGCTTGGTATATTTTTGATGCTATGAACTTTTAAAGATTGGTACGTTTACTATTCTTCTCAAGTCTTTAAAAATAATTTCTAAATTGTCTTTTTTTCCCACCTCTCACCAGCCCATCATACCCCATATTATTCACAAAAATATTGGCGGAATGTTAGCTGTAATTCTAGCTTTATATGGGCGAATGGACGCGGGTAGCTGGGTTGCAAAAGTTGTGCTACCTTTTTGCATAGCTTTGGACTCATTTAATATTTATGTGTCTCTAAATATTAAATATTATTTCAAGGCTTTGCAGTGCGTTGCACGGCCTTTTCTACCCATTTCCCGTTGCAGTTGCATTTGCAATTGCAGTTGCTGTTGCTGTTTTTGCCTTTGAGCCATTCGATTTGCGATGGTTTGAGAAAGCAATAGAAAGGAATGGAAAGGAAAGGAAAGGAAAGTAAAGCGTAGCATACATTCGAGCGCTTGACCGGAGTCGCCGGATTTTCGCTTCCTGGCTTTTCTTTTTATTTAAACTTGCGAGATTTGCGCGCCCATGAATAATTACCCAGCCTGCCGCTCTTTATTCTCTATTCTCCGAATGGCGAAGGCGTGCTTTTTCCGCTCTAGTCTGGCAGCTTATACAAGTTTAATATTTAATGACTGTGTGCAGCCGTTTTAACACTTTGTAGACTTTCGCCCCCCCCTCGCAACTCAACTCACACCCCAATTTCTTGCAGTGAAAGCGCGCTTTCAATCAGCACAAAGGACACGCAAGGCTCTTCGTCCAGTCCCAAGTCATTACAGCGCAACCAACAATGCGCAGTCTTTGGGGGGCAAACTAAAAAATAAGAGGAGACTTACGTGGATGGCCGTATATCCTCATTATCCCCTATGCTTAAAACAATAAATTACTATTTGCAAGAGGTTAATTTTTACTTTCAAAGTACAAGCCAACAGAAATTACATGAGCAACGACTGCAGAAGTTGCAATTGCTCGACAACTGCAACAACCATAACAATGTCGAGTAAAGCTGAAGTAAATACCATAAAAGCCAGGGTCGAGCTGGGTAGAAATGCCAGCAAAACCCATACAATGTTGTAGGTCCTTTAAGATGGCAGCGTGATTTTATTATCTGGCAAGATGTTTGCTTTACTTTGTTTTAATGCCTTTCTGAAAAACTTTCAAGTAAAGGCTACCTCCATTTCGATCGATATATAAAGCCATATATTATAAAGATTTTAAGATCGCTACGTTATTTGTTGAATGATCTTATATAATAAAACCCTAAGAAATTTGCTAGAATGCTAATGCTAATGCTCAGAATACAGTCTACGTATAATGTTAAAATCTATATTAAAATAATACTAGTTTTCTTGCCAAAAGGCTTGTCCAAATAAATCTTTAATCTTAATAATATGCTATTTACAATTGTAAAACCTGAACTTAAGAATTTTTTCAATATTTGTTTAAAATAGATTCTGTCACGCCGTCATCTCTGCCAGAAATACCCTTTTCCAAAGTTCAAGTTTCGTCCGAGCTCGCAGGACAGCCGAGCAAGACAACTTTTTTTTTTGGGAGGGGTCAACAATAAAACCAGCACAGGGCACACACACAAAAAAAGGGGGTAGCCAGGGGCGGAGGGGCGGACACGCCGAAAGGGGTGCCTCGGATCGCGGTATTTTCGAGGGTCTGAAAGAAGTCGGCGGCCCATTTGAATGTTTTATAGCAATTGCTGTTGTCGGCTGCGGTTGATGTTGTTGCTTTTGTTGTTGTTACTGTTGTTGTTGCTGTTGTTGTTGCTGTTGTTGTTGTTGTTGTTGTTGCTGTTGTTGTTGCTGCCAGTTGGCAGTTGCTGGTTAGTCGGCAACTTGACACACCTCAATGCACGTTGCACTCAACACTTGGCGTATAATTATTTATTACATTTAAATTATTGTTGCCATTGTTGTGAGGTGAGTGTTGTTGTTGTAGTGGCAAACAAAACTTTCAGGGGGGTCGGAAAAGGGGGGAAAAGGTGGTGAAAGGGGGGTTCGGGAGTAGAAAAGCGAGCTTCATGCACTCGCACTTGGCTTTATGATTGCTACAATTATTGCTGCTGTTGCTGTGTTGCCCCTGCAATTCCTTGGACAGCATTTCCACCAGTGCAATTGTTTATTGTTGTTTAGCTCTCTTGCATTTCATTATATTCCGATATATATATATATATATATATATGTATATATATATATATAAGTATATATACAGTCACAGGGAGAAAGAAACCAGATATCGTATGAGCTACCCAAGAAGTATCTATATACCAGTATCGCGCAGTAGCTTTCCCTGCTGCCTGCGCCTCGCGAAATGTGTTTTTCACATTATTCCCATGAATAATGCATTGGGCCAATATGCATATTTTATGTGAAATTCGTGCAATAAAATACTATTAAATATTTAGTTGCCGCCGCCGTCGACGTTTTTGTCTTGCGGCAAAGAAAAAAGAATGTACAAGGAGCTAGATCCACTGGGTGTCCTGCCTGCCGCACGGTCATTAGAAATTCGGGGCCCTCTGCCTGGGAATGGAAATGGGATTTATAAAAATGCAAATCGATTCGCGGGATCGGGATCGGGATCCCCAATGAAAAGTGTCAGTCCAGAGGAAGTCTCTCGATAATTGTAGTCGCCGGGGCATTCGTTCTTAAATGAATTATTTCTGGCGTCTTAGAAAATGAATGAAAAGCACGGGGCATAAATAGCTGTAAAACCAGAAGGTGCGGTCACACGGAGGAAAATTTAATATAATTTTTGTCTAAATCAATAAATAATATATATCCCAAGATAAATTAAAATGGCAAACATTTATTTTTATAAAAAGCATCAAGCTAAAACAAAAAATTTCCGAAGAGTTTTTAAAATGTTTAGAAGTAAAAAGCCTTATTACTTTAAATATAAGGCTTTGAATATTATTTTTAAATATTTTTCTGATTTTTTTGTTTTATTTCTTTTAAATAAAACTTAAATAAGTCCAGTAATTGAGATTAAGTTCTTTAAATTATGGCTTTGAGATCTACAAAAAAAAATAAAATATACATTTTTTTAAAAAGACAAGCTAATTGCATACAAATAAATGGAAAAGTAATATCGAACTTTATTGGTCATTTTTTGCCATGCAGAAATAAAAGTAGCTATGTCTGAAGAAGACAACGTGGCCAAGGTTGCCGGAATTTGGGGGGAAAATTGTGTGGGAAAGTGGGTGGGAAAGTGGGTGGCATGCGTGCGACTGTCTGAGTAATACAAATAAATGAATGAACAGAGAACTAGCAGCTGCCGAAAAGAGAGTGTAAATGCGGAAGTGCGGAAAAGCGGAAAAGCGAGAGCTAGAGCTAGAGAGAGAAAACTAGTTGGCAGTAGTAATAGTGAAGGCTGCCAGCGAACAGGCGCCCAGGAAAAGTAAAAGCTGCCCCACAAAGCGCCAAGGAAATCGCAAAGTTCCTGCTAGTTGTGACGCACAAGGGCGGTGGGGGGTTAAGGGCATTCAGTGGGTTAAGAGTGGGGATATTTAAGGGGGCTTGTGGTGAGCAAGTTGCAGACAAGAGAAATAACAAACTTGAGACGCCACCACGGTGGAACACGAATCGAAAATGAATAATAAATAAAGTGTTATATAATATGAGAAATATACACAGCAAAAACGACAGGAGGAGAACTACAGCAAAAGTTCTAAGGAAAGCAGTCGGGTTTGGGGGCTTTAGGGGGTTAAGGATAAAGGACATGCCGGGAGGTGGAGCAAAAATGGTGTAGTTTTAGTGCTTTTTCCAAAGGAAGGGAATGGGGCGCGATGGGTTGTGCTGAGTTTATGTGCGCGCTTGAAAAATAAAATTAAAATTGCATTAGAATCCAAGGGGTATTACAGGCAAGCGGGGGTTGGTAGAGGGTTAAAGGGGGCAGGGGGGCAGGGGGGTGGGAGGTTAACCCGCGATGTAGTGAAAACTTGAAGGCTGTTGAAAGGGGGTAAGTCTATGCATTTGGATTGATGGCAAATGCGAGTGTGAGGGCGTGTTATAAATTTATATTTTATTGCCATCAGACACACACACACACACACACAAAGTTATAGAAAACCATATTCGTATATGTCTTTATATATATATATATATATATATGGGGATCTCTGAGTATGGCTGCAAATAAAAAAGTATTGAAAAAGTCCTGGCCCTGGCTACGAAAAATATTTTCTTTGGGTGGAAAACAAAAATCAATAAATTTTTATAGAAATTTGTAGCAGCGGAAAAGTTAATTAAATAAATTATTATGTGAATGGGGCGTGCACACGATGAGTAATTGGCAAAAAGAAGAAGAAGAAGAAGAATGAGAAGCCGAAGAAGAAGAAGTAGAAGAAGCAGCGACGTCAGCAGCGAAGCGCCGCAAATTAAATTAAATGAGTTGAAAGAAAGTTGAATGCGCGCACACTTCAAATTTGTTTTTGTTGAGCAAGAGCGGTGAAGAGGGAGAAAGGGGGGCGGTGTGGGGTCTTCAATGGAAGGAAATGCCATTTGTTGTTGCGCCAGCTAAGGGGAATTGAAAATTTAATTAATTAAACATTTTCGAGCAGAGCTCGTAATATTTTATTATATGAATTGTACTATGCGAGAGTTTTATAATCGCCAGTCTGAATGGATGGCTGACAGGGGGTTGATTAATCTCCGACAAATGCTAGAGAAGCGAAATTTTAACGATCTCTACATCGAGAAAAATTAATAGACTGTTGTGCAACTATATAATTAATTTTTGTGGCGATAGAGATTTTTCTAATAATTTTTTTTTATTTTGTGTTTGTGAGAAAAAACTTAAGATTTTTGAATTTTGTTTTGTGTTTCAGGATAAGAATCTCATAACATCTATTTCTGTAGGGCATTGTTTATTATATGAATTCAAATACATTTTATAATAATAAGTTAATGTCTAAGTTATTTATCTTTAGCATTAAAATAGCAATCAAACACTTAACTTATCTAACAATCCTGTGGTTATTAGGTAAAATAATCCCCCAAACACATAACTTTAGCTACAGCCATGTATCTCTACTATTTACAAGCGAGTAAAGTGTTCACACTGCCTGCCATAAGTAAGCGCCCCCCAAGCCGACAAAACTCTGGCGTCATTAACAAAGTGTTTTACATAAAATAGCATTTTTAACGCCATTTTGTTTGCAGCTCGGCCGCGTTTGTTACAGTTACAGCCACTATGAACTGCCTGTAAAAATGTAAAAATGCTTCCGACTTTTCAATTTCAATTATTCATACGTTTTATGACCTTTTTCCTTGGCATGCAGTATGGCAGTATGGCGTATGGCTCTTCTCGGTATGGAGTTTTCCAGCTTTCCAGCTCTTCGGTTCTCCGGCGCCTACTCCTCAAATATTTAAGACTTGCATTATATGTTCTCCTTATGCGCTGCATTTTTTTCCTGTGCTTTGTTTTGTTTTATAATTTTTTTTGTATTCTTCTGGCTCATGCTCGCTGCACATAATTTGTATTACGCCCCTGCATATAAAATGCATGGCTACGTGCGCGGAGGGGGCGTGGCCGGCCACTGACCAACTGGCGAACTGGCCAAAAGGAAGGCTTTATGGCCAGAGCCTCTGTTTCGGCCATGGCACGAAACGTGCATCAATTTAACTTTTCCTATGCCTCCGTGGAGTGAGCAGAGCAAAAAAAAAAAAAAAACAAAATAAAAATTTGGATTCTCTCCATTTCAGTCTCAGTTTTAGTTTTCCAGTTTTAGTTTTGAAGCTCCCGGTTAACCCCTAAATGGCCAGCTTTTTGCCGCTGCCAACTGATTAATACGGCCGCCCGGGGTTAAAGGCGGGCTCAATTAAGCGGTACAGAGAGCTTCCCCCTGAATTCCTAATAATAGCAATAAATAAATGGCTTTTTGTACTATACATTGCGCTAGGTAAAGGTAAAGTCAAAGCCTTTGGCCGGGCCGTAAAAAGCCGCCAAGACAATGGGGCCGGGATAGCCCCACTTTGTATACTAATTTGCTTTCGGTGGCTCCTCCTCGGCTCTTTGCATACGAAAATGCTTTCGCAACATTTATGGCATTCATAAACTTTTACGGCCAGCCACAATTCGTGTGCAAATGTCACAGGGCCAAAAAGAAAAACTAGCGATTGGTCGCCGTTTTCCGACTCAAAAGATACCTACCTGGTATGCAAAGTTTTCTAATTATTTAAAAGTCGGCAAGAAGGAAATGTTAAAGGTTATGATGGCGAATATATTTGCCACACACAGCTTATAATGCTGCGATGGCTTTTGAGTGGCTGGCTCTTAGTATATGTTAAATATTGAAAGTGTTGGAGGAATCAGGTATTTTGGAAACTTACAAAAATAGTTTATAAAAATACTATATATTTTAAATATTTACTGGCATATTTGAATATAAGTCTAGTAATAGCTTATTTGGTTCATACTATAAAATTGCTGTTTGTTTAAATATAAATTTTTACTTCTCTTATTTTATAAATAATTGATTTTAGAATATAAATTTGTATCTATTTTATTTTAGAAATACAACAATTGAAAGTTTTGAAGGGACTGACTTATTTTTTATTTAAAAAATATTTTAAAATCTATTAAACGATGAATTATATGATCGAAACTTAATCGGTTCATGCTTAAAAATGAGCTTTTAATTTTTAATCTTTAATTTAAGTAATAAAACTCTTAACTAACTCCGAATTTCTTTCCATATTTTTTATTTCAGGCCAAGATGATCGAGAGTGGAGGCCATGGTGGCTGGATGGGTGCCGCGGCCGCAGCAACTGGGGCAGCTTCAGTGGCGGGTAAGTGTCAGCTAAACGTGATTCCCTTTCAGCCTTTTCATAATGTCCGCGTGACGTGTCTTCCAGCAGACAGCTACCAGTATCAGCTGCAGTCCATGTGGCAGAAGTGCTGGAACACCAATCAGCAGAACCTGGTGCAGCAGCTGCGATTCCGCGAGCGGGGACCCCTGAAGTCCTGGCGACCCGAGGCCATGGCCGAGGCCATCTTAGTGTCCTGAAGGAGGGTCTTTCCCTGTCCCAGGCAGCCCGTAAATTCGACATCCCCTATCCCACCTTCGTGCTGTACGCCAATCGGGTGCACAACATGCTGGGACCCTCCCTCGACGGTGGCGCTGATCCTCGACCGAAGGCCAGAGGTCGTCCGCAGAGGATCCTGCTGGGCATGTGGCCCGAGGAGCTCATCCGCAGCGTCATCAAGGCGGTGGTCTTCCGCGACTATCGCGAAATCAAGGAGGACATGGGCGCCCACCAATATGCCAATGGACAGGCCCATGGCGTAAGTACTTATTTGTTGATTTAATTTGGGGGTCTTATAACCTATAACTATTTGTATATATTATTTAACTATTTTGAATTTTAAACTGAAATATTTAAGACTGTGTTTAATCATTTTCATAAACGAAAAATTCAAAATTAGCAAAAACTTTAACCTATAATCCAAAATTATGAGATAAAGATAAAAGCAAAGTCATTTTATAAACGTTTATTTCAAAGTGTAAGCTTTTATAGTTCCTTATGAAATAACAGCCAATTTTCTCAGAGCATGTTTTATAAGGCCATATAATGTTATTTAAAATGCCAACATAATAATAAACATTTTTCATTGGCAAACGTTAATGTATGTAGTAATTTTATTTCAATCAGGTGGAATTCGTATTGCGTAAACAAAAAGTGTAATTACGTTATTTTTGGGGCGCCAAGGTCTAATTTCTAAACATTATGCCAATTGAGTTTATTTATTTTCTAAATAACATTATAAATGGGGATATATAGGTGAACTTATCTCCAACCAAAGTTACTAAAGTTATTATCTATTTTTATACATGTTTAAGCCTTAAGTTATTTATTTTCTTATTACTTTATTATTGGGGATTCCTTAATGAACTCTACATGAATTTTACCCACTATTTTTCCCTTTCTTCTTGTTTTTCAAATGCTTGTAGTCCTATATTGGAGGCGGTACCACATCGAATGGCTATCACAGTGCTGCGGCGGCCAAGATGGCTGCCCAGAATGCTTCACTGGCTCCTCCGGATGCCGGAAGTCCTTTGAGCTCCATGACGGAGACCCTCCGCCGCCAGATCCTTTCGCAGCAGCAGCAACAACAGCAGCAGCAGCACCACCACCAGCAGCAGTCGCACCACCAGCAGCAGCCCTCGCACCACCAACAGCAGTCGCCCCATGGCCAGTCCATGAACATGTATAAATCGCCGGCATATTTGCAACGATCCGAGATCGAAGATCAAGTATCCGCAGCGGCGGCCGTGGCAGCAGCGGCGGCCAAGCATCAGCAACAGGGTGAGCGAAGGGGTTCGGAAAATCTACCCGATTTGAGTGCCCTTGGTTTGATGGGTCTTCCGGGTCTGAATGTAATGCCCTCGCGGGGATCAGGCGGAGGAAGTGGTGGAGCGGCGCCCAACAGTGCCGCCTCCTATGCTCGCGAGCTGTCACGCGAAAGGGAACGCGACCGGGAAAGGGAGCGGGAAAGGGAGCGGGAGTTGTCCCGCCAATATGGCAGCCAGTCGCGGGGCTCGAGTTCCGGTTCCGGCAGCGCCAAGTCCCTGACCGCCAGCCAAAGAACCGGCGCCGCCTCGCCCTATTCCGCCGCCCACTATGCCAAACACCAGGCGAGTGCCTACAACAAGCGCTTTCTGGAGAGCCTGCCCGCCGGCATTGACTTCGAGGCCATTGCGAACGGCCTGCTGCAGAAGTCGGTGACCAAGAGCCCGCGCTTTGAGGACTTCTTCCCGGGACCCGGCCAGGACATGAGTGAGCTGTTCGCCAACCAGGATGCAGCTGCAGCGGCTGCGGCGGCCGCCTATGCCCCACCTGGTGGGGCAGGAGGTGGCTCCGGTGTCCGCGAATCGCCACTCATGAAGATCAAGCTGGAGCAGCAACATGCCACCGAGCTGCCGCACGAGGATTGAATCCTGCAAAGGGGCGCACATTAGGGTGGGGCAATTCTTAAGATGCTAAGTGCAAGTAAAATCAAAGGGGGTGATAAGTAATCGTTGGATAACAGTAAGTAAATATGACTTTAGAAATAAAAGCCAAGCAATGTCTAATAAAAAAAAAACATTTATAAGTTTAAAAAGAGAGGAAGCTACATTTTAATTACAAAACTACTTTAAAAATAGTAAAAATTAAAAGGAAAGCTAATAAAGTGTGACTGATATTATAATAAATATCTTAACGCTTACACACATTAAACAAAATTATCAAAATATATAATAGAGAATGGAATATTAAATGAAGTACCAAGTATCCTTGTTGAAAAAGAATTTTTAATCAAAATTAAGATTTCAAACAATTACGGTTTCGCGAACAACCATTTAAGTTTCTTTTTTAACACTTACAAATAAAAAAGTTTTTACCTAATAAACAAAATAAATAAAAAATAGCCCATAATATCCAAAGATTACTGGCCCCCGAAAATCTATTTGCCCGCATAGGAAAACCACCCTAAACCCCTAAAAAAAACAGAGAAAAAACAAACACACTTATTTGGACTGCTACTTGAACCCCAACGTTTTTAGTGTTTAGTGCTTAGTTGAAGTTGCTAACTGGTTTTTATGCCTAGGCTAGTTTTAGAGCGTAACGTGGAAGGTATAAAGTATTAACCTATTATTAAAGCACAACCCAAAACCCCCACAAACACACATATACATACTTCGGAACTTTCCTGTAAGGATAGGATCTCGTAATTTGTCTTATTTATTTTCGAGAGAATTCGTTGCGTTGATTGCCTTTTTTGCCACGCGAAAAATAATAATAATAAATAGGAGTAACGATAAACGTAAACGTAAACGATAAAATTTACGATTAGAGACTTGTGCATTTCTTAAATGTAGCTTAACCCTAGAATAGTTCACAAATACAAAACACACTGAATGTTGTCAAATCCGGTAATTACAACTTTATATATATATATACGCAAATACTTTAGATACATAAACCCACACAGATAGAGGTGCATACCCACGCACGTACATATATGATACTTATATTAATGGTATTTCCAAATGTAACTGTAAATAATGTACAAATTTCCATAGCTTTAGGCTTCGACTTAATCTTAGACTTACCCCAAAAAGCCCCTTCGCAGCACTTCTTCTATGGTAATCGTATTGTAAATGAACGAATGAGCAAACAACGCAGGCAGCATCGCATTAAATTTGTGCTAATTTTATGTAAACAATCACCCGCATACACACACACACACACACACACACCAATACCATTGCACACAATACAATACACACAATACACTCGACTGTCAGATATGCATATGTATTGTCCGTACTCTGTGAGTGAACTATTATTATTATACCTATTATTACGATTATTATTATCTATCCCTAAAGATGCGCGAGGCATTCTTGAGTTTAGTTAAACAGTAAATTATACAACAATAAAGAGAAAATAAAAACAAATTGAAAAACTAAAAGTCAACAAAGCTGTTTTGTTATTTTATTTGCGGGTAAAGGATGGGTGGATTAAAATTGGATTAATATTTGGTCTGTGAGTATTTAAAATCGAAAAAAAATAATGAAGTAGCTGTGGTACTTGGAAAATCTTAAATCTCTTTGGGTGCACAAAAATGGATTAATAATGTATTTTCTATTTAAAAATTAGTGTTATCTATGGAATACAAAAAAAACTCAAAAAACTTTATCAAAGGAATATTTCCTATTACAGATAGGTGGCGCAGAAAACAAGTTCTAAACTTTCATCAAATGTCTTTTAAAAGGCCTAACAAAAAAAAAAAAAACAACTGAAACTGGAATTTACATATATAAAGTGAAATGATTTCTATCAGAATAAATGTAGACATAATTGCAGCTCAGGAAAAAGGCAAACTTCTACTGCCTAAAACAATTGCTGTTAACAAATGTAAAGTGTTGCCCCATTAAAAGACGACACGCTTCAGCCAATTTTGGGAATGAGAAAATAAAAATGAAAGCGGTTCTCAGGCATTCATTTGACTCAACCCCTTTCTGGCAATTGCAGTTCCTCGACAACCAACTGCTGGCCCCAATTCCGAAGACATAATTCACTTAATGCCCCTCAAAGCAAGTGCAACTTGGGCAGAACGAGCACAACAATGCCGCCTTCTTACCCTTTTGAGCGCGCGCACACACACACACACGCATTCCCTTTTCAAGGTCAAGTGGCAAGTGAAAGCGATGTCGTAGCCGCCCTTTGTTGTTGCTGCTGCTGTTGTCGGTGAAAGAAAACAATTACTTTGGCACTTAACAGCTTAACACATCACTTTGCACTTGATGCAAAACTCGGTCTGCTCGCAGGACTCTCATGACTTCGGACCCATCTCGCCGGGACTCGGAGGTCCTTTGGTCCCCCGGAAACATCCTAAACATCCCGGGCATCCTTAGCTGCAGTCTGCAGATAAATAGGAGCAGCCAAAGCCAAGAAGGGCTGGCGAGGGGGGGCCGAACACTGTCCGCAGCGGAGACAAGCGAACAGTTGTAATGCTCAAGGTCATTCCGGAGCAGTTGCTGGCTGGCCACCCTTTGGGCAGCAAGCAAAGCCGACACTGAGAGAAATTCGTGTTTGCAATAAAAGCCAATGGTGATATAAAAGAAGATTAAGATTTTGAATCACTAGGGGGTAGTAACTTTGAGAGCATTCAATTAGTTAAGCTAAGTTTGTATTCTCCTTTTGTGGTTATTAAATCTGAATATAGTGTAAGAACAAATTTTATTCATACAAATATGTGCCTTTCCTTTCCTTTCCTTTAATATAATTTATCAATGACATATTTTTAAAAAGGATTACTCTTTATTAATGGTTGTAGAAAATTGTATTTATTTAAAAACTTGCCCTGTTCTTAATATAATTTAAAGCTTTACATATTTTGAAAGGAATATTTGTTTTTATTATGTTTTAAGTGGTAGTCAACATTTTTTCTGCCAGTGTGGCGAAGCCAACGAGGAAGGCAGCCGCTCGACTGGCCCTGAATGGCAAGTGGCTTTCATCTTGTGAGACACCCACACAAACCCACTTGGTGGTTGAACGGGGGAGATTGACTTTTGGGTGGGGCTGGCAGAAGGATGCGGAGGAGCAACAGGAGTGCCAAAGGGTCGAGACTCGTCCTCGTTCTCGTCCTCGTACTCGGTCTGGGTCTCATTCTCGTTCTCATTCTCGGTCAGCCTTGAATTGCGACCCACAAACAACTTCCTTCCAGCCATGGCAGCTGCCTTCGTCCTGCCTTTCGTCCTTGCCAGCAATTCGCCTGTGGTTGCCGCCTGCTGTCTGTCTTGCTTCTGCTCCTCGTCCTTGTAGTTGTCCTGATCCACTTTTACCCCCTCAAATCCCCGCCTGGATGTGTCTGAAGTTAAGCATTTGCGGCTGCTTGTAGCCCAAAATCCTGGCTGGTTGGTTTGCCGGTTGTTAGCTGCCTTGCCTTGCCTTGCCTTGCCTTGCCTTTCCTTGCCTTTGCCCCCCACTTGACACCACTGCCACCACTGTGGCACCACCACTCGCCCCTGCAACAGTTAACAGCCACTCTGCCGTTAGCCATCTTGACAAGTGGTTTGGCGCCGCCTTAACCCTTTGAGGCCCTCGGATTTTGCAGGCAGCTTGTGGCGGCACAAGGACTTATGGTTCGGAGTTAGTTTTCCTATCGAGAAACTTTGCGTGCTTGGTCCTTTCGTTTAAGTTGTATCCCATTATTCTGGCATTTTTTTGCTTTGTTAATTAAGGCAGCAATATTGGTAACATAAGTATAGTAAAAAAAGATGGCAAAAATATTTTGCTAATTTATTTCTTTGGATAAACCTTATTTACCAATCAAAAATTCTGGTTTTTGTAAAACAAATCAATGTTTTGGCCATAAAAATGCCAAAAATGGTCACAAATTGGAATGTCATACCTTGTTGAACTCTTGAAAACATTCCTAATCAATTGTCATTAAAACCTAACAAATTTTTTTTTTCATGATTTTTTTGATAAAAATGGTGATGGTACCCCTAAAAAATTGTCAAAATTCGCCATAAATAAAATTTTTTAGTTTTGAATGCCATTCGATTAGGAATGTTATTATGAGTTAAATGAGGTATTACAATCCATTTTTGGTCCATTATTTCCGTTCTTATGGCCAAAATACCGCAAATTGTTTGCCAAAAAAGGGAAAAAATAAGAAATTTCGTTTTAATGCAAATCGATTACGATCGCTTTTTATTGAAACATTGCTGATCCGAATAGGTAAACATTTACAAAAGCGTCCTAGGGATTTACTCATTTTTATTTGTATAAAAATAGGTTTTAGGAGCTATTTTTACAAATTAAGTTGAAGTAGAAATAATTATTTTAAATCAGTATTTTAAGTTCTCGACGTAAAACATCCTTTCCTTTGTACAATGCCGCCCTTTAAAAGTTATTGGTTAACCATTTTAATATAAAAATTTATTAGTCTATTTACATTATCTAATTAAATTTGTTTTCCTTGTACACCTTATCGTTTTTAGTTTCTAACTAATCCTTTTTGTGTGGCACCCAATGGGTTAATCGCAGGGAAATGGCTGTGACCTGGCAATTGGCCTCACGCTCTGCGGGAAGATGCAGCTGAGCTGAGCTGAACTGAACTGAACCGAGGCGAGTTGAAGCCCCAAGTTGCTGTTGCCTGCTCTCGAGAAATTACAGATAATTTGTTAAATATGGCACAGCAGCATGTGCAGTTTTGGCCAGGCCAAAAGCGAAAGTGCACAGGAAGTGGGGATGGAAATGGTACGGCTCCTTCCTTATCCTGCTACTCAGCAAGGACAACCTTGTCGTCGTTGGCTCAAAGCCTTGACTTCAACTGAGTCGGTCACAGGGACAGGAAAAGGAGTGGGGCTTTGGGGGGAAATTCAGGAGTCGAGACATTTTGCCAGACACTTTTGCCTCACAGTCTGCATCTCTGTCTGTATGTGTGTGTGTGTGAGTGTGTGGGTGTTTGCCGGAGTGTGTGTGTGTGTGTGTTTACTCCGGCATTCCTCAAGGTTGTTTCAATTTTGTCCTGAATGTCTGAGTGTGTGCGTCTGTGTGAGCTATTAAAGAATGTTCCCAGCTTGTGAGTGGCTACTTTCTCCCTGATTTCTCCTTTCCCCAAAGCTCCTTGAATGCGTATGTGTGTGTGTCTGTGTCTGTGTCTGTGTGTGTGTGTGTGTACGTTTGCGTCAAGGAAACAGGAAGCTGTTGATAGTGTAATGTGGCAACATTATTTGCTTGATTGCTTTATTTTACGCAAAAGGTGTTTGTGGCTTGACACCACTCACACAAGAAACAAATATAATACTTATTCAAATGCACTGGGAAAAATAAAAATATTTACCTCCATTGATGATTTTAATTTAAATACAAATACGAATGGAGTACAAATTTTACGTCACAAGAACGGATAATTTTTTATAGAAAACAGTCAATAATGTTGTAATGTATAATTTTTACCAAACTCCTGTAAATGATTTACTATTGTTATTTCATTTTGAAATTATTAATACCAATAATAATTAATTAATAAATCTTTTAGAACCATTAAACAATTTAATTTAATATTTTTCCGCACTGTAAAAGCACTTATTCATTCACTCCTGTTGAACGTCTCAACTTTGCTCCGGATCGCCCCTTTGAATTCTCGATTGCCGTTTGCTTAAGTAAATGTTTGCTGTCGAAATTTTCTGTACATTTATTAGCTCACTTATGCTTGGCCATTGTCCACCTTTTACGCCCTCCTTGCGTGTGCGTCCCTCTGACCTCCCACCTCCGATTTGCGACGAGGAAAAACAACATTTTTCGGGCCGAATAAATGCAAAGAAAATATTTTGTGTAAACATGCATTTTCCTCGAACTGCATAAGAAAGCAATTGAGAGATTTATGCTGGTATAATGCACTTGTGGCTTTCTGGTCACCGGACACTGGATTCTGGACACTGGACACTGGACGGTGGACACAAATCGAAGTCTGGAGATGGCACGCCTGGGATTGCTCGACTTGGCTTTGTGGCGACGTGTGAAAGTGTGAAAATTCCTTAAGGATGCTTGGCTTGCATAATTGCTTGTGATTTATTGCCACTGAGATGGCCGATTGAAAGTGAAAGGCATAAATCTTTTTCGCACACTTTAAATTCCGGAATTAAATCTTGTTATATACGCAAGCTTTAAACTAATCCGCTGAGCTGCTTAAAAAAAAAAAAGGAAAAAGGAGAATGGTAAAAAATACAAATGCACAAATCAAACAAAAACTTATGTGCACACATGACTCAAGAGCAAGAGTGCCCCGTTCCAGCTGCAATATTTTAATTAAAAATTCAATTTTAATCAATGCATTAGCAAAATGTCTCGCTCTCAGCGAGAAATGGAAACTCTGTAACGAGCAGCGTCCGTTGGTCCATGGACAAGGGGCTTACAGGAGGGGGGCTATAGTATCCTAGTATCCTGCTGGAGCAGCAGCAGCAGCAGCAGCAAAAACACAAGTTTTATGCGACGTCGAGTTTTGAGCATTGAAAAATAATAAAAATCGCTACAAAAACAACAGAAAAAAAGGTTGAATAAAAATGGAAAAAAAAATAAAACCAAGTCTGTTGTATATACAACATGCAGAATGACAAAAAAAAATATGTTGCGCCACTCGAAACCAATAACGAAGGAAAAAATCTATGGAAAGTAGCCAGAGCCAAAGCACAGACCATGAAAAGTGTGGGGTAAAATGGAAGGATACCGAGATATGTATGTATGCACACACCACACACATCCACACACACTTCATATACATAGTGGCATGTCTGTAAAATGTGTTGCATTTTTATTATAACTTGAAAACGTTGATAACTCCGCCTATTCCTATTCCTAACGAATGTGCGACGGATACGTTACGTTTGCTTTCGTTCGGGTCGGTATCGCTACGTTACGTATACGCCGAGTGGAGCGATGGAAAAAAGGAACGCAGCGAGGAGTTTGGAGTCGTGGAGTCGTAGAGTCGAGGAAGGAGCATCGAGTGGAGAGAATACATTCGATTGAATTTAATATGCATGCATACAATGGCCGGAGCTTCAGCCTCGGAGCAGCAGCAAGATATTGCGGAGTGGGATGGAGTGGATGGCCAGGATGGCCAGGATGGACGAGGCGGAATATCCTGGGTCCTCGTTCGCTTAGGCCTTCATTCTATGTATTCGCACATGTGTGGGTGCCGCATCAAACGGCAGTGATGGCGATGGCGATGGCGATGGCTTAGCCAAAAGTACAAAAGTGCGAGCAGCAGCAGAATCCCGAGGAGCAGCGTCATCAGAAGAAAGGCGAAAGGAGGAGCGGCGACAACGACGATTGGCGACACTGGCGACTGCTTTTTTGATGCCTTTTGGTGCGTTGCACTGAAAAAAAGATTATAGACCACAATAAATCAACAGTTACATACTAAACAAGGCAGCATATTGAGCGAAAGGTTTAATTAAAAGAAACTTTGCCATAATAAGTCAATAAAATATATATATATATATTTTCTAAAGATTTAATTAACAAGAAAATAAATATAAAATGTTATTAAATTTTCACCCATTTAAATTTCCATATTAACACAGATTAACAAAACACCAATAAATAACTCTCATGCTTGTCATTAATTTATAGTTACTGGAATATGAAAAATAAAAAACCAGTTTCTTGTTAATACATTGTTATACGTTCATTAAATATAATTTATAAATAAATTCTTTGATTTGATTTTCTTGTTTTAATAGGAACAGCAACTAATTACAAAGTGAGTACAATATGTATTTAATGCTAATAACGTTACATTGTAAAGAGCAATTAAAATAATTGGCTTAGAGTAGTTATATTGCTGCAAATGTATGTTAAATAATTATTACCCGTTATTAATATAAGCTTCAAATGCAAGTAAGTTTGATATAATTATTACCTCAGTGTTAGCAATACTGTTATTATATTATTATAAAGTGTAAGCAATTATATTATTACTGAGCAGTTCAATTAAAGAACGTAAGCTCCAGATATTTTTAGCTTTCAATGTTTATATATAAAGAAAATTGTATTGACAAAAAGCTTAAAAAATATATATGTGCAATATCGTCCCTAAAGATTTTCTGTAGTGAAATATGCTAAGTCATTTTTTCTAAAGGTTATTTTAATCCCTTTCATATCGAATCCATCGTAATACCTTTCCCATTTTCGTTTTCAGTGCCTTTTATCAATCTACCACGCATAAATGGAATGACTGGGCGTGGGTGCTGCTGTTCCTGCTGCGGTTCCTCAATCGTGAGTGGCAATGGCATTGGCGAGGGCCAGGGGCGTCGAAAGGGTTAATCGGAAGGGTAGGGGTATGGGTAAGGGCAAGGAAAAGGGGGCGCAGGTCCTGTGCCTCAGTCGCCGCTGCGAATGCAGCAGTCAAACACATACGAACACATACAGCAGCATCAAAAGCCGCACCGATGCCCACGACAAAAACAACAATAACACACAGCGCCAGTGAAAAGGGCCAAAAGGAGGTGGCCGAGTGGATGGGTGAGTGGTCCAGTGGGTGGCCACTGCTGACGACGCTGGCCACGACAGAGAAATAGAAATGACGTTGGGCCCTGTGTTCCTATTTCTATGGCCCCAAAACTCCGGTCTCCGGACTCCGGCTATGACGACGCCGAAATTTAAACTCGAATGCGTGTGCGTTACATCGCAGGCCCCCCCGTTGAACCACACACCCCATACCCCACACCTCCGCCCCTGCACATAACTTTTTGCATGCAAAAGGCAGACGGGGGTGCGGCGTCGGAAAATGGGGGGGGGGGGGGGGGGAAACGGGGGGCATAGGCATACTCGCCCATTTGCAAAATTTCTAATATGTAAAATGTTCAATAGAGAAAACTATGTATGTAGAGGAGCAAAGGAGCCAGGATCCAGGAGCCTCGGACTCGAATCGAAACGAAACGATACGAAAGGAAGGGGGGCGTGGGGCGGGAAAATTGACAAGGGGCTGCGGGAAAAGTCCAAAGGGGAAAGCAAACTAAAAACGAACATGGCGGCGCTGATGATGCTGGCCAGTATCCCCATGTATCCACTCCGTGCAATCAACTCTGTGTGTGTGTGTGGGTGTGTGTGAGTGTGTGTGAGTGTGTGTGAGTGTGTGTGAGGGAAATCGAAATGTATGGCAAAAGAAATCGGGGAAAGGAAAACTCAGGGGGATGGGCATTTGTGGGTGGTGCAGCAGCGGGGGGAAAGCGAAAACTGAGCCTAGAAAACGAGCAACGGAATCGCAGAGGAAAAAATCAATCATCCATTCGTCATATCACCTTAGACTCATTAAGGAAATGCCAAAAGCCGCTGGCTCTGCTGCTCGCATAAGATTACAATGCTAACTAGGAGACAAACACCCAACACCCAACACCATGGGCTTGCTCTTCGCCATTTACAGTCCCAGTCATGAGATTAACATTTAAATAAAACTGATGGAAATAATTATCTTACTTAAATACTCTCCGAAAATTAATGAGCTCGTAGTCATAAGAATAAGTTGATAAAATAATCCTAAATAAACATAGTTATCTTTTGTACATTTCTTACAAAATAAAATTATTAAAAATTTACAAAGTAGAGCAATAATCATAAAAAGTTATAAATTTATGTGCAAAACATAGATTTTGTTGTCTAACAAATCAATACCACAAAGAAAATTATTTTAATAAACCAACTGTTGTGAAAAGTATTTGAAGTAAAATTTTAATTTTTATAAAATTATTGGATATACTAAATTTTTTGAATTGTCCAAGACAACTTAATTAATATTTTAATAAAATAATACTAAAATATATATATATATATAATGATAAAATATACAAAAATAATTAACTGAGTTTACAAATATAACATTTTATGGAAGATACATAGTACCATTTAATTGGATTTTATTTAAAATATCTGTGTTTTTATTCAACTTGTTTGCTTTATATTTATATGATTTTACTGTTTTGAAGATTATGTTAGTTTTATCCACACTTCAAAATTAAACATAAATATGCTTATATCTTGTGTGTGTTTATATCTTGTTCCTGGTAATGCCTGACTCTTTCGTGTACCTATTATCCTGGCGCCTTCTGTCATTAGTTTTCTGATCGATGACGGGTGGCGTCAGATGCATCGGATTCGGCTGCGTTTCAATTAGCAGCAGGAGCAGGAGCAGATAGGACCTGAACCAGAACCAGCAACGGCAACGGCAACGGCAACAAAACGTGGGCCAGATGCAAAGCAGGATGCAGCAGACTAGCGTTACTTAAGCCAGGACATTGCAAAAACCGGAGAGGACTGAAGGACTGGCCCACTACGGGAGTGGTGGAGAAATAGAGCCAGCCTCGCATGTCCTACGCACTACGGGCAATAATTGAGTTTTCATCAAAGAGCAATCAGGCGAAATTTCGCACACCGAACGCGTTCTTAACTAAAAGGGAATGTCCTGTGCATGTTTCTATTCCTGTGCCCCGAAAATCGACGAGGACAACTCGAAGCTCGCAACGGGAAACTGAAAACTGAAAACTGAAAACTGGAGGCTCGGAGGATAAGCGCAGCCAAGTGCAGTGCTATAAATTTTCAGACGGGTGGAAGGCGCCGAAATGGTGGCATAAAATAAAATTTAATTAGAAACGTAACCAGGATGCTAGGCGCAAGGCCCGAATTTGGCAGGATGGGTTGGCCAGGATAAACGAGTCCTGGCTTTGAAATATTCGCCCTTAGTTGCTTGTGTTGCTGCAGGCTGGAGGAAAATGCATTTTTGGCCAAACGAAAATTGCAGGAAAATGCAAGAAGGATGAGTGGGTGTTCTTCTGGCGAAATGGAGGATTCTGGGGGGTAATGTGTGTACGCGTTAGGCGTGGCTCTCGAAACTTTAGGCGGCCCGCATTTGACAAGATGAAGGATTCAAGGGGCTGGGCAGTGGACTCTACGCCTATGTACTACACAGCAAAGAAGAAGTTGACGGAAACCACGAAACTAAATTGCCGACCAGAGAGCTGCAATCCTGCTGGCCAGCCAGCCAGTCAACTGCGAGGATGTGCGAAAAAGACGGCGCACTTTTCTGCGCAGGCAGCCAAAGGATCTGCCAGCTCCTTGCTCGAAAAGCTCCCACCCACTCGAAAAGCATTGATGCATTACGCGCCCCACCCACTTGGCCACTGGCAAAAAGGATATATCACCCGCTCACTGCCACATCCTTGATGGGGCGTTGTCTAATTAGAACTGCAGGATATTCGCTTTTTTGTTATTGAAATTGATTTGGCTTTGCATAAATTTCATTGAGCACTGCAAGTAATTACAATATATCTTGCACCTGACCAGGTTTGAATGGTTTTTCCCTAGCTCTTCTCCCTGTTTCTCCTTTCTTTTTTTTTTTTTTTTTGCATAAATAACTCTAAGTAAATTTAAGCACTGAGGCGGGCACATCTCGTTATATACGAGCGCATATATAAATTCCCAGCTTTAGTTTCCCTTGGCTCTACCATTCCCCAATTGTTTTAGTTGCCTGTTCGTCACGTTCATTGGCCCGTTTTTTTTTTTTTGCGACCACCACCCCACCTTCCCACCAACCCTCTGAAGGGGATTTGCTTTCATTTAGTTTCTATGTTTGCCACATGTCTTGGTTCTTTCAATATTTCATGATTCCGATAAGCTGAAATATGTGGCAAAGATGCTCGCAGGATGATCGAATGGGCAATAGAAGGCTACTGATTTAGCCGCTTGTCCAAAGAGCAAATTAAATACCACCCAAATGTTAAAAGAACATTATCCTAAACTTCAATCAATATCATTTTATGTTTAAGAACCAAGCCTGTTTTTCATTTAATGTCTCTTAATAAAACTAAACCAAAATGAAACTATAAATATTTAAAGTTAATGGCAAGTTCACAACAAGTAGTTATTATCTACAAAATATAAAAAATATGGTAAACATATTATATCATCTTATAGGTTGTAAGAAATTAATGCCCATTTTCGTGTACCTTGTTATATTTATAACTTAACGAGTTACCTGATAATTACCTTTAAGAGGTTATTTCAACCTATAAAAATTGTTCGTTATTTTTCCAATAAATTATAATTTTTCGGCCACTTAATGGGCAGCACTTTCAATTTTATTCCCTGTTTCCTTTAGCTTTGTGAAACAACTTAATAAGGTCTCAAACTAGTTTTTTAGCTTGTCCATTACAGGGCACCCCTTTTGGATTTTTGAAAGGTATTATTCGGGGCTAGGGGCTAGTGAAAAAACGCAAAAAAAATGCATCGGGCGACCGGCAATTAAATGCGTTCCCCATCTTCCTCGGGTAATATCATATTAGCAGCGCCTTTGGCCAGCACTTTACATGACATCCATCCCCAGACCCTTTTCCTTTGCAGCAGCGCAATTAAGTAGGCTTTTACTCATCTATGCTTAGAGCTTGCACTGGAAAAAATATGATTTTTTGAATAATTGTGTCTCATATATATCGGCATTCGTTTGTTTCAAATAAATCTTAAGCCACCTAATAGTTGTCTATATCAAATACAACAGAAATAAATATAAACAGGAATGACTTTCTTCCGCTTCGATAGAAATATAATTTTATTCTTATTAATAATCTTTTATTTTAATTGTATTATGCTTGCCTACCTTCACCTCAGTGAAAATTAGTAAAATAATAAAACAGGAATACATTTTTTCTGCTATAACAATTTCTTGTAAAGTTTTAGTTCCAATTTACATACTAAATAAGAATAAGTGGACAAAACAATTGGGAATCCTTTCCATTTGTCAACCGCGATTCTATGATTTGTCATATAAATAATATTATTTTTAGAAAAACACAAAAAATCCAGAAATTCATAATTCTTACAAGTTCTTGAGCAACATTAACCCTTTTCACCTCAGTGTGGACTTGCTGAAAATGGGCTCGAAGGCTTGAGACTGAGGTTTGGGGGTCAGCCGGTGGATTGCACCCAATTACCTTGGCCTGGTCCCATGTCAATCCATAAAAATCCATTTGCCTGAGCTGCCGTAGCTGCTCGCTTTGCAGAGGTGTCACAAATGCGCTCGAGGAGGAGTCCCGGGAAATGGGTGTGGGTTATGGTATAAGGGATATGGTGTATGCGATGTGGGAAGGCCGTAAAGCATTTCACGGAACGCTGCAGCTTTCAATGGGAATTTGCCTTGATGCGTTCACAACACACACGCACACACGGCAGAAAACAATTTTCTAGGCCTGAATGTATTTCTTTGCCTTGCCATCGCTATAGTTTTTTTTTTTTTGTTTTCCAGCATAACTTACAACATGGCAGGCAGCTCAGACATTGATATAAAGCTGGGCTTTTCGGAGCGGGCATTGGGGTGCAAATGGAGGTCCAGGCATGCGTCGGACCTCCTCCACGGTAGCACGGAATAAAACACAAAAAACGTGCAACTAAAAAATGTATATAAAAAGAAAATGCAAGGACAAGGCAAACATAGGAGCTGGCCAAGAAGTGCGAGGTGGTCTGGGCCTTGGTTTGGGTTTGGGTTCTAGTTTGGGTTCTAGTTTGGGTTTGCGTTTGGGTTTGGGTTGGGGCCATCATGGCGGCGAGCTTCGATTGGTGCAGTGGTGGCCAGGCCTTGGGGCGAGACTAGTGCGTGTCTGTCCACCCTTCGAGTGCCTGGACATTGGACACTGGACACTGGACATTGGACACTATACACTGGCCAAGTGGGAAAAGGAGAGCTGGAAAAAATAACACACGAGCTGCCGGCGTCCTTTTCTGATGCCACTGTTTTTTTTCCCACTTCGCTATATATACATTTTTGTGGCAGCTGCTCTTTACTTGGCGACTCCTTCACGTCAGGCTTTTAGCGCAAAAGCTTTGTCGCATGCAAATTCATTTATTCAAAACGCCCATCAGGGAAAACAAATATACCAGCCACCACCATTTTTACCTGTTTTCTACAATTTTTGACCATTTCTGCATTTCAATCAAATAATATAGAATATTAAAGGCAATTTTATAAGAAGCCTACATAGATTTTAAAAATAATTCTGGAAGTACATTTAATTAAAATTAATTCCTCTTGATCTCTCGTTTAAATTCTTATATAAATTTGTTTATAAATTTTCACTTTTTCATTGTTTTTTTTTTTCATTTTATTTTTATTACAAATCTAAAAATTTAAAGTAAATGTAATTGTGCAATTGTGTATAGCAGACAAAATGCTTATTCTATATTCTTTCGTATGACTTTAATCAAATTTTTTATCCTACGATTTTGACATTCCTTTATGCTACAAAAAATATTTCTTTTAATTTCAAGAGATTTTTTTATTGTTTTTCTAAAATCCTAGTTTGTAATAAACCTAGGGGCTTTAAAATAAATGTTACTATGCAATTTTACATGGGTCAAAAAATTCTAAATTCGTTTTTAATAACAAATGCCAAATGTATTATACTACAACTTTGACATTCTAATTAATTACAAAACTATTCAAAAACAAAGGCTAATACCTTTATTTTCTTTATAAAACACTTTAATTTTTTAAGTGAACTAGCGTTTATATTTATTTTTAAATGAGTACCTTTGCATATGTTATAAGCCTCGCCTTTTATATTGAAGATTCTTTCTCTTAAGCTTAAATAATTTAAGGAGGACAATAAAAAACACAAATTATCGATCGATTACTTTTATATATTTCCTCTCCTGATGAAGAAGAGTTCCCATCGCTGGGTTCACAGACCTTCCTCCTCTTTATAAAACACTTTAATTTTTTAAGTGAACTATCGTTTATATTTATTTTTTAATGAGTACCTTTGCATAAGTTATAAGCCTCCGCCTTTTATATTGGGGATTCTTTCTCTTAAGCTTAAATAATTTAAGGAGGACAATAAAAAACACAAATTATCGATCGATTACTTTTATATATTTCCTCTCCTGATGAAGAAGAGTTCCGATCGCTGGGTTCACAGACCTTCCTCCTTATGTGCGCCTAACTAGCCAACAATTAGAAAAGCCTGGCTGGAAAAAACACGGCAGCCGTTAATAATAATATATTATAATAATTTCGATGCTGAAAATATGGTATGATTGGCGGTGCCTGGTGCTTCTGCTTCTGCTTCTGAGGCTGCTGCTGCAGTGGCTCTAACAAAAAAAGAAAGACGCCAGCAGCATCCATCGATCAACGATCTGAGGACGAGGGCAGAGTTTCAGAGTTTCAGAGTTTGACTTTGAGTTTCAGTCCCAGGCCGGCCAGTGAAACGCCCCGACAACATCCCAGACTGGACTACTGTTTTGTTTGCTCTTCCAGGGGAGAAAGAGGGGGGCGATCGAGGAGTTCGGGGCTATCGAGGCGATTGAGGCGATCGAGGAGCCCCAGGAACCGGAGGAGCGGCCCCTTGCCAGACGGCTTCTGTTGTACGCAGTAATTTCGCTGGAAGACTCCGCTGCCGAGGCCTTCGCCTGGCAAACTGCTTATTACCATTAATTTTGAATTGTTTTTCGTGATCTTAACGATTGCCGCGATTTGCAGCTTAACAAAAACGAAGACGAAAGCGGAGTCAAAGAAAAATAAAACAAAAGGCCATCGATAAATAAAGTTCCATACAAAATACTCTAGCAAATATATAAAAACAATTATTTAAATGTGTTGAAAAATATATAAATTAAAACATTGCATGCTGAAAACGTTCCTTAAGTTTTCTTAATTTGTCAATTTATATATTGAGATCAAAAATTGTAAATAGTTTAATCAGAATAAAACGTGTTGGTTAAGTTTACAATTTCACAAGTGTCTGTGATACCCCTTTTCAGGGTATTAGAAAAAAAATTTTTTTTATGAAAATATATATTTGTGCATGCGAGTTTGTAAGTTGGAAACTGCATCCCCGTTTCCTGCAAAAGTCAAACTCATCTGAGAGACTCGTGAGTTATCTGCAGTGCTGCTACTGTTTTGCATGCAGCATTAGCCGCAATTGCCATGAAGTTTCTTATTCGAATAGCAGTAGATTTAAATTGCAGAAACTCAAAAAAAAGGAGCACTCAAAAGCTATGATCTTAAAGGCCTTGTATAATCAGAGTGTGCGGGGATTATTAAATAATTATGTTGGCGCAGATTAAAATAATTATAATCTGAGGCTAAGTAAAAACGGTGTAAGATTTTGGTGCAGGTAAAACAGTGTATAAGATAAATATATACAAAGCCAGAAAGATAAGTAAAGAATGAATTAAAATAATTATGCAGAAGTAACTATTTAAGGTAAGTTTTGTGAGTAATTGTGAAATAAGTTCTTAATGCTTACTAATTTTGAAATATCTTGCACAAATATTGAGTACCAATACAAAGTTAAAGTTCAATCACTTTTTCTTATTTCGACTCCCTAACACTCCCTTATTATGCGAGAAAGATCAAATTAAATACAATTTAGATCACTTCAAAGGGGAGTAAAAAATGTTTAAAAATTCCGACTCACCATTCTCAATCATTTATTGGCAATGCCATTATTCAAATCGCATATTTTTCGCATTTCTCTCCATAATTTGCCTCACTTTGCATGCGCAGTCGGCGGGAATGGATCTCTCTTTTTCTTACTTTGTGTGTGAATGTGTGACTGTAATGGCTTCGTTTTGGTTCTTTTTATGAGTTTCCTTGGAATTATTTTGTATTTTTTTGTTGTTGCCTCTGTGCGTAATTACAGTAATGTGAGCCCAGCTTGAGCAAAAAACGAATCAAATTAAACAGTAGCCGGGCGATCGATTGGCCAGAGTTCTCAGTGAGATCCGAACCGAACTGAACAGAACAGAACAGAAAACACAGCAGAAATCATCGCCCATTAAGAAAGCTGAGGCCGAGCTGACGTTTGCAATTACAGGGAATCGACAGTTTGCATTCAAAGGGGTACAATTTGGTCCTCCAATGCAATGCATTATGAAATTAAATAATTATTATCAACTATTTCGCTGGCAGCGGATGGCGGATGGTGTATGGAGCACCGGGCAACGCGGCGTATGCGATATTTGAGCTATTGAATATTCATGCAGGCAAATGGGGTGGTGCTACTGTATCCTCTGCTGCACCACCCATCCACCCATACACCACCCAGCACCCAGCATGCAATGCTGAGTATTTCGGCAGAATGCAGTTTGTTATATAACACACATAATTATAGGCAAATCGTGGCAACGAATTTTCGCCACGCACACACAACCACCCACAAAACGCGGCTCTAATGCAGCGCCCAACCACCCACCACCCCCCTACTTTCCCCTCCTCTCTGCTGTCAATGAGGCACTGGCCACCCGGCGAGGGGCACTTATGTGGCATTTGCTGCATTTTCGGTGCCGAGGCGCAATGGACACATAAAATAGTGGAGTGGTGCAGGCAAATGGAGGCGGTGGCTGGGTGGTTGGGTGGTTGGGTGGTGCCATTCAGTGGGTGGTGGCTGGGGGGACACATTTCTAAGTATTATACATGTACATATATATGTGCCCCGAGATGCGTGCGTCTGTGTGCGTTCGCATTCACATAGGTATGCGTATGCGTATGCGTATGCGTATGCGTATTTGTATGTTTTGACCATTATACATGATTTCCTCGCTTTGTAGGCCTAGGCCTCTTCTGGTTTGGTATACATCCATGTGTATCTGTAGAT